>NC_084795.1:46415982-46780982 GCF_963169125.1 Humulus lupulus
GATTTGTGATATTACCCTGGTATCTTACCAATAAATATAGAAACATAGAAGTGTCAATGAATTTCCCATGCAAGAAATATGATAGATCAATAACCAATGTGAAAGCATAAATTATCCGACTAAGGACTCAACAGATTTTTCAGAGTCAGGACAACCTATTTTCCTAAGTTTAAGAGTCTCCTAAGTTATATAAATCTGTTTTGATTCAAAGAGTATACTACTGTGTCATTCACTTTCTCTGTCCTCCAGCATTGTTATAAATCATAAATTGTCATTACCCTACTGAAATTTCACTACATAAGTCCCATATGAAATCATAGTTATCCAAAAAAAAAAATAGACAAAATTTGATCAGGATCATGCTGGTCTACTTACCTATGTTAGGTGTGGGAACCTGGAAAAGTCATTCGGCATACTTGGTTTGGTCAAGTTTCTTGATGTTGGCATGATTATTTTCATACTTTAATTACTAGACTGCTTACAGAAGCTTTACAAAGGTGTTAATTAATTTCAGCTTTGATATTTGTGTCAGACAGTAATATCTAACACTCCCTTTGAAATTCACTCTAAGGCTCTTCTTTGCTTTCATACTGTCATCTCAATTCTACATTGAAATCACTTCTCAGGATTGAGTAAAGACAAGAAAGAACCCATTGTCAATTTTTTTAAATAGCATTTTCAATTTTTCTAATCATATATGCAATTGATAAAAATACAATTCTTCATTCATATTATGACATACAACTTCTAAACATCTATTCAAATTATTCCTCTATTGTTCTTCATTATTTATATCTCACACACAAGAACAACCGGAACAGAGAAACTGAATAGGCCACATAATACTACAGCCAACAGCCAATTAAACAGAACTAAATATGAGTAAGAAGCACCTAAGGAGCGTATTGTCATAATAAAGTTTTAAGTCAACATGAAAATATTTAACACATTTACATGGATCAACATCTATTGCAAACTTGCACGGCGTGGGGTTTGAGTGTATCAAGAAGAGGCCATTTTACGAAAATAGAAAGCTACCAAATGTACAAAAACAATAAATACTAGTGACACAAGTAGATGAAATGGACAAAGAGAAGATGAAAATAAAGTGATACCTGGAACCCCCAGAACAGTGAATATACATATCGAGTTATCACATTGGGCTCAGCTGTTAGGTTCACAGCTTTCATGTAGATTCCATAGGAAAAACCATCTTCTTCATAAAAGCAAATATTGGCCTTGATAGTATTACGAATCCAATTGATCTTCAGTATATTTGTATTACCTTCCTCCTCAACATTTCCATGTCCACAATCTATGAAATTGCATAGCTTGGGGTTGGTGTCATTGCAAGCATCTCGGAGACATTGGTTAACCCTCTGGACAAGAAAAAAAGGGAAGATCAGTGTATGTCAATTGAATCTCCATTTGTCAATCATATCATCATATGTTAGTAACACATTAGAAAGACATTATTCAAGATACAAATGCAATTTAGAAACATCTAACAAAATCTATTACCTGTAATGCCTGTTATAAGTTATAGCACTTAGAATGGGAGTTAACACAACAAGCACACAAGCACCAAAAGCACCAAGCTTTAAAATGGTTTGGCTAAAGAATACCTAAATCAACGGACTAAAAACCATCATAGAAACTTCTTGAACTAAGAAAATACCCTCTGAAGCTTTAAATACAGGACCATTTTTATTTAAAAGAATAAATAGATAAATAACTTTATTAAGGTTTTTGTAAGAAAAACATGTTTTTTACTTTTTTTTTTTTTTTGTGTAGTAGATGTTTGTTAGAGTTTCAATAGAGAGTCCGTAATTTTGTAATAAAAAACTGTATTTAAAAACAAAAGTAAAAAACTTTAAAGACTCATGTAAAACAATAACAATAATAATAAAGAGTTTTGAAACAGAAAACCTGTTATTTATCCATTTTCTTTATGTGTATCCTCATTTATCTAAATTTAACTAGTAGTAATTTAGGAAATTAGGAAACTCTAACTAATTTCAATTTCCTTTGTGGATAGTTTTTTTTTTTGTTGTTGTTGGGGTGAATAAATATTCTTTAATACCAGTAGAAGTATTGTTTGTATAAAACAAATCACTAAAAAATTCAAATGTAATGAATGTTAAAAAATGAGTACTCACACAAATGAAGAGTTCACATGAGATAATAAACCTGACAGAATCAAATTACATCGTTAAAAATATGCACATTTTGCACAGCATGAAAGTTTTGGCTTCTCTGATACAATTCGCAGAAGTGATATATTCACGATCTCTGCACTACAGCTTTTGTAAAAACTGAAGTACAACATGAAGAATTATAAGCACGAGAGTTCTAATTTTAGATATTTCAACTAGTAAATTAAAGAGATCCACTAACCTGTAACCCAAAGAGGTACCAGAGTGATCCAACAACATGGCCAGACAACACAAAGGTTAGAAGATTGATTATAAAATTTGCCCATGCTGACTCAAATATGAAGCCACTTGGAGATTGACCAGCAAGCATAGGTAAAAACCTATACAACCTTGGAGCATACTGAGCAAGGATTGCAGCACGTAAAAGATTTTTTGCATAGTTTGCTCCAGATGTCCCCAAGTGATTTGGTAGAACTAATAATATAATGATCTGCAAATTAAGAATTTATTTCTGTCACTGAAAAGAACAACAAAAGCTTACCGCCAGTTATTTCAAACAATATATATACAATTACAGTTGTGCATATAAAGACTGACAAATAACTTTTTTCCACACAGGCAAGGGCATAAAAGAGAGTACGTTAAAACTCATAGGTATGTCGATCCATAAGTTCATATGTCTCGAGTTCATGTCCATAAGAGAAGGAACAGCTGGATAACTATTAACTCAAAAGCCTGGTAAAAGGGTGACCTCTTCCACACGCATACATACATGTGCTACATTAACAATTATCAACACTTGGAATTTGAAAATAGCAAAGGATCATGTGCAACTTGAAGAACAATCCTTCTTTTAATTTATGCAACATTGATGAATAGCTGACTACAATAAAGAACAAAGAAAACTAGTTATAACCATGTAGCAAATAAATCTAGTCTAGTAGTTAGTATGTTCCCCTCACAATAGAAATCTTGAGTCAAAAGAAAGAGAGAAAGAGAGAGAGAGAGTTACTTGAGGAAGTGGCAATACAACAAAAAGGTCAATAAAAAAACATCCTCGAAAGTAATTGCGGGCAATCTTCTGCGGATGGTCAACTAACTCTCCAGCACCAACAATTCTAGACTCGGGAGCCACATAAGCCAACCTAAACTGAGAAAAGAACAATAGTTTCAGACAGTTATGATTTCCAAATAAAACACCTGGAATGAGGAGAGAGGAATGCTTACCTGAAGAAGCATGTGCAATAAGTATACAAAATCAGTCAAGCTTCTGAAAACTACAAGTACTTTTGTCATGGGCATGTTGATGACTATGCATTTGTTATCCTGCATAGTAGGTGTCGAGATTAATTAGGAAAGGAAATATGAGAATGAAATGAAACAAAAGAAATCCTCCTAAGTTAGTGACTTTTGGATTTACTTTTGTATCATCTTCTAATAAGAGGCCATTTTCATGTTGCTTAGACATAAAATGTCCAATAATCAAGCACATATCAGTTGACTAAACCATTAAGAACCCATTAAATCTCTTTATAGATGGTTAATTTGACATTATTTATGCACTCCTGGGTTTTTAAAGAGCAATCCACTGTTGAAATTTCTAACAAATTTCTAATTTAGACATTTCTTGAAAACTAGAGAATTATCTTTGATTAGTTATGACTTATTAATTCATTCTTTCACCAAAATATACCATTTCTATTCCTTTGAAAGAGTAGATAAAAGCAGATGAATATGGCGCCTGCATTAACTACATTATCTATCAGGATTGCCAGATTCAAATTAAAGCTTACTTAATAGTTTTTGAGTAATAACAAAATCAAGTAAGAAGAATCATTACCTTCTGAACTGATAGCAAGAAGAAAAACAATGGATCTACAAAAATTGCTATCAAGCAAGAAATGACAAAAAATTTGATCCATTTCTGTACGGCTTTAGCGTGGGGGTTCATTACTGGAGGTATATACAGCTTCAAACAAGAGAAAAATCTCCTCGCCCAACCTTTAGCATCCCCATAGAGAGCATTATGGAACTGGAAAACAGTCAAAATTTAGAAAAGTACATAAGCTTCTTGAATTAGTCATTTATCATCTTTCAAAATAAGAAGAAAAAAAAATGTACAAGAGAATTTATTAAGAATATTAGTAACTAAAAAATTAAGTTAAGCAACTTAAAATAATTTAGTAATAATGTTAAACTCGACTTTGTGTCACAAAGATTATATAATGTAGTAATCATTAATTTGGAAATGAATGATCATAACAAAATTTGAAAGTTAAAAAGTAGATGTTATTCTTTTTGAATAAATGCTTGCTCTCTTCTATTTTATAGTTTCTGTTTTCACCTAATAAAATTGTGAAGTATGAATCTTATCATATTCACTTAACTGAAATATGTACCGAAACACAACAGCAACCCCACTTACGATACCACACCAACTTCTTCTAAAAGTAACATGTGAAACATGATCACCAAAACCGCAGTCATTATTTTTGCTCTCTCCAGGGGTATTACTTATAACACAACGAAGCAGGACACAATTTAATTTTCTAAACATGTTTTTACCATGAGAAAAAGCTATTTCTGTAGGAGATATTTTTGTGACTTGTATATCCTAATTCCAAACTAATTTAGCAAAGAATAAAGGCAGGACTTCATTTACAGTCTTCTCACTCGGTGAGGCACTATTAAGAACTTAAAAAAGAACCAATATAAATTATCCCACTAATCCAGTTGATTAGAAAATCATCTCTTCTGGTCCAGTTTTAAATTCTTGCCTTGTTTCCATTGAAGGTCCCAAAATGTCAGGTTTTAGGAAATGAAACTTGAAATCGGGGAAGTTAGAAATCATAACAACACAAAAGGTGTATATTTAATGCTACCAATGCATCAACAGGAGGCCATTTAAAGAAGAGTCAAAGGACCTGGAAGTTTATTTTCCGTAAAATGACAATTTTGTGTTAACTAAACATGTCAAAAGTGCAGTCATACCTAACCAAAAATTTATTTGGAAAAGTCCATCAGGGGTTATGCCATTATAAAGATGTATAACTGGATTGAGAAAGAAGCATACGTTGGAATAAGTTTTGTACTGATTCTGGGTCTGGGGACGAGCTTTGTAACTGTAATAAGATGGGCATGTTGTGCAGTAAGGGTCGTTGCACATTCCCAATTGCCCAGATCTTAGTAAGTGGTCATTTTTTCTGGCTAATCTGTCATCATCAGGCCAATCAATATGCTTTATGGAGGGATACTTCTCTATCTTAGGCTCCCCTTCTTTCAGCCCTGTGGCGGCTTGACTTGGCCGCAGAAGACTATCAACTCTGTGGTTAGAATATAATGGACCGCTCATTGGAACAAATGGAGTTCTCTGACTCCTCAAGGGGCCAGTATGGCCTACAAAATTGGTTTCTCTCTCATCTGAATCCATGGAACTCATGTCAATGGAGAGTGAAGCACTCCGGCTCCATGGGACAGACCTTCTGCGCGATGAGTCAGTATGTTCACCAAATGATTGTTGCTGAGTACCCATCAGCATCGGCACCTCATCTTTTTCTGAATCAGCCATTTCTCATGAACTACACCTACAAAAGGAAGATTATTATAATTCTGGCTACACCACTAAAATATATTGTTCAACCATTTTTTTTATAGGAAACAAAAGGCTTATTACTGTATGATAAAGGAAACTAAAAGTAATTGAACATTGTCTCTGTCCAATTAAGAATAATCAAGAGAAAGTAATTTGGTATTTTACCTATACACTGCTATAAATTCAAAATTATTGTTTAAGATTAAAGATGTTACATCTTCACTTCAAAGTTACTAGAAATTTAAGTTTACTTTTTCATAGACTGTCTTGTCAAGCTGGTAGGTCAAAATTTGCTTAATTGAGCTGAATAGCTAAGAAATTTAAGCATGAAGCATATCGGCCAAGTTATGTAAAACTTGAAAGATTGAGGCTTTTCAAACTCAAAAATCAAGCTTCATGTTTAGAAGATTTGAGTTACTATAATACATTACAAACAACCATCCAAACCAAACCCACAAGTGACCAAAAAAAAACAAAAAGCTTCGCTATCATAGTTGCGTAAAAATCGAAAGGGCATAATACCCACTTCATAAAATTCTGAAAAATGCTAAAAGATAAAGAATAAAAGCCATACTTTTCACTATCTTGTAGTTGAATACATTAAAATAAATACAGAGAAGAGCACAACCTGCTTAGAAGTTTTGAAGAACTTCACTCTCGGACAGGAAGCTTCAAATGCATAACCCAGAAACACTGTGTCTGTGTGAGAGAGAAAGAGAGATTGACTAAGTGCTTAAGAAAAGACTTTGAAAAGTCAGTTGTTTCATGGGAAAGGAGGAGGTTCTTGTAAAAGGGTCTTTGGTATTAATGTGAAAACAAAAGTATTGTACTACTTGAATTTGTCTGCTGTCAGGGACGGCTTACCAGACCAACTACCTCTTTCTCTTCACAGTTAAATATCTTTCTTTTCTAAAAAAATAAAAACTTTAAATACCGTTATAGTATTTTTTTTTACCTCATTTATTATTATCATCATTTATTTTCCTGATTTGTTATTATTACACAAGTATCAATTAAATCCTACCAATTAAATCCTCTCATCCAATTATCTACTCAAAGTTTCAACTCAACCCAATTATTTCATTTGAGAAAACAAAACACACACGCTTAAGAAAGAATACACAGACCATATGATCCATGTCAAAATGTTATATTATTGTTCCTAAAAATTTTAAAATATATCTTGAATACTTTTAGTTAAATTGACTAGACTTTTTTATTATGACTTTTGAATTTTCAATAAATTATACAATTTTGGAAATGAAAAGAATTCGAGTATTTAATAGGAGAGGTCCTTCAGTCCTAATTTTTCTATGTAGGATTTAAATCTCCAACTCTTATTCATTGGGACAAGTTGGTCATTCTAATTTCTATCATAACATAGTCAAAAGCTTTTGTTAAATAAGGGTAACACGTGGACTTTGACTGTTTCAGTGATTTGTTCAAAATTTATAATTAAAATGTTATTCTTGTTCAAAGTTTAAAAGTTTAATTTTTTTTTTTAGAAAAAATAAAAGTTTAAAATTGATCCTACCAAACAAAGTTAAAAAATTGATTTAGGATTTAGAAATAATTTTATAAATTTAAATCTGTAAGATCCGATCTTAAAATATTAAACGTTCATTTTTAAAAAAATGTGCAGTTTTATTAACAAAAATGGAAGATATCCTATTATTTATTTTATTCAGAAAAGAACTAATCCATCAAAACTTTAAAAATATACAATTTACATTTCAAACAAAATTTTAAATTTATAAACTATAAATTAATATTTTCATTATTAAAAAAATGGAACCATTAGGTATGATTCATCTAGAAAAAAATGGAACCATTAAGAGTAATATACATGCAAAAGTATTTTAAAAAATATTAGAAACTAGGAAACATAAACGTGTTTCGCTCAATCTTTTATAATTATTAAAAAATATACATATTTTAAAATAATTTTTAGGAGATTGTAGGATAGGGATTCATTTTCACCCTACTCGTACAACATGTTTTTTTATATATACACGTGAGGGCGTCTTGACCACCATTTTTTTCACAATGGTGTTCATTGTATAGAAAATCTCTTACAGGTTTTTGAAAAATTCTGAATAATTAAAGTGTCAAAAATAAAGTTAAAAAAATTTGTTGTACGTGTGCTTTTATTTTTTATTATTATTATCATTATTATACGCTTTGAGTGATTTTTTATAAAAAGTCTAAATTATGTATAAGAAAATTAATGTTTTGTGTAAGACTTATTTTGGCTGATTACCCGTTTGAACCCTTTATTTTTAAAAATTAACTTTTAAATCTCGTGTTTTGTCAAAATATTAAATATAGGAATGGATAAATCGATTATTTGAACATTGTATTTTGACCGTTTACCCGTTTTGACCTTTTATGTTTAAAAATTAACCTTTGGACCATGTATTTATTGAAAATATTCAAAATTCTTTATAAAAATTAAATTATATATATAATTTATGTCTTCTGTAAGGGTTCACACTATTTTAAACCTTGTATTTTAGCCGATTATTCGTTGGGACCTTTATTTTTAAAAATAAACTTGTGGACCTCAAGTTTTATCAAAATATTAAAAATAGGAATAGATAGATCGGTTATTTGAACACTATATTTTGGCCGATTACTCGTTTTAAGTCTTTATTTTCAAAAATTAACCTTTGGGCCATGTATTTATTCAAAGTGTTAAAATTCTTTATAAAAAGTAAATTATATATATAATTATCTATATAGTTTATGTTTTCTATAAGGGTTCACACTATTTTAACTTTGTTTTTTAGCCGATTACCTATTTTGACTCTTTATTTTTTAAAATTAACTTGTGGACCTTGTGTTTTGTCAAAAGGTTAATTACCCGTTTGAATCTTTTATTGTTAAAAATTAACATTTGGATGTCTTGTTTTGTCAAAAGGTTAAAAATACAAATAGATAGATTATTTATTTATTTATTATTATATATAGATATTTTTAATTGACATCTATTATTATTATTATTAAAATAAAAATGATATAAAAGAGAAAATAGATAGAGTTTTTTCCTTAATTATAAATTAGAAAAATAAAATAATAAATAAAAAAAGTTCACGGTTATTTATATTTATAATTTAATTAAACAGTTGTCGTAATTAAATATCTAATCAAATTTGAATTTAAATTAAAAATGTGAAAAAAGAAGCAAATAGAAAGGATGCTTTGGAGCAATTTTAGAGTGTCACATCATACAAATATATTAGAAAATATACTCGCTTTTGCATAAAAAAAATTATAATAATTTTAAATATATATTTAAGGTAATTTTATATTTGTTTGATAAATATTATAATTTGAATTTATACATTTTGTAATTCAACTATATATATATTTAACGTAATTTTATATTTGTTTGATTAATTTTATAATTTGTATAATGTGAGGAAGAACTTTATACCTTTTGTAATTCCTCCATTTTTTTAAGTTATGCTCTAATAGTAAAATTGTACAAAAAGTATCTAATTAATCAATTATTTGTTTCTCTCTTCTTTCAATAAATTAATAGAATGTATAATAGAATTTGAAAAGCAAGATATGTGAAAAAATTAAGCTAACAAACAATATTAACATCAATTGTCATAATTATATATTTTTTAATTCATAATATGTTCCTTGTTTCTAAAAAAAAAAAATTGTGCTTCACATCAACCTCTGTTGACGCTGTTTTTCGTCAACTTAAAATGTAGAGCACGTAAACAGTAATAACTATGGCAAAGAAGAATAATATAGTAGAACAATGAGAGTTTTTTACGTGGTTCAGCAGTTAACTCTGCCTAGTCCATGAGTCTTTTTTATTAAGACTTAGGGAATTTCTGGAAATTCTTCAGGGATGAATTCTCCAGAGATTCTCTCAAGATCACAAAATTTTCGGTCATTTACAAAGGTACATGACTTCTCTATTTATAGAGGAGATCTCATAATCAAATCCCACATGTTTCGGGAAGTTATTCTGTAAATTAATAAATTTAATTACTTTAAAGTTTGTAACTCCCATATACAAGGAAACGTCCACTGAAGACTAGGAGGCGTATAACCGTCTAGTTAATATCCCTTTATTGTAGGAAAGTTACAACAATAAATATCTCTTGAATGCATGGACGACGTCTCCTCAAGTGACTCACTAAGCCGTTCGAGGTCAGCAATCAGCATCATCCCAGTCTAGGTCTCTGAGTAAATTACGAGTTGTATTACTTTCCCCAAGACCAGCTCGGAGTGGGTAAATACCACCGAGGCCACCTTATTTCGGGCTCACACCCATGCCAAGCTCGGGCCACTTGATCCGAGGCTACCCGACAATGGATATACTTCGATGTTCCGTCTTTCGAGCTTATAAGGACTTCGAGGCTACCTATCTTTCGAGGTTGCCACCTGCTTCGAGGGTTTGGTGTTTAGATTACGAACATGTATTTTAGCTATCGCGAGCTCACACCTGACGAATCCAGCTTTCAAGGTCACAGCCTCATGTCTCGAAATCTGGGTGTAACAACCTCCGCATATTTTGTTGTTGCTGGAATGTCCAATAAATTACAATCTAGAAAATATTTATTTATTATAGTGAAAACAAATCACAAATCCAAACAACACCATTAGTAATATCGTTTTGTCACAAGCTTGAGAAAATATCAAATTATGAGAGAAAAATACAATTATTAATATCGTTTTTATTATTAATACATTTTTTTAAACGTGTAAAATAGATAGAGTAAATAATAATATATTATAAATATCTTATTTAAATTTAAAAAAACATGTAACTACATTTTTTTTTATAATGTGTATGGTACATTTTTTTAAATTACTACATTATTATAATCTATATAAAATGAATAAAAAAAATTAGATTAAAGGAGAAAAAAATAAAGTACTTTGGAGCAATTTTAGTTTTTAAACGTGTAAAATAGATAGAGTAAATAATAATATCTTGTAAATATCTTATTTAAATTTAAAAAAACATGTAACTACTTACATTTTTTTTAAATTACAATATTATTATAATCTATAAAATGAATAAAAAATTAGATTAAATGAAAAAATAAATAAAGTGCTCTGGAGCAAGTTTAGTTTTTCAAACGTGTAAAATAGTGTTGACGTCGTTTTTCGTCAAACAGTAAAAGAAGAGCACATAAACGATGAATGATAATGGCCAAATGAAATAAAACAAATCAAACACACGATTTTTACGTGGTTCAGCAGTTAAATCTGCCTAGTCCACGAGTCTCTGTTATTAATCTCAAGATTATCTCTGAAAATTCTTAAGCATGAATTCTTCAGAGTTTTCTCTCAAGGATCAGAATTTCGGTCCTTTACAAAGGTGCATGGCCTCTCTATTTATAGAGAAGGATGCAGAATACTATCCCACATATTTCGGGTAGTTACTCTTTTTGTCAATAAAATAAATGGCTTTAAATGCCTATAATCAGATATAAAAGGAAACGTCCCTGAAGACCAGGAAACGCATAACTGACCAAATAATATCCCACGATTCTAGGGGATTTACATTAATAAATGAGGATTACATCTCATATTTATAATACTTGTAGATATTCAAGGTGGTTATCGCGTATCTCTAAGGCTTTAGCTTCCCAGGTTTCCCGTCATCGTCCGAGCTAATGACATCTCCCGAGTTCACGTGGTTTTCGAGATCGTACATACATCGAGCTCGAGGCCCCTGATCCGAAGTCGTCCCTGAAGATGAGTGTGTTCTCGGAGCTACCTTTCGAGATCGAGATCGTTTCGAGGTCACCATATTCGAGGTCATATATCGTACTTTGCAGGCTCAATATACAATCCTGGAGCATACTCTAATCCTTACGAGACCATTTGTTGCGAATCCAACTTTCGAGGTCACATTTACCATGGCTCGAAATCTGGGTATAACAAATAAATAGAGTAAATAATAATATCTTATTTAAATTTAAAAAATATGTAACAACTTACATTTTTTTTAAAATTACTATATTATTATAATTAATAAAATGAATAAAAGATTAGATTAAAGGAGAGAATAGATAGAGTGTTTTAGAGCAATTTTAGAGTGTCATAACATCTCCTTGAAGCTCTACTTTATATAATATATAGATATATAGATTTTAAATCTAAAAAACATGTAACTACATATTTTTTTATAACGAGTATGGTACATTTTTTTTTAAATTACTAAATTATTATAATATGTATAAAATGAATAAAAAAAAAATAGATTAAAGGAGAAAATAAATAAAGTAGTTTGGAGCAATTTTAGTTTTTTAATCGTGTAAAATAGATAGAGTAAATAATAATATCTTGTAAACATTTTATTTAAATTTAAAAAAATATGTAACTACTTACATTTTTTTAAAATTACTATATTATTATAATCTATAAAATGAATAAAAAATTAGATTAAATGAAAAAAAAAAAATAGATACAATGCTATGGAGCAATTTTAGTTTTTTAAATGTGTAAAATAGATAGAGTAAATAATAATATCTAATTTAAATTTTAAAAATATGTAACTACTTACATTTTTTTAAAAATTACTATATTATTATAATCTATAAAATGAATAAAAAATTAGATTAAAGGAGAAAATAAATAGAGTGTTTTAGAGCAATTTTAGAGTGGCACATCATCTCCTTGAAGATCTTTTTTTTTTATATAATATATAGATTTAAATTACTATATTATTATAATCTATAAAATGAATAAAAAATTAGATTAAAGGAGAAAATAGATAGAATGTTTTAGAACAATTTTAGAGTGTCATATCATCTCCTTGAAGATCTCCTTTATATAATATATAGATTTAAATTACTATATTATTATAATCTATAAAATGAATAAAAAATTAGATTAAATGAAAAAAAATAGATACAGTGCTATGGAGCAATTTTAGTTTTTTAAATGTGTAAAATAGATAGAGTAAATAATAATATCTAATTTAAATTTTAAAAATATGTAACTACTTACATTTTTTAAAAAATTACTATATTATTATAATCTATAAAATGAATAAAAAATTAGATTAAAGGAGAAAATAAATAGAGTGTTTTAGAGCAATTTTAGAGTGGCACATCATCTCCTTGAAGATCTTTTTTTTTATATAATATATAGATTTAAATTACTATATTATTATAATCTATAAAATGAATAAAAAATTAGATTAAATGAGAAAATAGATAGAATGTTTTAGAACAATTTTAGAGTGTCATATCATCTCCTTGAAGATCTCATTTATATAATATATAGATTTAAATTACTATATTATTATAATCTATAAAATGAATAAAAAATTAGATTAAATGAAAAAAAAAAAATAAAGTACTCTGGAGCAATTTTAGTTTTTTAAATGTGTAAAATAAATAGAGTAAATAATAATATCTAATTTAAAATTTAAAAATATGTAACTGCTTACATTTTTTTTAAAAATTACTATATTATTATAATCTATAAAATGAATAAAAAATTTAGATTAAAGGAAAAATAAATAGAATATTTTAGAGCAATTTTAAAATGTCACATGTCCTTTATATAATATATACATTCTATTAATTGGTTAAGAAGACAATGACCGTTACAAGTTGAAAAAGCTAACAAATTACAAACAATATAATATATTAACCTGATTAAAAAAGAAACGACCAATAAAAGCTAATTAACCTGATTAAATAATAACAATACATTAATTGTGTTTGATGTGTAGTATTGTATCATATTGTATAATATATTTTTATATAATTCTATATTTTGTGTTGACTTCTATTTACATAAGGGCATCATATTTACACTCCAAAATTTGATTATAACATCTTATTTTTATTAAAAATTAATATATAATATATATTATTTTTCAAGCTCACATTTTTTTATTTTCTTTTTCTTTTTCATATTTAAAAAAATACAAATATATTTTAAATTTTTAAATAAAATAAAAATTAAAACAAGAAAAAATATAACACTTGTTAAAGTAAGAGTTTATTAATATATATATATATTATTAAAAAAATTATGAAAACAAGATAAATTAAAATTATTGAAATTGAAAAAAAAATTAAAGAATGTAAAAAAATAGTGAGAAAAAGTTATTAAAAATTATTATTTTTAATTAATGGGATGTCTATATATATTTTTGGGGTGCAAATATAATGATCTTTTACATATAAATATACAACATTTTAATAAAAGTAAATACCAAATATAGTATTATATAAAAATATGTTGTATAATACAATATTGTTGACGTAGTTTTTTGCTAACGGTAAATTAAGAAATTTAATAGGGATATTAGTGTTAAATTGTAAACCGTAATGAAATAATAAGAACTCTCTTGTACATACACAACTTTTACGTGATTCAGTGGTTAAAATCCACCTAGTCCACGAGACCATATTATTGTTTTTCTCTCACACAAAAAAAAAAAGACAAAAAGACAGTCCCCTTCTCTATCCATTATCCCTAATATTTATAGTGAAATTTTCTGGACGGGTTTGGGTAAACGCGTGAATAAATAAGTTATACATTTAATACAGATTATTCCAATTTACATTGGGATATGATTTGATAACAGAATGGAATATACTCCTGCTATCTCGGATAATAAATGATAGATATGCAATACAGCTTGGGCATTAATGAGCGTATAAGGAGTCTCCAAATCTCTTAGGATCTTTCCATGTGCGTTCTGACCTGGTTTCCACGAGCTGGATATCTCACCTGAGCTGGTGTTTAAAGACTATCTGAACCTTAGTTCGTATTAAGCTCAGAGCAACCAAATGTGGATTTGGCCACTATAAGTCTCGAACTGGATTGTTATCCTAAGAGGCGGTCTGATAGCAACATGTACGTCTTGTACGAACTTGATTGAATCTCGAGTTGCTCACATCATTGTTAACCAGATATCTTACTTGGTTATTTTTCCACATATTCAGCTGTACCCGAGCTAGATAATTGAACTCGTGTTAATTTTAGGGTACAACACAATATAATATAATACAATACAACATAATATGGGGTAAAAAACACAAATAGCTACTCAAATAAGTATAAATTAGCAACCTAAGTAAGCAAATAAACCTAGCACTAATGTCATGTTCTCTTTATTATTCATGTTGAATTTGAAGATATGGATATTATGTATTTATGACTATTTACTAATTTCATCCTACTAATTCCAAACAAACCTATTATAATAATATCAATGGATGGTGAAGATGAGGTTATAGTAGATGCATGACTATGGGAATGAGTGTGCCCATTTTCATCGCAATGGTTTTGTTAGTGTTAACTGACTTTTTCGTTATCAACTAATTAAATCAAGCTTAAAGAAAATGCAATAAAGAACACAGAGATTTTACATGGCTCAGGTTATTAACTAACCCTATTCCACGAGTCACTTGTATTAGGATTTGGGAAGCTTGGAGGTCTCATGCTTCTATGGAGCTCAGACAGCGTTTTAGCAATGTTCTGAATACAAAAGTGGGAATTCAATTAGGGATCCTTTACAAAGTGTGCCCTAGCCCTATTTATAGATGGTTGATGATAATTAATTCCATTGATAGGGATTTAATACAAACATTCTCCCTTAATGGAGTCTTAACAACTAATAAATATACATTCTCGTCGTTAAGGAGCTTGTGGGCCCAAGCATATCTCCTCAGGCCCATTTACGAGGTTACAACCTACAACTTTATGGGGCAACTGTTGGGAATAATGCCCTTAAAACAATTGTAGTTGACAAATATTTTAAATGAAATAAATAATTGAATTGAATTATTATATATAGACTATGTCCAATATTATGTTTATAATATTAAGAAAATATCAGAAAATTTAAAAGTTCATTTATGTGGGAATCTTTAGATTAATCACTGCTAGTATGGTTCACTAGTATTATGAATTCAAGTGACCTAGATCCGGGTCACTAGTGTAGTAGGACACTTTAGTGAATGTACTTTATATATAGTGATATATAGAACTGGATCAGATGTGATTTGTTAATACTTGTTTAAACACTGTTTCGTAGTATTAATCAAATACATCAAACGATGATCATATACACGATGATCTTAATACTGAGGTTACTATGAACTTCTATATATGTCATCTGATCCTTTGATTCATGCATTAAGGTTTGTCGAAATGATCAGGCTAAGAACAATTATTTTGGGGATTCAATGATATATATGGTAGGGGACACATTTTAACAAATATGGAATCTATACCTTCTTATTTGAATAATGGTTCCCTATTGGGTTGACTTTTGGGACTAAAATGTTATGAGCGTTCACGTCGCAAACTTGTTGTGACACAACCTTCACTAGTAAAGTCAATGGTACACTAGGAGCTAGATATAGTTAAAAGGGTAAAATGGTAATTTTATTCCCTTTTACTTATGAACCATTAATAGAGGATTAACGTTGTATGTAATGATTATATCAATGGACACTTTATTCGTTAATAAATTACTCTGTAAATATATGTCTATAATTATTAAGAGTTCATTCTCAATTTATAGTGGAGTAATCATGAGATTAATAAATATGATTATTTAATCAAAGATCTTTGATTAATAATCTAATATTTATTGGAGCTTGGAATTATAGGTCTATAGGTCACCAAGGTAGCTCTATCAACACCATATCAAGTTAAGAGTTGATACAAAGGTAAACTGTAATTTGAAAATTTTAGAAGAATTTTATTCTTCAGGAAAAATATACAGTTATATGATAATTGAGGTTGAATAATTAATTTGGAATTAATTATTAAATTTTGAAAATATATTTATTTATTTAAATATAGAATTTTTGAAATATATATAACAATAAATAAATTAATTTTTGAAATTAATTATTTTATTTGAGTGGGAGAATATAAAAATGGTAAAAATAGTTTTGATTTATTATTTATAAAAAGATGATGATAATGATGATCATTCATTTGAATTTTGAATTTAAAATTTAGATTTGAATTATGGTTGTGATCTTTTCCTTGAAAAGATAATATCATATTTTGTGGAAATGATTTATTAAAATAAATAAAGAAAAGAAAAATACAATATTCCCTTAATGGGAATATGGCTACATGCATGACATAGTCCAAGGATTGTGCCATGTGTGTATACGATACTGATAAAGTATTATTATTTTATTTATTTATTTAATAATTTTAAAATATATATTTTTCAAATTTGGTAAGTTGGATATTACATAAATAAATTCTTATCATCATTATTATTGTATTAATGTATTATTATTATTATTATGAAGAATAAGGTAATATACAATCTATATATATTATGTGATAATAAGAGAAAGGACAATGGTGATTTAGAAGAGTTTCAAAAAATTGTAAGACAATAAATTCTCATCTTCTTCTCTTAGTATTCCAACATTTCTCAAGCCATAATCCAAGTACTCATGTGGTGAGATAAACTTGTGATTTCTAAATTACAAACCCTTGTCCTCTATATGCTCACCCACATCTTGAGGTGTAGAGAACACTCCGCAAGATCGTGGTCTGAGTACTTAAAGCGTTGGATAGGAAGATCGTTATTTATATAAAAAGACTCAAGGACATTTGATAGGCTTCAAGAGGTAAATATTTTTTGTAGCGTCTCAAAACTTTACTTAGCTCGATAGTAGTAGTAGTTAGTAATAGCTTGTAGTATTTTAGTTTTCGGGGATATTGGTTCAAGCCGGGATATTTTTGGAAACTCATAGAAATAGTTATGGATTTTATAAGTTTAACCTATAGTTTAGAAATATTAATTATAACATAAGGTTTGATTAATATAGCTGGTCCTAGAAATATTATTTATTATAACCTAAGGTTTAGATAGCATTATTAAGAGCATGAAACTTGTCACATGCTTGTTTATTTAAGGATTTAAGGATTTTAGATGAATAAATTAATAATGGATGAATCATGAAGCTCTAGAACCTTCCAGCAGCTGTTAGGATCACGTTTTACTCAGTCAAAGTTGTTTTAACAAACTTCAAATATGCTGAAAGTGTGCAAAAACGTGTTTAAAATATCTGTGTATGCCGATATATCACAGTTATAGGGGCCGATATGTTGCCTACGGACGATATGGAAAACACGTCGACTTCGCACGAACGAAACCACGAAGGCTCAAGGCATAGGCATAGGCGATATATCACCTAGGGTAGGGTGATATATTAGCCATTGGGTTGGTTTTTTGAAACTTTGTGGAATCCGAGCTAGAAACAGCCATCAACCACTTGGACTTGCTCTTGAACGTTTTTGACCGAGTTATGGGCATCTATTAAAATGAAAATTCAAATCTTTTCAATTTATATTCATTTATTTATTTATTTTAAAAGGGGTTAGTTTCACTCCTTGAACTCTATAAATAGGACCTAGTACTCAGCCATTTCATTCATTATTCAAGCATTCTTCAGAGGCTCCATGTAACGCCCTGGTTACTCCAAGACCATTACTGTGAACTTTAAACTGTGCTTAACTAAACAAGTCATTTGGTTATAAACGTGCATCTAGGTGTCATTAATAGACCAGGGTAAAAATTCTCGATCAAAATGAATGGATATATTTTATTTAAAACATAAAACTGTACATGGGCCCACAAAAAGCATTTACAAGTTATTTACAATAAAAAATGGTCATTACAGTGTAAAAGTTACAACCTGCCAACCTAAACGACAAAAATAGGGTTAACCCCTAGTTCTTTTGAGAAACACCTTGGCCGTGGTGGTCAAGCGGCCGCATATGTACACATCGCCACCTAAGCTCTCCACTCAAGGCTGGGTGAGCTTTTCTTTCCCTTTACCTGCACCACATAGCACTCGTGAGCCAAGGCTCAGCCAGAAAACTTATTACTGCATGTATACAATATCAATTGATAATTATGATAATCATATTGGGCTTGTAGCCCAAATCAGATAAGTGAAGATCAATAAAGATTCTGATAATCATGCTGGGGCTTGCAGCCCAATCAGATAAGTGACTATTAAGTCATACTTTGAATAGATGACTAATAAGTCTATCTCTAGGGCTCTGCATCCTAATCAGATGAGTGACTATGGAGTCATAAACTCGGGCAGGTGACTAATAAGTCAACCTTTAAGGATCTATTCCATGTATAGATGACTAACAAGTTCATCTCTAGGGTTCTGCTCCTTGAATAGATGGCTAATAAGTCCATATCTGGGGATCCGCTCCCTAAGCCATGTGACATGTCTGTCACCTTAGCCGTTTGGCTCTGGCTCTAAGTAACTAGCCTTTAGACTAGACAATCGCTTTTGTTTTCATCGAACTTAAGGCCGGTCAAGCATTTCATGCTTATGTTGATAATGCTTATGTCGATTAGATCTAATCTTTTTGGTTTGCGTTTAACACGCTAATACCATTCTTGACTCATAGGTCAATCTCATATGACCAGTGCTCAGTACTACTGTCGAACTTGACTAATAAGTTACAACTTCACAGTTAATACTGACATCATTGTCGATTTTGACTAATAAGTTAGTACCATTCATAGATAAGCAAGATTGCTAAGCATTTACAATGCAATCAATGTCCACTTATAGAGCACTCAACATGCCTCATCAATAACCATGCATGTCACATACAGGGTGCAGTTTTCTTACCTCTGGTTCGAGCGCAGAATAATAAGAGAATGACCCTTGAGAACGATCAGTCTTTTAGTTCCTTAGCGATCACCTAGTCATAACCAAATATAACTCTCATTAATGAAAATGAGCAATAAAAGGTTCCCAAACCAAGACCTAGCCTCCAGGACATTGAATCCTACTAAACTGGGTAGTAGGAACAATCCTAAGGCCTAAGGTTTAGATTCCCATGATGAAAACACAATTCTGGCCACAAATGCCACTAAGAGCCGCGACCCCACCTTACTGAGTTGTGGCCCGCCTCCCAAACAGAGGCACCAACCTCCCTACTTGCAGCACTTACCGCGACTAGCCTCCCCATATGCCGCGGCCTTAAGGCCCTTCAACACCACCCTTTCTTCTTCATCAAGCTCGGGTCGCGGTGCTCTAGAACAGAGTCGCCGCCCCACCTGAAACCCAGCCAAAAACCCCTGTTTTCTTACATCAAAACCTCATCAAACTCTTATCAAATCAACCCAGAAATCCCAACCAATCATCAACACATCATGTCCACTAGTTTAACCACAAAATTCAAGCTTTGAACCATTTAAAACCGCGTCAAATTCCCACTTCTATAATCAAAACTCTCAAACTTTCAACCAAACCAAAAACAGAGTAAAACTCAGAATTCAAGCTAAAGAACCTTACCTCAAACTCAGGTTTGAATCTCCTTCAATAGCTGAACATAAACCTAGAACCTCAAGCTCTAATTTCCTAGCTTGAATCCTCAAACTTGCTTCAAAATTTCAAAGGAAAGGAGAAGGAAGAGATGATCATGGAGGAGGAAAGAACTACTCTGTTTTGCTTAAGCTTTCTACAGCCTTCCAACTTAATATATAACCTAAGGTCAAATGACCAAAATGCCCCCAAGCTAAATTATTTCCTTAACAGCTCCCAAGGGCAAAATCATCCTTTCCCGTCTATCTCGTTAATTATAATCAACGTCCTCCAATTCCCGTTATTCCCAATATTCTCAAATACTAATAAATCATATCATGTTACCCTTTAATTCCCGGTAATGTACTAATCATCAAATTACCCCGGGACTCACCCTGAGCCCGGTAAATAACCCCGTTATGACCAAACCGCTAACTTGCATTCAAAGATCGTCTCATGCCGAATAGCTCGAACAAATCCACATTATAATGTGGCCTCATCATAAATTACCAAAATGCATGAAAATATACAAATATGCCCTCAACGGGCCAAATTACCAAAATACCCTTATAATGAAAAATGGACCCACATGCATGCATTTATCATCATATAATAATATAATTCACATAATCATGCATATAATCATTTAATGGTATAATAAATCAATTATGGCCCTCCCAGCCTTCTAATCCAACCATAAACCTCATTAGGGATTTTGGGGCATTACACTCCAAGCTGCTAAGTTTATTCTAGAGAGAAAACACTAGGGTTTGGGATTTAAAAGCTTTTCAATCTAAGCTTTGCAAACACTTGAGAAGTAAGATAGAGTGACATTTCGGTTTTGAGGTGTAGATCAAAGTTATAGTCCATTCAAGGTATTCTTATCCTCAGGTTAAATCCATCATAGTTCTTTTATTTTCTTTTAGACCCTAACTTTATTTTATGTCTTCTTGTTTAGGTGTTTAAGTTTCTTGAAACTTAAAGTTCTTCGGCAAGTTTCTATCTTGATGGTTTAGATCTATTTTTCATCTCCTTTTTCTTTAGAAACTCATGTTTTTACTGTTGGTTTTAGGAGTGTTTCAATCCCGTTCTTGTCTCCATATCCTGGTTTTTGGTAAGGAAAATAGGTTAGATTATATGTGTTATGATATGTTATATATGTATAAGAATATGTTTTATGCTATAGTCGCTTGGGGATTATAGTTGGTTAGATAGCAAACTCCAAGATTTTTATCATTATCATGGATTAGAGTTATGATTTACCACTACCTCGATTAGTAGACTGAGGACCTAAATGGGTTATCATATACTATTTTGTGATCTAACCTACCTCGATTAGTAGACTGAGGACCTAGATGGTTTTATCACATGCTATTGTAATGAGTTAATGGTCATTAATATTATAGTCCTATATGATATACGTTTTTACGTCATATGTTTTATAGTATATGTTTTATGATATAGTCTTATGATTTATTATATATGTTTTTAGTAGATTTTCCTTGCTGGGCCTTAGGCTCATTCCTTTTATTTTAGATGGTGCAGGAAAATGAGCTTGGAAGGCGGGACAGATTCGTGGCAGTTTGACATGTGTATTGGGGATGGACTGATTGAATGGACTGCTGGAAGATCGAGGATGTAGTTGTTTCAAGTATTTTAATTTATGATTTTATGTATTTCCGCACTTAGTATTTAAATAATTAATTAAAGTTTATATTTTTATGTTTTATGTATTAAACAATGGGATCCCATACCATATTTTGTATTCCTACTGTATTTTGGATTTTTAATAAAGTTTCTATTATTTCTGGAATGTATTCCAAAATAGTAGTTATGTTTAGTAGTTTTTAATGGTCCGAGGTCTAGAATTAGTCGGGGCATTATATTTTTGTCCTTAAATATTTGTATACATGTGCATGTAATATATAGTTGTGTGTATATGCGTGTATATCTATGTATATATACATGTATGTGTGTGTATATATATGTTGCATGATTAATGATATTGCATATTAATGGTTCATGCATGTATTCTTGAACATATAATCTATTTATATGAGAGGTGGAAATTTTTTTATTGTTATTAAACTGGGCCCACCATGCTATTTCAGTGCACAATTTGATTGTTTTTCCAAGAGTAACACCTCCCTAACACTATCAGGAGGTAGCTGCATGTTTTCCCATGTTAGACGACATCATGAGACATCCTGATTGTCGCTTGTACGGACTCGACACCACGACTTGGGTAACAGTAACATGTCAGATAGCTGCTTGTGGTCTAGGGTTACTGTGCTTGAAATTTGGCACTGGTTGGGTTTTATGCCCTAATTAAAACCAAATTTCTTTGTAATCTTATTTTATTATCAATAAAAGAATAGAAATCATTTTTGACTTGGTCAATCACTTTGCTCATATGTTTTGTAACGCCCTACTTCCTTAGAGCCGTTACTAAGTGAGTTTTTAAGACAAAACAGTGTGCAATGAACTCGCTAACCGAGGTTTTTGAAACAAAAGTGTGACTAATTAAAAGTTAAGGCTGTAATCTTTGAAAATGCGTCGTTTCATCAAAACTTCTATTATTAAACAGTTGGGATCCCAAAATAAGGTTTGAAAACTAATTACATCTTGAAATAAGGTTACAGTTGAGAAATTATAAAATTATAGATTATTATAGCCATTTTCGAATAAACCCCCAACCAAAGCAGTCGGGCAGGCCAAACATGTACACGTCGCTTCACGCTCTCCGTACTCATGGTTGGTTGACTCAGTCATTGCCCTTACCTGCAACACAGAGCACCCGTGAGCCGAAGCCCAGCAAGAAAACTCATGCAGGACATAACATATGCATTTATACAATTTATCATAACAGATAATCCACATATAAACAAGTCAACCAATAGACTAAGCAAACACGGCCATGCCGCCCCAGAGGCCTTACCAAAGCCCTGGGGTATCGGTTCTCACCGCGAGGATAACTCATGTATCCCTTGGGTCCCACCCTGAATATAGCATAATACATGTATCCATCGGGCCCCGCCCTGACTATAGCATCCCATGTGCTAGGTGTTACTTTCGGCCCACGGCCGCCCCGGCTTACGCCGTACTCGGCCCACGGCCGCCCCGGCTTACGCCGTACTCGGCCCACGGCCGCCCCGGCTTACGCCGTACTCGGCCCACGGCCGCCCCGGATTACGCCGTACTCGGCCCACGGCCGCCCCGGCTTACGCCGTACTCGGCCCTTGCCGCTCATTTCATCATAATCACACATATAGTACATTCGAAATAATCATTCACACACATCATGATTCATTTAAGGTTTAAACATTTGCACATAATACAATCTGGGGCCATGCCCTAACCTCGGGTGTTATAGTTTTCTTACCTGCATTCCGAGCCTCCTGATGCACTAAAGCCACGAGCACGGTCCTCAAGCACGAGCCTCACTAACAACCTAGTCACAACACACAAGAAACATCCCTCATTACTAATCAACCCAAAACCACTTCCCGGGACCAACCTCGCACTCTCGGGACTCCCAAATCCCTAAAACAATTCATCGGAAACATCCCCCGAACCCCCGGAGCAAAAGCTGAAAAATGCAAATTTCCAACCCCTGAAAATGGCCTAGCGCCGCGGCACTCCCCTCAAGGGCCGCGGTGCCCAGCGAGATGCCCCTCTCCTGATGCAACCTCGCACCGCGGCGCCCAAGAACAGGGCCGCGGCGCTCATACGCGAACCCAGAAAATCTGGGTTTTCTCTTGCGTTTTTCCCGAACTTAAACCTTCCAAATCACACCAAACCAATACCCAAACCCCAAAATCAATTTAAAACCTCAAATGAACCACCCAACAACTCATAAACTCTAGATTCAAGCTCAACACACAAACATATCCAACAATCCCCCTTTGATTCCTATTTTCAGCAACTCAAACCAAAAACTCAAACACACTAACTCAAGCTCTAGATTTTACAAATCAAAACAGAAATCAAAACTTAGATGTGCACAAGATCCTTACCTCAAATGGAGAATCCACTTAAAAGCTCCCTTGATCCTCCTCCCAAGCTCCCACTTCAGCCCTTCACCTTCTTCTTCTTCTCTTTTCACTTGCCCTAGCTCTTCTTTCTCCCCCTCTTTCTTCTCTTCAATTTCTATCAATGCCACAAGTGACCCCAAATGCCCAAACCGTACCCCCCTTAGATCACAGCTGAAATTTTCATAATCCCCTTGCCAAAAGACCAAATTACCCCTTCCTATTAACCTTTCCAAACTAAACCTTCAAGGGCACTTAAGTCATTACTCTTCTATTTCATTTCTACCATTTTCTTTCTAAAACTTGTTACTCTCAGCAGTAACTAATGGTTACCCAGGTTACTAAATCTCCAATAACCATTACCCGCTAAATCTCAACTTGACCATAAAATTCCCGAGGTACCCCTAGGCTCCTCCCGAGCCGGGTACGGAATCCCGTTGTGACTCTTAAGTTAACTAGCTCTCTAGGACCGTCTCGGCACGTGCATCACAACAATAACACAACACTCACGTGGTACAAATCACGGAATACAATTATCACATATCAATGCAGATATGCCCAACAAGGCCAAAATTACAGTTATGCCCTTCTAACACGATCCGGGCCTACATGCATACTAATATACATGGTCATGCATCTCAGATAAACAAATAGTCATATAACATGCTTTAAATCATAATCATGCGTTTAATTCAAAAAAATCACACATAATTCCCATCATGCCCTCCTGGCACGCTAATCAAGGCCCTTAAGCCTTATTAGCAAATTTGGGTCGTTACATGTTTTATTTTCATGATTATTTGTTTAATATAAACTTCTATTAAATCTCGAGCATATTGTTAGGAGTGTGTCCTAAAAGCATGTAAAAGACATTTGTTATTTCTGTGAATAAATAAATACAATGGTTTATTATTATTGTTATATTTAGATTATTAAATTATTGTTTGAATAATTTTGTAAATATCATAAAAAATCCATATTCATTATTGAGGATGTGATCTTGTATTAGTACGAGAGAATTAAGATCACATGAATGAATAAAAATAGTCAACAACAACAAATTAAAGTTAATGAATTCTTTAATTGGGGTTGTAAGTACGGTTTGGTGAGTATCATGTTGATACAAATAATCTAGATTCAGATTATTGATGTGGTAAGACATCTCGGTAAATGTGCGTTATATAATATGATTATATATCACATGGACCGATATTAATAAAAGTCTTTATCCAAAAACCATTTAACAATAAAGACTTATAATTCATATCATAATTGATGATCATTTATAGATCAACCTAAATCATGAGTGTTCATGAACTCCTGTTCATGTTTATTAAATCTCTTGATTCATTCGTTAAGGTCTCTTCATAGTATGAGGCTAATGACTTTTATTTTGGAGATTTAATATCATGGATGGCGGGGAACATGTATCAACAATACAGAATCTAATCTTTCCTAACGGATCGTATATTAGTTCCCTTAAGAGTTAATTCTGAAACTGAATGATTTTGAGCTCAAATCTATAATTAGATTATAAATTAATTATTCACTAGTGAATTAATGATACTTAAGGAATAAGAAGTAAATTAGAAAGGTAAAATGGTAATCCATCCATTCTAATTTATGAACTAATTAATTAGAGGGTTGAACTATTGTAAGATGGTTATATCAATGGACGACTTAAGATAATATTTATGTAAAAGTATATATATAACATAAAGAGTGCAATTATGAATTTATAGTGGAGAAATATCAGAATTAATAAATTAACTATAATGATTAAAGAGTTTGATCATTTAGTTTCAATTTATTGGAGCTGAATGTTATAGGTCTATGGTCCCCGAAATGGCTTAAACAAACACTGACAAAGGTAAATACAAAAATGGGCAAAATGACTTATTTGATAAGTAAAATATTTTTCTATGCATCAAACATAATTATTGTATAATTATGTGTAATTAATTAATTTTATTTGATTTAACAAAAATATAATTAATTTTGAATTAATTTATTTTTGGGATTTTTGGTATTTAAATAATAAGAAAAAATTGGGAAAAATCACATGTCATCACTGGCATGTGGTACACGTGTAGCACAGTGCATAGTCACTGTGCTACACACATAAGAGACTCTGAGTAGTTTCTTGGTTCCACAATTTTAGTTATTTAAATATTAAATAAATAATGAGATATTGTAATATGATTAAAATATTATTATTTAAACATAATCTGATAACTGATTAGTTATTTTCAAATTGTTTAAAATAACTAATATTTTATTTTAATATACTGGATATATTTAATATAGGATATCAGTTTTTCAGAACGTAACTTTTCAGGGATAGAAAAATATAGTGAAATCTCTCTGAGAGAAAGAGAACAGTGATACAAGCATAGGTCACTGTTTTTCACAAACTTAGGTTTAAACTTTATCAGATCTCATGTGTTGAGAATATCTGATAAATAGATTTTGCCTATTATTTTGTATAGCGAGCCCACACTCGTTCTTTGTGTGTTGAGAACATTTTGGAAGATCTTGGTGTGAGATCTCAAGGATTTTGCCATACAAAAAGATAGCAGCAAGGAAGGACCTGAGGTAATTTTCTATTCATGTCTTTGATTCAATATATATATATACATGTGAAGAATTAGATCTAGAAATCTTATGGGATTAAATTAACAATTTTGATTGTTTTTCCGCTGCGTATAATCTCTGATTTGATCTATAAAAACCAACACATATAGCTAATCATATTTGTAGTGACGTAATCACAGTGGAATATAAGTATGATTATATGTTAAAAAATAAGTTAGTTCTAATATTAGTCCGTGCACAGGATTTACACTGACTTGCCAATCTACGATATGGTCTACTTACACATTGTAGTGTTATGTTCTTTCCAGAACATTAGCAAAGTAGATAAGATTGGATGTATTTGTTACATCGGACTGGACCGATATTGACTTTAGATAGATAAGTAAATGTACCGTTATTATCTAATATATTCATATCATAAAGTTGACCATAGGTCAATTAATCTCAATTCTGAGTGGTTAGTATTCTAATTGATTGTATTATTCAAGTCTTTTGATTTGTTCGTTACCATCTTACCCTACGGACTAGCCCATACTTACATCTTGGGGACTTGGTAGTATTATTGAGTGGGAGTGTTAATCATAGACATGAACATCTATAGCTTTTAGCAAGAAGTGAAATGATGATCACCTTATAGCTTGGTTCAACGAGTTAAATGATTGAGTACTTATTTCTGTGATTAAAGTTCACAGAAATATCATTTACAAGGAACTTAGTGGCATTTAAGGATAAAATACAATGAGGGTTAAAATGGTAATTTGTACCTAACTTAGTTGTAGATCATCTACAGATGATTGAATGACAAATTATGGTTGTAACAATGGATAACATATTTACTTTAAGTGTAAAGCATTATATGAGTTCAATAGTGCAATTCCGAGTGTTTAGTGGAGTCATGATGAATTAATAAGGCAGTGAAATTATTCGATAATAATTTTACGGTAACTTATTAGAGCTTGAATTCATGGGTCCATGGTCCCCACAATGACTTTGGTTAAATCTTCTAGATACTCTCGATTAATTGATTTAATTATGAGTTAGTGTTGACGATGAAATCTCATCAACGAAATTAGATCGGAAAACTCAAAGGTAAGTCTGGTGATATTTATATAAGAACTTAAGATAAACTTTAAGGACAAGTAAAAACAGATCAACAATGGAGCAAGCCTCTGTATATTTCTCAATAGCCTCTGCATACAATGAATTCTCCAACCCCCCTTCAGGTGGAAATAGAGTTCATTTTATAGTAGGCTCTAATGGCCCTGGGTACATGAGGGTCCAGGGGACCAGATGGTACATGAGTACACTAGCAGGAGAGTGGTTCCAGGGGTATTGGTGTCGGCTCCCGTACATGGTCAGAATCCGTGGGGATGTCTCCACTACCTACTGAGTACGAATGTCAGGGGTTGTCTGGCGTGGACCGTAGCGAGTACTTTGCTTGTACGACCACTACTTGTCTGACATGGGCCTTGTCTCCGTACTTTACTTCCTTTTAGTATGTAGGTGCGCTCCGTACCCCTCCTGCCTTCGCATCAGATTGTTGTGAAGCCTTCCCTTAGGCCCTTGACCTTACATCCTATGAGTCCCGCAGGAAGAGAGGCATCCCGTAGAGGGCATCCCTGCGTTAGTCGATAGTCTCATTCACAAGACCAATGCCCCGCGGTTCCCATGCGAATGGGGCCGCGAGACCACCAAGGACGAGGCTGTCCTGCTGCCCAATATTCTTCTTGCGGCATATACCTAGATGCGTGAAGTGAGGTAGGGTCGCTTGGGGGCTCTGTGATGCAAGCCGAGATGAGGCGTTGGGCACCTCCCGGGCGTGAGGTTCGCCTAATAGGTGTTAGGCGCCGTTGGCGTGCGACCCGTTGCACTTGGCGTCTCCTAGGGACGAGGCGCTCCGTCTAGGCACAAGATGCCCACCCTAGATGCGAGGCACCCCTCGTAGGCGCGAGGCGCCGTTGACGTGGTGTCTCCTAGGGGCGAGGCGCCCCCCCCCCCCCCCCTCAGGCGTATGGTACTGGTAACGCGAGGCAGGGACCTCGCGAGAGGTGGTGCGAGGCTGGGCCTCGCGAGACGCGCATGCGCTGAGGCAGGGGCCTCGCGAGGGGGGTGCGCGGCTGCGACGCGCGAGCCGCCTCGTTGGGCGCGCTGAGGATGGTGCGAGGCAGGGGCCTCGCGAGGGCGGTGTGCATCTGCGACGCGCGAGCCGCCTCGCTGGGTGCACCGAGGGTGGTGCGAGGTAGGGGCCTCGCGAGGGCGGTGTGCAGCTACGACGCGCGAGCCGCCTCGCTGGTTGCGCTGAGGGTGATGCGAGGCTGGGCCTCACGTGACACACATGCCCAGGGTGATGTTAAGGGTGCGCCGAGGATGATGCGAGGCCGTTGCAAGAGGACAGTGGCTCGAGCATCCCGCGACTCAGTCATGTACTTAGGCCTTTATGTGACCTTAGCATGCGCCTTGGATCTTTTACAAGCATGGAATATTGAGCATCCAAAAAGGCCATACTTCACGGCTCACTAGGTGATGCTTCCCTTGGGACAATCTCCCGGTTTCACAAGACTTGTAGGTCTGAGCCTGATAATGTGACTAAGTGACCTTTAGCCTTGTATTTTCACCATGTACTGGGGATTTTTTTCTGGGTGGATTTTTGGCATCCACAGTTAGGATTGTCAAAATTGTTTTGTGTCAATTTTACTAAGATGTAGAATTTAGTGAAGAATAGAAAAATTTTAGCAAATTTAGTAATTATAAAAATTTTGTGTCAAATTGATAAATAATATTAAATCAAGGTTCAAATTATAATTAGTTAATTTGAATAAATGATTTAATTAATTAATTATTGCTTAAATATAATTATACTTATATATATGTATGTATATAAAGCTTTAATTAAAATTTATAAGATTTCTTTATATATGAAATCAATTTATAATATATATAAATATTATATTTGTTACACCCAGATTTCGAGAATGGAAATCTTGATCTCGAAACTCAGTCTTGTAAGGTGTAAGCTCGAGACTAGCACAGTCATCATGTGATCAGCAAATCAGAGACAGTCTCGCTAAGTAGTAAGTGACAAAGTCGGATTGATGAGATCGGAAATTACGTAGTCTTGGAGGTGTTCAGAGGCTATAGGTTAGGCTCGCAACTCACAATGGCAATGGTTCAACACTTGTATAAATTTCTTGATTTATTTCCTGCCCTCAAATAAGACAATTCGAGCTCGAGTATTATAAGCTCAAAGAGGATGGTCTCGTCAACATCACTTGTTGGGAACATAAGTGAACCAAGGTGACGAGCTCACAATATGTAAACGGTCTCGAAGGCGTGTGAATCTAACGTCCAAGCTCGTCAGCTGTGTGTGTACATGTTTATTGTTGTAAAATCCCTATGTTTAAGGGATTGTATGCAATTTGTTATTAAATCCCAAATATCATGGGATATTACTGCGTACATAGTAACTAATGCATTTAATGGCATTATTTTAATTGATTTGTAGAATAACTTCCTGAAATATGTGGGAAGAGATTCGATAAGCCACTCTATAAATGGAGTGGGATAATTCATTTGTAGGGGGGATGGATATTGGGAAAACTCTGTACAATTGCTTCCAGAAAGCTATCAGAGAATTCCAAGAAGTTAATAACACAGACTCGTGGATTAGGCAGATTTTAACTGCTGAACCACGTAAAAATCGTGTTTATATTATTTGTTTCCTCTGGTATATTTTTTTTAATTGCTCTTCTTCTCTAAGTTGACAAAAAACGGCATCAACAGTTTGGTGCTTTCATTGAGAGCTATTAAACAAGACGTGAGCCTGTTTAGTCAGAAAGCCTCTCAAATCATCAATGGCCGCTGTGAGTAACCCCAGTATGGGTGAGTGACCAATGCCCAATATAACTGAGGAGCAGATTCCTCATATTGAAGATCACCCATGACGGCCTGGAAAGTAACCCATGATGAATCCAGATCTTGAGGAAATGAGCGATTCATCCAAATATCAAGGGCCGCCTGCCCCCAGGGCTGACGAGGATATGTATTACAATCCTGAAAGATATGTCCGAATTGTGGAACTTGAAAATCACCAACTACGCAAACAGTTGGCAGAAGCAACAAAGCGCAACGAAGAGTTAACCAAACAGGCTGCTGGCACCCAGGCACCTCCTCGGAGGCCTAGGGACGTCCTCGTCGGAGCACGACCGCCAGGAGGGCGGAACAAGTACCCCCACCAGCATCCCAGCCAGTTCAGCCAAGGCCCCGGAGGAGTAACCGGGTTGAGGGTACTACCAACCCAACTACAGAAGCACAAACAGGAACGGGAAATAACCGAGCCCCCTCAGTGGCTTAGAACCTGAATCTTGATGCTGCGCAAAACAACCTGGAGCCTGACCGGGCGAATTTGGGACCATATAGGCCCAACAATGGGAGTTAGCCACCATCACCCATAAGACACCCACCATCGCCAATAAGGCACCTCTCACCAGTCCAGGAGGTTCCACGACCTGCACATCGAGATGGAAATCGACGGGCTAGGCATGGACAGGGGAATGAAAGAGAAGCTACCCGAGATTGCAGGGCTCATCAGACTACGGGAAGCCAAATGTCAAGATCACAGACTGCTGGGACAAGGAGATCAGTAGAGGACCCACCTCGTAATCATCGAGCTGCAAGCATTGTAAGTGAAAGCTCGGATTACACTAGGTCCGTGAGCATTTACAACACAAAACCGAGGCATGCGGGGAATCAAGGGAATCACCTTGATCTACGAGAATACTTAAACCACAATCGGGGTCGAGACAATCTCATGAACCCAGATCTGCGAGACCATCTGAATGGCCGCAAATAGCCAGTGTATAACCCTATACTGAGACAGGGAGCTGGAGTTTTTATTAATGATAACCAGCCCCCTCAGGTCCAGGCTAGAACTCTAGTGGACTTAGTCTAAGAAAGGATTGAACAACTAGAAAGAGCATTCAAGCTCTTACAGAATGAGCATAGCAAGGACAAGGATGAAGAGTTCGATGAAGAGGTCGAGCCTTTTGCCCCACATATCTCCAACACCCCGTTCCCTTAGGGATTCAGAATACCTCATGTCTCACCATTTTATGGAAACTCAGATCCCTATAGCCATATAAGCACGTTCAACACCATTATGCGAGCCAGCAATGTTGGTTACGAGCTCAGGTGTATGCTGTTCCCAACCACACTTACAGGACCAGCAAAAAATTGGTTTGAGAAGTTCAAAAGGCATTTGATTGCATCTTAGGATCAATTGTCTAAGGACTTTAAAAAACAATTTAAGGCTATGGTTGGCATTAGGCCCGAGGCCTCAACCTTAACCAATGTCTGACAACAACAAAATGAGTTGTTAAAAAGTTACCTCTCGAGGTTTAACTTATAAGTGCCCCGAGCTCGAGATGTCGACGATAGTGGTCACCTGATGGCAGTTAGAGCAGGCATAATGCCAGGAAGTCCCCTCTGGGAAGACTTACAAAGGAAACCTGTCAGGTCTTTAACTGAGTTCAATTGAAGGGCCCAGAGGTTTGTCAATGTAGAAGAGGTGAGGTCAGCACTGAACATGACCTCTCAGCCCGTAACTACAATGACAAACATGAACTCTGCCTTGACCTAAGCAGATCCCTCGACTTCAAAACCCCCTGGAGATAACCCTTTTAAAAGGAAGAAAAATGAAGGGAATAAACCTGAGGCAGATGGAGGGAAGAAGAAGAAAGGGGACATATATTTCTTCATATACAAGGTGTATACCGAGCTCAACGAGTCTCGGGAGAATATCTGCCTGGCTAATGAAAACCAAGTCCCATTCAAACGGCCTAATTCCATGAGGAACCAAAAAGCAAAGAGAGATTCAAATAAATACTGTAGATTTCACCGAGATATCAGACATACAACCGATGAGTGTTGACAGTTGATAGACGAGATCGAAGTTTTGATCTCGATGGGTTATTTCGGACAGTAAGTCAGAAATTGAAATCCCAATCAAGCTTCCATAAGCCAAAGGGCAGTGGCTGCACCACCTACCCAAAACAGTAACTCCCAAACTTGGGAGGATGAGTGACCCCCTCCAATTGATGGAGAAGATGTAATAACCATCTCGGGGGGACCTCATATCGTAGGATTGGGCAGGAATGCCCAAAAGAGATATGTAAATGAACTCAAGACAGGCGACGGTTCTCCCTACGAACTCGAACCATGAGCTTCAAAACAACAAAGGGTTGAGACTCAACCCATAACTTTTACTGAAGAGGACGCATCACACGTCCAGTTTCCCCATAACGACCCCCTGGTCATAACCCTTCAGCTCGCGAACAAGAGGATACGCTGAGTCCTGATTGATAACAGGAGCTCGGTGAATATCCTCTTTAAAGCCACTCTATAAAAGATGGGACTCACGCTTCTCGACCTAAAAACATGTGCAACCACACTGTACGATTTTTCAGGAGAAGGGATTGCCTGTATGGGATCCATTGAACTCCCTGTAACCTTGGGAGACTATCCAGTCTCTGTAACCAAGATGATGGAATTTGTCGTGGTGGACCTCCCATCAGCCTACAATTTACTGCTCGGGAGACCCGCCCTAGTTGGGTTGGGGGAAATGTCATCTGTTAGGCACCTGGCCATCAAGTTCCCAACTTCTAGTGGCATCAGGATGCTGAAAGGGGACCAGCTGGTGGAGAAGGAATGCTATAGCATCTTTGTTAGGGGAAAGAAGCAAACATGTGCACAGGCACTTGTAATTATTCAGAACAAGGATGGGACGGTCTTCGAGATAGATGAAGAGATCGACCCCATAATAGAAGAAAGGGCTGACCTCGAACCTCTAGAAGAGCTCGAGGAGGTCAAGCTCGAAGGCCCCACAAAGATAGTAAGGTGGGTAAGAATCTTTTTGAAGAAGCGAAATAGCAATTAATCTGCTTCTTAAAAGAAAACCAGGATGTATTCGCATGGTCACATTCAGACATGGTGGGAATTAGTCCAAATGTCATGAGTCATGCACTTAACATCGACAAAAGCTTCCCCCCGAAGCAGCAAAAGCGAAGACTCTTGGATGACGATAGAAAGAAGGCCCTCAATAAAGAAGTCGACAGGTTAAAGGCAAATCGATTCATACGAGATGCCTTCTATCCTAATTGGATTGCCAATCCAGTGTTGGTTTCGAAGCCCAACGGTACATGGAAAACCTGTATTGACTATTCTTGTAACGCCCTAAACTCCAGGGACCGTTACCGTGTGCCTTATAAACAGTGCTAAACTCACTAGTCAAGTCATTTGGCCAAAATCGTGTAACTAAGTATGATTAGCGGTTTAGGGATTAAAATTTTTGGTTAAGATATAACGTTTCATTAGAACGTTTACTGTATACATTGGGATCCCAAAAATATAATTTAAAGGACTATTACAAGAAAATATTTACAACCAGTCGATCTAAGCGGCAAAACAGGGTTTAACCCTAGTTCCTCTTTCAACCCTCGGCCGTGGCGGTCGAGCAGCTGCATATGTACACATCGCCACCTAAGCTCTCCAACTCAAGGATGGTCCAGCTTTCTTTTACCTTTACCTGCACCACACAACACCCGTGAGCCGAAGCCCAAATAGAAAAATTAATATGCTCATGAACAGTAATAACATGTCATCGAATCATAAGGCACACGCCTAGCAAATACAGCCCTATTCAAGCAGGCAAATGAATTCACGTGATGATGAATATACAACATCAACCGATGATCATAATAATCATCCCGGGCTTTAAGCCCCAAATAGAAGAGTGACAGTTGTAATAGTCACTAAGGTGAGTTCCATTCCCAATAGCCATGTGACGATAGGGTCACCCGGGCTTATAAATAAGTGATCGTTTCACTAGCTTAAACAGGATAGGTATATGGTGAAATAGTCACCAGCATAAACCTATCGAGTAGATAAGTGATCATTTCACTAGCTTAAACAAGATAGGTATCTGGTGAAATAGTCACCAACATAAACCTATCGAGTAGATAATTGATCCTTTCACTAGCTTAAACAGGATACTAGTCACCAACATAACCTACCTCATGACCATAGAGTCATAACCATGAGACTCCACTCCCTAGCCATGTGACAAGCTGTCACCTAGGCCTTAGGCCCTGGCTTTGAGTAACTAGCCTAGACTAGTCAAGCGCTTATAAGTTTCATCGACCTTAGGGTCGGTCCAGCATTAATACCCCATATGAGTCATTCAACGTTGATATCGATTAGATCTAATCTTTTATCGGCCCTGCGTTCAAGACGCTTATGCCGTTTTCCGGCTCTTAGGTCAGTGATACACGACCAGTGCCAACCCTGACTAGTCACTGCCATTCACAAGTAAGCAATGCTACCAAACATATATATCATATGTCAGATATCTGAATATAGGGCAATCAGCATGCATTCTTAACAATTTCTAGCATAATTAGGGCCATGCATAAACACAGAGGCTCAAGCTCTGAACAATCTCATATTCAATAATCATGGCATGATCCTTTGGTCCAAGCACAGGTTACCAATAAACGAGCCACAAGCACGATCCTTACTCCAAGCCTCTAGTGATAACCTAGTCACAACCATAAACGGTGATCCAATGAGTTCAAGTTCTAAAACCAATCCCGAAACCAAGACCTAGCCTCCGAGACATCAAATCCCACTAAACCGGGTATTAGGAATGATCCCAAGGCCTAAGGTTTGAGTTCCCATGACTAAAAACCCACTTTGGTCACTTTTCCTCTTTTGAGCTGCGGCCCCAACCATTAGAGCCGCAACCCCACTCAAGTCAGGCCCAAAAACTCTTCTCTGACAGCAATTAGAGCTGTAGCTCTACCCAATAGAGCCGCAACTCAAATAGCCCATCAGCCCCAAACCACCAGCTTATTCAAGCTTGAGCCACAGCGCCCAAGAATAGAGCCGCAGCTCAACCTTGAACCCAGCCAAAAAAACTCCATTTCTTCATCTAAAAACCTTTCAAAAATATATCCAAACATCTCCAACCTCAAAAATCAAAGTTCCCAAACATCCTCATGATCCAAAACCCATAAAACCCAAGCTTCAAATCTAACAAAAACTCATCAAAACACAAAGTCTAATTCAAGCTTAAAAACTTTAAAAACTTAGAACTTAAAACTTGAATTACCTCCGATTAAGTTGTTTCCCAACTAAATCCTCCAGCTAATAAGCTTTTAATCTTCCCTAGGATTGCTATGCCTCGATCCTCGCTTGAATCCGAGTCCTAGAACTCAAGTTTCCTTCGAAAATGCGATCGGGGAACGAAAATAGAACTTTGAGGGAGAGAGAACGTATAGAACGTTCTTTTTATTTCTTTAAAAGGTTACTTCAAGCTTAAGTAGCCTCAAACAAATCCTAACGCTCGGGGTCCCGAAAACATCCCTGGGGGCAAAATAGTCAAAACCTCCAGAATTTCCTCCTGATCTTACTAACTCCCAATTTATCACCAAATATTAATTCCCATTACCCAATAACCCGGTAATGCTCTAAATACCCCTTAACTCACTCCGAGTCAAGAATAAATCCCGTTGTGATTTTCCCACTAGCTTACCTCCTAGGATCGTCTCATGCTGGGTAACCCTGGCATAACCACATAATAATAAAGCACCACACATATATCACATATATGCCAAATATGCCCGATATGGCCAAAATATGAAAATCACCCAATTACTCAAAAATGGGTTCACATGCATATTTAATACACCTAAACATGCATATTATCATTTAATCACATAATAAATCGATTATGGCCCTTTCGGCCTCCTAATGAAGGTCCTAAACCTTATTAGGAAATTTGGGGCATCACAATTCTGACCTTAACAAGACATGCCCTAAAGATTGTTTCCCCTTACCTTGGATTGATCAACTCGTAGATGCCACAGCAGGTCATGGCTTCATATCATTCATGGATGCCTATTATGGATATAACCAAATTGCCATGCATGCGCCGGACTAAGAACATATGAGCTTTGTAACCGATGAAGGGCTATACTGCTACAATGTCATGCCTTTCGGGCTCAAAAATGCTGGAGCAACGTACCAAAGACTGATGAACAGAATGTTCTCCTAGCAGATAGGTAATAACATGGAAGTTTATGTTGATGACATGCTAGTCAAGTCCAAACATAACAATAACCATGTGGATGGTCTCGCAAAATGCTTCACCGTATTACAGAAATATAACATGAAACTCAACCCACAAAAATGCTATTTCGGAGTATCTTCGGGAAAGTTTCTGGGGTTCATAGTGAATGCACGAGGAATCGAGGTTAATTCTCACAAGATCAAGGCATTGATTGATATGCCCTCACCTCAAAAGGATAAGGATGTCCAGAGTTTAACTGGACGAATGAAGACACTAAGTAGGTTTGTTTCAAAATCTACAGATCGTTGTCTTCCTTTCTTCAACCTTTTGAGAGGGGGCAAAAAGTTTAAGTGGTCAGAGGAATGCGAGCTTGCATTCTAGGACTTAAAGAAACATCTCGTCGAACCACCGATTTTGTCAAAGCCTATCACAGGAGAGGTCTTATACTTGTACCTCGCTACCACCGAGCACGCTATTAGTGTTGTGCTCATCCGAGAAGACAAGAAGGAACAAAAACCAGTGTACTATGTCAGCAAAAGGTTACTGGGGGCATAATCAAGATACCCTTTAATGGAAAAATTGGCTCTCAGCCTGATCCACTCATCTCAAAAGCTCTGACCTTATTTCCAAGCACACCCTATTCATGTGTTAACTAATCAACCACTGCGACAAGTTTTATCTAAACCAGAAGCTTCTGGAAGATTGTTAAAGTGGGCAGTCAAACTCGGACAGTTCGAGATCACATATCACCCGAGAACGACCATAAAGGGACAATCCCTGGCGGATTTCATCGTAGAATGTATTGGAGTGTCTAACAAAGTTATAACCCCAGCCCATGAGCTGTGGAAACTTTATGTTGACGGATCCTCCAACAAAAGTGGATCGGGGGCAGGTATCATACTAATCACTCCAGCGGGAATTCGATTTCATTCTGCTTTAAGGTTCAACTTCGAAGCGTCTAATAACGAAGCTGAATACGAAGCATTATTAGTAGAACTTCGAATAGCCAAGGAACTCAAAGCAAAGGCTATACACTACTATAGTGATTCACAGATGGTGGTCAACCAAATTTTAGGGGAGTACCAAGCTCGTGACATAAAAATGGCTGCATATCTAGAGAAAGCCAAGGCTGCGCTCGGACAGTTCGAGTTCTACTCTATAGAGCAAGTTTCTCGAGAACAAATTCAAATGCGGACGCATTTGCCAAGCTCGCTACGACTAGCGAGGCTGATACACTAAACGTGGTCCCAATAAAGTTTCTACTAACCCCGAGTATCAGCGAGCGTGACGAAGAAGACGTATGCATGATCGATTCTCAACCTACCTAGATAACCCCAATAGTCGATTACCTTGAAATAGGCATTCTCCCAGCAGAATGGAATGAGGCTTGGAAATTGATGTATCAGATCCCGAGATACACTATTGTGGAAGGAAGGTTGTATCGAAGAGGGTATTCTATGCCACTACTCCGAAGTGTAACTCCACCCGAGGCAAAGAAAATTATGGAAGAAATTCATGAAGGATTTTGTGGAGATCACACTGGGGGCATAGTCTGTCCAAAAAGGTGATAAGACAAGGATATTTTTGGCCCACAGTCAAGGCAGATGAAATTCGAGTATGTTAAGAGATGTGATAAGTGCCAGCGATTTGCTTTGATTCCACGAGCTCCACCTACCAAGCTAACCATGTTGATCTCCCCATGGCCATTTGCGGTATGGGCAATCGATCTTATAGGCTCACTACCAATAGGCAAAGGTGGAGTGAAGTATGTTGTGGTCGTGGTCAATTATTTCACAAAATGGACCGAGGCTGAACCCTTGGCAACAATTACCTCGAAAAAAGTTTTAGACTTTGTGGTAAAAACATCATCTGCCGATACGGAATGCCCAGAAAGATAGTGTCAGACAATGGTACCCAGTTCGACAGTGAATTTTTTACCCATTTCTGCGAAAAGAATGAGATAATAAAAAGCTTTTCCTCCGTCGCCCACCCCCAATCAAACGGCCCGGTCAAAGCAGTCAACAAAACACTTAAAAGCTCCATGAAGAAAAGGTTGGAGGAGGCTAATGGAAGGTGGCCCAAGGAGTTACCCCGAGTTTTGTGAGCTTATCGAGCCACAGTTTGAACTTCAACATGACATACTCCCTTATCCCTAGCATATGGATGCGAGACCATGTTGCCAATTGAAGTCAAAATATCTATAATTCAGAGCCATGCCTACGATCAGGTCTCGAACCAATCCTAGCTCGAAGAAAGTCTAGACCTTATTAAAGAAAGACGAGATGAAGCTCAATTGAAAAATGTCGCATATCAGTTACGAGCTGCTTGATACTTCAATAAAAAGGTTCGAGATAGAAAATTCAGATTGGGAGACTTGGTATTAAGATGTGTATTCCTGGCTATAAGGGACCCGTCTACCGGAGTACTCGAACCTAACTGGGAAGGACCTTACCAAATCGAGTCTATTATTCGACCTGGGGTGTATAAATTTGCGAGATTGAACGGAGAATGGGTACCGCGAGCTTGGAATGGCGAACATCTACGACCTTATGATCATTAGGGTAGGAATGATGTTTTTATTGTAACCAAGCTTATTTATTTTTCAGACTTTATGTTAATAAAGTGTTCAACTTTGACCAAAAGTTATTTTCTTTACTAAATGTTGTATTTTTTGCAAACTCTCTTAATTTAATAACCTATGGTCACACTCATAGGTTATTAAGGGGGCATCAGTGGTATACAATAATACCATAAGTTTGAATAAATAAATAATATAGAATAAAAATGTCTGGATCGTTAACCCGACATAAAAATGTTAAGTATACACGCAAACTAACAAAAATGTCTGGATCATTAACCCAACATAGAAGTTATAAGTGTATACGCGAGCTAAAGTTGTCTGGATTTGACCAGATATGTGAGCTAAGATGATCTGGACATAACCAGGTTATCAAAATTATAAGTGTCTGGATACGACTCGATACGCGAGCTAATATAATCTAGACATAACCAGATTACTAAAGTTACAAGTGTATGGATTACAAACCAGACACGAGCTAAATATGTTTGGAACAAACCAGCTAAATAATCGACAGAAAGTTGGAATATAAATAAACCTACTTCGAGTTAAGCCGAGTTCGAGGTTGGAATATTTTGCAAAAACATAGTTTCGACCTCACAACCTTGGGGAGCTACTCAAGGAAAGGAAAGCGACTAGAAAAGCAAGATATAACTAAACTACCTATCTTACATGCCATATAAGTACTTTTGAGTGCATGGTAAAAGTAAGGTCCGACTTTGACAAATAACGAGATCAGACATGGATACATTGAGTAAACTGTGCATGAATGCATTGAAACTTGTGCTTAAATCCAATAGATGTGTTTGTACAAATAAACAAGCATAAAAGCAAACCTTTAATATAAGATGCTTGAAATATTTTGACCCAGGAATGTAAAGCAAAAATTATTAAAGTAAAAGTTGAATGTAAAATTAAGTGTGTGGAGGTTTTCGAGCAAAGAAAATCACATACATTAAAGTTACTGTTTGAAAAAATATAAAATATCCCTTAAGCGAGCTATAAATTGTCTTTGCCCCAAGGGCTTAAATAAAAAAAAAGTTAGTTACAAAAACTTAATGGGACGCAGCCCATGACCTCGTCTTCAAAAAGCAGGTGCATCCTCCTTAGCAGCATCGGGCTTCTCAGCCGCCATTTCGGCCTCCTCCCTGGCGTCCTCCTCATCAAGTCGAGCTTGCCACCTCTCCAAGAACTTCTCTTCGAGAGTGTCGAGAAAGCTAGTATCAAGATCAACATTGTTGGTCCAGATTCGGTACATGGCCATATCAACCATGTGATCCTTCTTCTGCTTAAACTCCTCGAGAAGGCGAGCCTTCTCACCCTCGATTATGTCAAAGGTGGCTTTCTTTTCCTCCTTGAGCTTGGCGTTCAGCTTTTCAAGCTTCTTGATTCTAGAGTCCCCCTCCTTAATCTCAGAATCTTTAGCCTTCAGCTTTGCCTCAAGCTCAGACTTGGTGGCCTTAAGCTTGTCTGCGAGCTTAATCTGGAGGTTCTTCAACTCTTGAGCATATAGGACATGCTCGAGCGGACTTCATTGTTCAGCTTCTAGTCAAGCTGAGCAAACGTAGCAAGGGCCTGTACATAAACAAAATGGGTTAGAACACATACAAAATAAACTCGAACAGGCACCATGACATAGTAAAAAGAATTACCGAAGAGATGAGCTCACTACCCTTGTCAAAAAGGGTGTTGGTGTCTCGGCAGGAGCTAAGAAATTGCCATTGAGGGGCGCCAAGATTGCTGAAACTCTGGCCAACTCAGGACAGTACATCGGAGCCCAGAGTGGCTACGTGTCTCCCCGCGGCGTTGTCGATCACGTACTCAGGAGAATGAGTAGAAATCGACAATAAGCGTTTCTGAGTGGGAACCAGCTTATTTGGGACTGGAGTAGTCTTTTGAGAAGTCTGAATGGCAGGAGGAGGCAGGGAAAGTGAGACATCGGCAGATACCCTGACCTCGGGGTCTGCAGCAGTAGCTTGGCTCGGGTCTTGGGAGTCTAAGGCTGGAGGAGTTACCTCGATTCTTTTTGGGATCTTAGAAGGGCGTCTCGCTCTCTGCGACGCCCTCGGACGTTTGCTTTGCTTTGCTCCAGAGTGGCAGCTGAGCACGTTATCGAGATCAGACTCCATGTCTCATGCATACACACAAGTTACACATTAGTTAACGAGCTTAAAATATAAAAAGAAACAAAAGTTAAAGTCAAAAGAAACCTAACTGGAACTCTCCCCCGAGCTTGTGCTCGGTGACCAAGTAATTCCCCTATCTTTAGAGGAGGTTGGGGGAGTCCCTTCCCTATATGTGGGTGATAGCCTCAAAAGGTCTCTATAGTCGTTGGTACCGTACTGAACGGCAACCCCATCCCAGACTTCATTTAAACTATACATAGTTTGGAATTTTCCTAACCAACTATCGAACCTATGAACCCTCTCATGTACCCAAGACCAAACATGGAAATTATCCTTGGAATCCGGGAATAGGATCAGGGTATCGAGCTTATGGTTTAGCAGAGAGGGGGACCACATAGCCAAGCTAAGAATGATTTTACTTCCACCACTCGAGCTCGAAGCCTCGTCTTGTGCTTTATTTCCCGAGCACGGGCGTTCATGACGGCGAGCCACTGGAGAGCGGGCCTATGAGCTCAATGACCTCTATCTTGGAGGAAGCTTCTTAGTGGGAAGAGGCACATGCTCCCACTTCAGGTACTTGCGATAAGTGACATCGTCTGTCGACTGATCTTGCTCCAAGAGGCCACAGGCTCGGAGTTTTTCTTCATGAAGAAGATAGGACAGGGAGCACCTACCATACGGCAGCTGGAGTAGAGCCCTCTTGTGCTTCACCATTGAGTCCGAGGGTGTGGGACAGTGATAATTGGCTGAAGAAATGGATATGTGTCATTAGTTTGAGCCTAACCATTAATCGAGCGAGAAAGAAATGAGTATGTGTACTTACGAATTCGCTGGAACGAATATAATTTTGAAGGAGCAAGGCCGTCTGTCTAGAAGAAGGCTAGTTTGAAATTTGGAGGATGGTTCGGCATATCCTCGAAGATCTTCTTCTCCTTTGGGTAGCTTGACAGGTAGTACAAGCCATCCCCTCCCCGTGCTCGAGAAGGGTTGCTTTTTAGGCAAAACAGATATAGAATCTCTTTTGGTGAGGGTCCTTCCCACTTTAGCTCGTGGTATAGCGACCTAAGGACAGATAGAACCCTGTATGAATTGGTTTGAAGTTGGAAAGGCGTGAGCCCAACAAAGTCCAGAAAATCCTTAAAAAATGATTTCAGGGGAAGAAGATCCCCTGCCTTCATATGCTCGCGACTCCAAGCTACAAGCTTAATCTTGTTATCGGGTCTGCCATCACCCGGGGCGTAGCAGCTCTGCATGTTCGGTGTTGCAGCTCGACACATCAACGTGCCAGAGACCTTCAGGCTGTGGCGAGCTAAAATGTCAGAAATTTGGCCTGTCGAAGTGACTGAGCTCCAATAATGTTCGGCCTCGAAGAATTCCTCCCTGGAGGTAGGAATGGTAGCAACTTGCGAGGTAGAAGGGCGGTTTGAAGAGTCTTCCATCAGCGAGAAAGCAAGTACACCAGGCTCGAAAGCAACGGTGACTTTGAGCTTGGGATTGAGAGAGATAGGTCTGAGCTCGAGGTCTGGATCTGGATAAATCATGAACCGAAGTTTCTTCCTTTTTCTTTCCTCGACCTCGTCAATCTGACGTTGGAAATGGGCTCGAATATCCTCTTGTTCGTACCTCACGCGGTGCTCGCGTATCAGTCGCTAGTTCCGGATGAAGGGAGATTCTGGACTGGGAGTTGAGGGAGAATAAGGGATTGCGAGCACTAACCCCCACTGATTCTCAGAGTTATGCGACATCTAGCAAGAAAGAAAAGGGTGATGGCCAAGCATACAAGAAATCAGAGTATAGTTTTTGTGCTTCGAGCTCGAAGGCTCGAGATCACAGAGTAAGCTCGATCAAGACTGAGGTCTCAAAAGGACAGGTCGAATTCGAGGAAGAACCCCAAACTATTGTAAAGTTCGGGCTTCGAGCATGTGTTTGATGTGAGAGTAGGAAAGTGTGGGTTCATTTTAAGAATCCCGGATTGTCAGGGGAAAAGTTGACGGTTACCCAAAAGGGTGATAATTTTGGGATTTGTGCAATTAAAAACCCTAATTCAAAACCCCATTTCTTGGCTTACACGATACACTACCCGTAATCTGAAAAACCCTATTTTTGCATTTTTTGCACTAAATATGGGTTTTATATCTATGCTTTTTAAAAAAATTGAATCAAAAGTTTGGGTAATATCAGATAAACCACTTTGCAAAATCTAGAAGTAGAAACTAGTAAACACATTCATACAGCAGAAAAGCATGTAAAAACACGTAAATAGCAGAGCAAGGGTGAAGAAACTTACACACAAGAATCGTCAACTGGAATATTGGTAATAGGAAGGACTTCACCGAATCGAATATGTTGGAGGTAAATTGTTTCCGTGGTTTGGAGAAAATGCAATGAAAATTTGATATAAAATGAAGCTCTATTTCTCTGGTGCTAGTTTTTTTCTTTTGTGAATAGTGTAAAAGTAAAATGAGGAAGATGAAGTGGGCATATTTATAGACCCCAGGGGGTGTCAAGGGTCGAACTAATTTGGACTATTGGCTGGATTTCGTACCTGATTGAACGGTCTGGTGCAAACGTGGCGATGGCGCCAAAAACTTGGCGGGCGAATAGACGTGGGTATGGTGAAAAAGTACTCAAGTACTCTGATTGAGCAACCCGTGGTTGACGCGTGTCCACACTCGAGTATATTAAGTGGCTCAGTTTTCGAAAAAGGCTGTTCAAAAGCTTCCTTCTTATGGAATTCGAACTGATACTTTTGAGGGGGGAAAATATTACACCCAGATTTCGAGAATGGGAATCTTGATCTCGAAACTCAGGCTCGTAAGGTGTAAGCTCGAGACTAGCACAGTCGTCATGTGATCGGCAAATCAGAGACAGTCTCGCTAAGCAGTTTGTGACAACGTCGGATTGGTGAGCTCGAAAATTACGTAGTCTCGGAGGTGTTCTGAGGCTATAGGTTAGGCTCGCAACTCACAATGGCAATGGTTCAACACTTGTATAAATTTCTTAATTTATTTCCTGCCCTCAGACAAGACAATTCGAGCTCGAGTATTGTAAGCTCGAAGAGGATGGTCTCGTCAACATCACTTGTTGGGAACATAAGTGAACCAAGGTCACGAGCTCGCAATATGTAAACAGTCTTGAAAGCGTGTGAATCTAGCGTCCAAGCTCGTCAATTGTGTGTGTACGTGTTTATTGTTGTAAAATCCCTATGTTTAAGGGATTGTATGTAATTTGATTTTAAATACCAAATATCATGGGATATTACCGCATACGTAGTAACTAATGCATTTAATGGCATTATTTTAATTGATTTGTAGAATAACTTCCCGAAATCTGTGGGAAGAGATTCGGTAAGCCACTATAAATGGAGTGGGATAATTCATTTGTAGGGGGATGGATATTGGGAAAACTCTGTACAATTGCTTCCAGAAAGCTATCAGAGAATTCCAAGAAGTTAATAACATAGGCTCGTGGACTAGGCAGATTTTAACTGCTGAACCACGTAAAAAATCGTGTTTATATTATTTGTTTCTTCTGGTATATTTTGTTTAATTGCTCTTTTTCTCTAAGTTGACAAAAAACAGCGTCAACAATATTATATTATATTTAATTAATTAATAAGAGTTTTGTTTTATTATATAATTATAGAGAATAATAGTATTAGAATTTAAAGATTTTTATGCTTTGAATTTAAAAATGAAAAAAATCCCAAGGCTTGGTAAAATATCTATTATTCAGCCATATAGGGATTTTTAAGTTATTATTTTAATTATTTAATTATATTCAATTAACCCTAAAGTGTTGCTATAAATAGGTACTTAAGTCTAGGGTTTTAGAAGCTAAAAGTATTGTTTTGAAAAAGCAAAAACATAGACTCAAGTGACCTATTGTAGACGCTCATATTCTCTCTTCTTCTCCATAATTTTCCCATCTCATGTGTTGAGAATTGCCCACTCTAGTCTAGGTGATCAAATGAAATTGTGGAAGACTGTGTAGTTTGAAGATCCAGTTCACTCTCTTGTCATTACTCTGCGACATAAAGGAACAAGGGTTAGAGAGGGTGAATGAAGGAGTTTCAATATCCGCTGCATAAAAGTAAGATTCTTAAACTCTATTATTTGATTTACTTAATGAAATTCATTAGAAACATGTTTCTAGGTTGTTTTATATCTTAATATGTTTAAGATATGAAATATACATGAAAATATTTATGATCCTGTAAAATGTATTCCCAACAGGCACTACATTCCAGGCCCCGAGTGTAGCGTCTCAATTTCCCTAATAAGGCTTAATGCCTTGGTTAAGGGGCCAGGAGGGCAATAATCAAATATTACGTGCATGTTTGTATTATATGCATCATTATATGAATTATGTGAGTTATATTAAAATATGACTATATTGGCATGTTTAGGTGTATTGAGCATACATGTGGGCCTGTTTCTTATTAGAAGGGCATTTCCGTAATTTTGGCCCGTTGAGAGCATATGTGAATATATATGTGTGTGTTATATGATTGAGACCACATTATTATGTGGATATATTTAAGTTATTCGGCATGAGGCGATCCTAGGGAGCAAGTTAGCGGTTTAGTCATAACGGGGTCAAATACCTGACTCGGGGTGAGCCTGGGGGTGTTTTGGTAATTTAGTACATTACCGGGATTTATCAGGTAATGGAAAATTATATAGTGATTAATTAAGAATATTAGAGGTAACGAGAAAAGTGGCAAAAGATTGATTTGCCCTTGTGGGCATTGAAGAGGGTATTAATGGGCAAGGAGCAATTTGGTCCTTTCTCCCCTAGTAGTGACTTAGTCACTAGGTTCCTTCAGCAGTAGGAAACCCAAAAACACTCTCAACACTCAGCTATTTCTCTTTCTCTCTCTCTCTCTCTCGGTTCTTTACTTCCCTCCCACTTGCTTTGTTCAAGTCATCGAATTTTTGGAGGAATTAGCATTGAATTGAAGGTCTGAGGCTAGGATTGGATTGGGTGCAGCTAGGAGGGTAATTCTTAGTTTAGGTAAGTTGTAGTCCCTATTTTTGCTTAATTATGGCTTAGTTCTAGAGTTCTTAAGTTTTGGAGCTCAAGGTTTGAGTTTTGTTTTGGGAGGATATTTTGTAAAGTTTGAGGTTGGGTTTTGATGTTTATAATGTATTGATGATGTTTTGAGACTGAATTATGGGTTTGGTACCACTTTGGGGTGAATTTTGGAGGAATTGGCTCGGGGAAAATGTTTGAAAAACTGGGTTCGCATGGTCGTGCCGCAACCCTCATGAACTCAGAGGCCAAGGCAGTTCCATGAACCGCCTTAGCGCCGCGGCCCGTGTCTAGTAAAATTGAGGGCTAGGCTCTTTGACTTGTGGAGAGCAGCGGTACTTAGGAAGGGGCATCGCGAATCAAATGGGGATTATTGGCCAAAGTAGGTTTTGGGTTGCGGGAACTTAAACCTAAGGGCTCAGGAAGGATTCGACTACCCGATTTAGTAGAATTCGAGGTCCCGGAGACTAGAACTTGGTCCGGAAGTCTGTATTTATTTGATATTGATAGATATCGTTTATTATGGTTGTGACTAGGTTACCGCTAGGGCTCGAGACGGGATCATGCTCGAGGGTCATTGTTAATTAGCCTGTGCTTGGATCAGAGGTAAGAAAACGACACCCAATATGTGATGTATGTGATTAGGGCTTGGCCCGATTTTTAAATATAGATATGATTAGGGCTCGGGCCCCTATGAATGAGCATGATTATGATTGTGCCTGTGATTGCTTGATCAAGCATGTTTGAATACTCTGTATGTGGATAATTGTTAAATGATGTATGCATGTTTGCATTATCTTATTGAAAAGCATTGACTTATAAGTCAAGGGCGGCAGTAGCGCGATGAGCACTAGTTGAAAGCATTGACTTATAAGTCAAGGGCAGCAATAGCGCACTGAACGCTGGTCGATATGGTTAGGCCTAATTAGGAGCGTGACATACACTTTTCATACCCAATAGTCGTTGGAAAAATAAAGCGCCAGGTACGCTGGGCCAGCTCCAAGGCTAGTATTACAAAGGATAGGGCAATGGGCCCCAGGGTGACTATAGTCCCATATCCTAGGGCAACGGGGCCGGCATGACTTATTAGTCATTTATTAGGGCAGCAGTCCCAGGGTGACTCTATGGTCACGTATTTAGGGCAATGGCCACGGTGTGACACTATAGTCACTTATCTGAATAAAATTCATGCATATTAGGGTTATTACTGATTTGATGATATGTTGTTAACTGCTTATGAGCATGTTTAAGTTTTCTTGCTGAGCCTGGGCTCACGGGTGCTTTGTGGTGCAGGTAAGGGGAAAGGGAAGCTGGACCAGCCATGAGTTGGAGAGCTTCAATGGCGACATGTACATATGCGGTTGCTCGACCACCACGGCCGGGGTTTCTCAGAGGAACTAGGGTCAAATCCTATTTTTCCGCTTAGGTCGGCTGGTTGTAACTTTTGAATTGTAATTATCCCTTTAAATGTTATTTTGGGATCCCATGTATGAACATAAACAATTTAATGAAATTGTTATTCCTTTTGACCAAAAATTTTAACCCTAAACTGTTAATCATGTTTAGTTACACGTTTATGGCCAAGAGACTCATTTAAAGAGTCTAATACTATTTAAAACACACAGTGTAACGGTCTTGGCTATCCAGGGCGTTACACCGAGGATGGTCCTCGCAGACCCGGATGACTTGAATGGAAAGGACCTGAAGGACATCTTAATCATAGTCCTTGGGAAGTAGTCATCCTTGAGGACATACTTCTCCAGAGGCGATGCACGATTAACACAGGTAAGACCTTCCTTCCGAGGAGCTCTAAGCGAACTCAGAGGGCTTCATTAACTTCTGCAAAGCTTAATTACTTCTTAATGATTGCCACGTGTCACTTAGAGAAAACATGAACAATAGTTAGGCATAGTTTTTATAATGCATGTATTACGGCTTACGTTGAGAAATAAATAAATTAAAGTTAATTTTCTAAATATATTTGAATTGATTATGTATTTATTGTATAATATAAATATTATGAAATTATAAGTCTATGTATTTTTTTTGAGGCTATAATGATTTCATTGAAATAATCAAACTCATGTAATACATCTTTGAGAAAAGAAGAGAAATACTCAAACAAAATAAGTTATTCGTCCACCCAAAGAGCAAGCACAGTTAATTCTTGAGACTAACATGAATTAAGGACACTTTTGGAAACTACACAATAAACTTGGAACATCCAAATTATGATCCTATGTTAAAACTATAAGTTTAGTTTGTAAGATATATAATAGGATTAAAGTAATAGAATATATTGCAATAAGTTAAAGCTTGGACTTTTAATTAATGACTACTAGTATGGTTGTAATCCCGCATTACTTTTTGCATTGTGTTGTTTATTATAAAAGAAAAGAATATATTAAGTAAGCAATGATTCTTTTTTATTTTTGAAAGGATTATTAGCAATAATTCAATAAATGATATTTTATTCATACATTTGAATATAATATAATGTTAAGTAAAAGCAAGAGCTCTCCTATTTTGCTCGAGAGTTATTCATACATTATTGATGTATCGTTGAAACAATCAATGATGATCAAATATTCATCGTGTTACTATTGAATTTCTAAGAGAATTCTTATCAGCTCATTTACTCTATACTTCAAAATACATTATTAAAATTCTATTTTCTTTATTTTACATCAAAATTTTACATTATACCATATATCAACTTCTTTTTTTATATTTTTTTACATTATTTAAATATTTTATCTTTAAATATTTTTATTAATTAAAATAATAAAAAACTAATAGATTTGGAGAGTGAAAGAAGGAAAAGTGAATAAAAAATAGGAAAAATATTTAAAAGAACTCTAAAAATTCTATAATCGTAGAGAAGGAAAAAAAATAGAGGAGTTCCAAAATGAAGAATGGGTTTAAAGGAGCTGATGAAGGTGAATTTAATCAAGTTTCTTCAAATTTTTAAAGTAGTAGCTCATTTACAAGAGCTATTGTGAGTGCTCTAATTACATATTGTTTAAAGTGAAAACAATTGAATACTAATCAAAATACATCGAATTCCATTATTTTCATATAAAATAATGTCTTAAGTCATTGAATCTCGTTTAGAATTCATCAAGTAAAATCGAATTATGTCAAATGAAAGCATCAAAAGGTTATCGAGACATATTGATTTTTGTTGAAACTTTAGTATATTATATCATCATCAAAACTCATCGAGTATGCATCAACTAATCGATTTTTTTTTAAAACTATATTGATAACATATTGAATCACATTGCGAATGCATCCAAATTTTTAATTAACAAATACAATTTATTGAAATATTGTCGAGTATGGATCAAAATCCAACTTAAATAAAACATCGCCTATCATAAACTTGACAAATTTTATTGAGATTGCATCAAAATAACTCACCCTTAAGTATACTTCACCATATGTATTCAAACAATAAAAAATCTTCAAATATTATGTATAATACCCATAAATAAAAAAAATTAAAATAGTGTTAGATTTGCTTTCAGATTGTGCAAAAAAGGTGATGAGGAGGAAATGACGGCAGATGCTGCTTAGGAGAACCCGAAGAGGATTCAAGGGGCGCCGAGCGGAGTGCAAGGTTGTCGATTGTGCATTGAAGCTCATCGGTCACATCCATTGAGTTTAGAGAGAGATGAGTTGGGGCGTTGGATTTAGAGAGAGAGAGAGAGAGTGGCATCAAGTTTAAAGAGGCAACTAAATGAGTGGCGTTGACTTTAGAGAGAGAGAGAGGGTTGCACTAAGAATGTGGTGAGTGTTTATATGGAATTGGCACTTATAGAGAATGAGACGAATATTTTAAGATAAGTGTATTTTTGTCTAAAACTTAGTTATAAGCATATTGTTTGAGTAATTAGCGGCAAAATCCCATCATCTTTACATTTTGTTATACTTAAACCCTCATTCTTTATTTTGGATGGTAAAACCTCTCAAACCACATTTCTATTAGCAAATTCACAGTCCACGTTTGTTTATCCTGTTATCTGCCAACATGGACAATCCATGTCATAAATTGTGGTCCACGTCATTAATTAAAAATTATTTTAATTATTTTTAAAATAAATAATAATTAAAATATATTTTAGTTAATAAAAATAATATAAAATTAAATTAAAAACTAAAAAAATCAAGAACACAAACAATATAAACCCAAAATTCTTAGCCCAAACTAAAATCTAAACATAAAACTGTAACACTGAGTTAAAAAAAAAATACCAAATCCCAAATGATTCATCTTCTTCCTCCCAAAATCAAACAAATCTAATTTGGGTTTAAGCTTCATCTTCTTAACTAACACACATAAACCGATACATTTTTTGTTTCTCCAATAAAATTTTTGAAATCATATAATCTAGATTTATACTCAAATACAATAAATCCTAAAGAGCACCTCAAATTCACATCCCAAAAAGCTTATTAATGGGTTTGAATTTGTCTACACAACCATCTAACCACAGTAGTTATAATGTGGTAAACCTTTCACCTGTCGACAGCAAAAGAAGGAAGGATTGATGGAGAAATACCTTGCCCCGAGATTCAAACAATTTTGTAGATTTTTTTTTGGAAACCTTGTCCTTGTCGATTGAGCCCCAAACCCCAGCACACCTCATCTCCACAATTTCAGATTTCGTCGAAGCCCCAAACCCCATGGCTACCGCTGGTACATCATATCCTATTCGAAGCCCAAACCCCATGGCTCCTCAGATCCCCATCGCGTCGATTTGTGCGACACAATATTTAGGCGACGAGCTTCTCCGACCAGATCTGGACGAGTGGGGCTGAGGGGACGAGATGAGAGGGGGGATGTGTTTGGCTCCATGGCTGCCAACGACACATCAAAAAAAAGAGAAGAAGAAGAGGGAAGGAAGAAAAGAAGAAGAGAGAATAAAGAAAAAATTAGGGTTTATTTTTTAATTTTAGTTTAGATTTATGAGTTTTTATTAATTTATTTGTTTTTAATGTATTTTAAATAATTTTAATTAATATATTTTAAATTAAAATGAATTTTTTATTTTAATTAATTTAAATATTATTTATTTACATTTTAATTTAAAATAGTTAATGAATTATGGTGTGGCACTCGTTTTAGGTAGCCACCTGTATCCATGTTAGTAGATAATGGGAAAAACAAACGATGACTGTGAATTTGCTACAAAATGGTGGTTTTAGGAGGTTTTACCACCAAAAATAAATATTGGGGGTTTAAGTGTAATAAAATGTAAAAATAAGGGGGTTTTGCTACCAATTACTCTATTTTTTTAAGGGTAACTATATTTACACTCCCAACTAAATGCACACATTTCATAAATTAAAAATGCAAATATATATGTATACACCTCATATATTTTTTATATTAGGTCTTGATTTGTACATCTTTTCATATATAAAAAAAATTATGTATCTCATTTATTAAATTTTTTGAATTAAAATTTGTTAAATGATAAATTTGAATATTTTTTAATAATATGAAATAATTAAATACAAAATTATTAATGTTTTATATAATCTTAAATATAATTTTATAAAACAAATAATTAAAAAATAGAATAAACTTATTGTTATATTATATGACTTTTTTTTCAATAAGAAAATTTTATTATTATGTTGTTATAACGATAAATATAATTGGAAAAAATACTAGTTTGGCCTCTTATTTTTCTCGAATACGTGATCGACACTTATGTTTTGTTAAATGACAATTCAGACCCTATGTTTTACAAAAATGGACCAAAATAGTACCCCATACCCGATTTTGGTCAAAATATTTTCAAATATAATATTTCATTCTAAACTCCTCGACTACTTTCTCCATTTTTCTAAACTCATTGCACCGCTAATGACTAAAGAATTGATCTTAAAATTGAAAATATTTTGACAAAAATCGGGTCTAAGGTACTATTTTGATCTATTTTGTAAAACACATGGTCTGAATTGTCATTTAACAAAAATACAAGGATCGATCGCATATTCAGATAAAATACAATGGTCAAAATGGTATTTTCCTAATATAATTTTAAATAAATATAAATTTTCAATTAAAAAGGAAAATAATATATTTTTAGTGTATGCTTCGATTCCCTTTTGGTTTAGAAGAGTCTCTTGGTTTTTCTATTTTTATTTAATTTATTGGTTTAAAATCGCATCTGCAATTTCTGAAAATCACGACTAGTGCTACCATGCCCAGCCCTGGCGCGACCGCACTACTCGCCTGGAAAGCCCGAACCCTCTGTGGATGCAATCCCGCCCAAGCACTAGTGCGACCGCACCGGTTGGGGTTTGATCAACCCTTTTTAATATGAATTGGTACCTTTTGGTTTGGGGTTTTATACAGCAGGGTTTTAGGACTTTCTTAAGGATATTTTGAATATGTATTAGCCTTAAGAGGGACATGGGTGTATTTCTAATATGGTTTTGGTTTGGCTTAAGTATTTAAGTTTTTGATGTTATTTGATATGTTTAGGCTCGCTAAGGATACTTGAAGGGACACGTTTATGTGTGTGGATCATTGCTGCTATCGAGGTAAGAAGAGTGGACACCTGCACACAGGGTGTATGCTTGACATACTCGTTTATGGTAAAACTTGTATGGTTTAATTATGCTTCTGTCTAAGTATGAATAGGTTATATATATATATATGACTATGCTTAAAGTGTATTATGATTGTTGTGTTATGTGTTTTTATGCTTGTATTATAAAATTGCTTGACATGCTTACGTTGTTACATGCATGTCTACATTATAAAATTGCATGCTTATGATATGTTGAAAACTGCATGCTTACGTTATAAACTGCATGCTTGCGTTATTTTGTGTTTACTGGACTATTGTCCAATTTAACTTGGTGCTAATTGTGTATATATATATTTATGATTTGATATTGTATTGTTATGGTTTTAAGTTATGGTGTTTTCTTACCTAGTTAAGATTAAGGGGTTGTGTCCTACACAACTCTTCTTGTTGGGCTTTGGCTCAGGGGTACTCTGTGTTGCACGTAAAGGGAAGGAATTGGTTATAGGGTAATGAGTTGGAGGGCTTTAGCAGAGGGCGTACATGTCAAGGAATTAACGACCGTAAGGGGTCAGGCCTTCCTGGAAGTTATTTATTGTTCTGTTTTCTTTAGACAAGTTTTAGTTATAGTCTATGAATTTAAAGTTATAGTTTAAGTTTTTTAGTGGTTGGTTACAGATGTTTGTTTTTATTTAACGATAACTACGAAACTCCGAAGTTTCTTTTCTTTTTAAATATTTGAGTTGTCAATCACATTCGTTTTATTTATAATAAATGGAGTTTTATTTCAAAATTATTTATTACATGGGTCAATTAATGCCTCAAAAATTGGGGTGTTACATCATTGATAAATGAATAGGTGCAACATTAACCTAAAACTAAGGTCCTGTCTAAGTGCATAGTGTTGGTTGTTATCGAAAAGAGGGTTAAGCTTAAGAAGTTGTCAATGAAATTCATGTTGGTATCGATAGTGTAAATCAAAGTGTGCAGCGGAAGAGTGACATTAAAAATATTTATAAAATACCAAGCCCATGATCATATATATGCCCACACATTAAACTAAATTCATAAAAGATAGAATCATACATTTCGTAGCCTATCAAGAATCATTGCTATCTTTTCGTAATTAATAAATAACACCCAATCCACACTATTTGACTCTTAGAGATTCACACCACGATCTTCCAAGCCAATCGTCAACACACTAAGATGTGTGTAGACATGTAGAATGTATAAGTTTAAATTTCTATCTCTGTAGATATACTTAACACATGAGATCTAAAGAGCTATGGAGAAGCAAGATGGCTATAAGACTCTATCGTATTTTTCAGGCTTTTTTTTTTTTTCTGAAAGTGAAAATTGAATCACTTAAATTTTCTACGATAGATTCTTAGACTCTTATAAACCTAAAATAATCTAACAAATTAGACGCAGTTTTGAATATGTTTTAATTTAAATTATTTAATCAATATTTCAATTAAATCAAAATATCATTTTTTAATAACTATTTAATAAATAATTCAATTCCTTAACAGTTACAATTTGATCTGAACAAATTGGGCCTATGACATGTGTTGAAATACCAATTTTTATAACTACCAAGTGATTAAACAAACAAAACTTAATTGATTTGCGGAAGTGACTTTAAGTTGTTTGTGCAAACGTTGAATCTGTGAAAGCAACTCTAAGAGTTGTTTGATCAAATTATCAAGACAATAATAAAAAATGTGAAAAATAAAAAATCAACACAGAAGATTTTTTACGTGGTTAGGATACCTTAGTCCACGTGGCCACGCCCAAAGATAGAACTAATTTATAAAGAATCACAAGTACAAAAAGCATTGACTTAAACAAGATAAGACTCCCTCTTATGCCGCAACTTTGTTGTACTATCTTTAAGAATCCAGTTTTGATGAAAACTCAAACACACTTGAAATCCCTTCATTGGTTAGAGAATGCTCTCTTCCTCCCGAAGTGAGTCTTTTCAAAGAAAAACCTCTCCATAAGTTCTATGCATTTCTGTCTGAAGATTCCACCTGTATTTCACAACACAGAATATGCAAGAAATATTTCCAGTACAAGCTTGCAAATACAAAAAATTAATGAATCTAAATATTAATCTTTTTACAAAGTCTTGATATATCATAAGCATGCACAAAACAATCAACATCAAAGAGAAGACATTTTAGTGGACCCTGGTTGTGTATGTATAATATTTGAGAAATTCGTTCAGATCATAAAGTTCCACAAAAAACTTAAAGAGAAATCGCAATTCTCTTTAATTACAAAAATCTGCCTGTTTGGCAGAATCTGTCTAGACAGATATGAAAGTTGATCCATCGACTTTTATGAGCCAGGTCAACTTTTCTATCCAGATTCATTTTTGGATTTAAAACCTTCCCAAACTAAATCTCAGACGGTAGAAAAATGGTCTGAATATTTCAGAGATATTTTCTAATAAGACTTTGATACCAAAAACGTTTTTCTTATGGAAAGATTTATTCAATCTTATTTAGAAAATCATGAGACCATAAATAGATTGATATTTCAGCAAGAATCTTTTAATCAATCAATTCACACCTAATAATCCAATGAATTAAAGGATTGCAAGAAATCCTTGAAAATATTTTAGTTGAATACAAGTGTAGAAGCTGAAATCTACAATCACAAAAATTGACTATCGTAGGAACTGACAACCTCTAGAACAAAGACAAACGAGTAACGGGAAAACTTGGGACACCGGAGTGGTGCCGGCCAAAGGCACTCCCACACTCAAGTCAATAATCTTGTAAATAAAAGAATATAAATAGTGAAATAATAGGTAAAATATAAAGTGTAGAAATAAAGTATGGGATCTAAGAGATTAGCAAGGGTTTGGGAATCAGAATGTGGCTTTGAGTATTGAGTATAGCACTTGTATCTTAGGAAGAGTCAATTCTAATTAGTCTCTGGTCACAGTCAGTCCCCCCCGTCTCAACCTCCGAGGAGTCCTTTTATCAGCCCCTCCTGAGAGTCGTTGCCCACCTCCTCGTGGATCCCTGGAGAAGCGGTCTCCCCTTATTCTAGAGGAAAACTGCTACTTCATTAGAGATTGGACTCCTTCCACTTTGTCACGTGATGTTGAGCAGTTCATTAGTGTTTTCTCTTTGCCATGTTGTGTAAGTTAGAGCTCATCCCAATCGTGGACGAGTGCTAACCTTACGAGCTCCATGTTGTAGACTTGATCTGGGTAGGTGCAAATGTTAGGAAAACTTATACATGATCTTTATTTATTTTCATGTAGATCTAATATTAAACAAGTTAGTATGATACAACCTAGAACATGTTTCTAAAATTGAATTCAAGGAGAAATAATGATAAGAATACTTACATTATAGGCAGCGGAATGAATGAGTCATTCCTTTAGTTTCTTTAACCCTTGTATCATTTCTATCGCAGAGTATTACCAAGAAACTGAACCATTCTTCAATTGACTTCATAGCCTTCTAAAGTATCCTTAGAATCACCTAGACTAGAGTGGGCAATTCTCAACACATGAGACAGATACAGAGAGAAGAAGAATAGAAGAGAAAAATTGAGGCTTAGAAAATGACTTATGCAGTAGAGAGAATCTAAAACCTAATAAATCTTTTGATCTTCTCAGAAACTTGTGATTCAACTTTTTTTTTCAACTCTCACTAAGCACTCCCTTTATAGACTCAATTAGGCCATTTAGTTTAATTTAAAAAATCAATAAAATAGTAGATAATATCGGCCCTAGGTCGAAACTATCATGGGCTTTAGGCCCGTGAAATTTCCAATTTAATTATAAGCCCATTGGACTTAAAATCAAGGCTTGTATAATTTTCTATTGATTTAATTCATTAAATAATTATTTAAATCCTTTATCAAATTAATTATTTATAATTTGAACTTTGATTTAAACTTATTTATTAATTTAGATACCAATTTATCTTAATTAATAATTTTGTCCTAATGTCTCTTTTCTTCTCTAAATTACATAACTCTGTAAAACTATCTAAAATTGACCTGGATAGTTATTAATTATCCATTGTTACAACCATAATGGTCACTCAATCCTCTATAGACGATCTACAATAAGACGAGACTAAAATACTGTTTTACCCCTCATTGTATTTTATCCTTAAAACACTTAGTTCTTTGTAAATGATATTTCAGTAAACTAATATTAATTATTGAAATGAGATCTCTATCATTTAGCACATTGAACCAAACTAAAAAGAAACTATCGTTTCACTTCTTCATTAGGGGCTATAAATGTTCATATCTATGATTAACACTCCCACTCAATTATACTACCGAGTTCCCAAGATGTAAGTATGGGCTAGTCCGTAGGGTAAGCTGGTAACGAACAAGTCAAAGAACTCAAATAATACAATCAGTTAGAATACTAACCACTCAGAATTGAGATTGAGTTGACCTATGGTCAATGTAGAGTCCCAGAATTTACTTAGCTAGTTAGATAGTAGTAGTAGTAGTAGTAGTAGTAGTAGTAGTAGTAGTAGTAGTAGTAGTAGTAGTAGTAGTAGTAGTAGTAGTAGTAGTAGTAGTAGTAGTAGTAGTAGTAGTAGTAGTAGTAGTAGTAGTAATAGCTAGTATTAGTTATAGTATGTTCATTACTGTGGATTTTGGTTCAAGTCGGGACTTAGTTGGAAACTCATAGCAATAGTTATGAATTTTATAAGTTTAACCTATAGTTTAAGAATATTAATTATAACATAAGGTTTGATTAATATTTCTGGTCCTAGGTGTGTTATTTATTATACTATTAAGGTTTAGATAGAATTATTAAGATCATGACACTTGTCGTGTGCATGTTTATTTAATGATTTAATTCTAGTTTAAATAAAAGAAAGTTCAAGAAAGCTCTAGAATCTTCCAAGACTATTAGGAGCATGACATTTGTCACAATCTTGTTTATTTGTGGATTAGATTGTTATTTAGATAATTAAATAGATTTTCCGTAACTTTAAGGTACTGTAACTTCCGACCTATTTTTGACCCAGTTATGTTATTAATTTCGAAGAATAGTATTTCTAGAAAGTTGTAGATAATTTAATTAGCTTTCCAACAGTATAAAGATAGTCTAAATCGAAGTTCTACAGCTACAGTTATGTTGATTTTACTACAGGTGAGTTTAGAGTTACGAGATTTAGAAAGTTAGAAGTTAGGATTCTATTTTATTTAAATTTAAATTATAGTTAGAATGAAATGAAGTATTTTTTTTTAAATAGAAGAAAGATCTAGAAACTCTAGAACCTTCCAGAACCACTAAGAGCATGACACTTGTCATAATCATGTTTATTTGAGGATTTAAGTATTTTTTTTAATAGGATAATTTCACTCCTCAAACTCTATAAATAAGACCTAGTACTCAGCCCTTTCACTTACTCTTTAGCTGTGATCATACTCCAAGGTGCTAGTGAGAACATAAGAGTGATACACTTGGGTTGGGAAAGAAAAAGCTTTATCATTCTTAAGCTTTATCAAACACTTGGGAAGTAAGGATTAGGGAATTTCGGTATTGGAGTTAGGCCAATCCTTAAGATCAACAAAGGTACCCTTATTCTTAAGTTTAATTCTTTTGATTCCTTAGTTTCTTTAGTTTTCATTTAGGTTCTAACTTTTGTTATGGTTTTGTGGTTAGCATTTTAAGTTCTTTGAACTTAAGGTGTCTTTTCGGTAAGTTTCCTCTTGGTGGTTTAGTTCTATTCTTTTCATCTCTTTCCCATAGAGATACTCACTATTCGTATTGTTGGTTTAGGAGTGTTCTAAGTCCCGCATTTGTTCTCAATTATCCCAGTTTTGGTAAGGAAAATAGGCTAGATCTTGTATATTTGAATGATATGTTATGCTTTTATGTTATGTTATGATAAGTTTATGTTTTAATATGTTATGTTATGATTTACCCTACCTCAAATATTAGACAGGGGACGTAGATGGGTTATCATACACTACATGTGATTTACCCTACCTTAAATATTAGACAAGGGACGTAGATGGGTTATCATACACTACATGTGATCTAACCTACCTCAAATATTAGACAAGGGACGTAGATGGTTTATCACATGTCATAATGGCCATTATTAGTATAGTCTTATATGGAATATGTTATAATATGTTTATAGTATATGTTATCATATGTTTTTAGTATATGTTATGATATGTTTATAGCATATGTTATGATATGATTTTATGTGTATGTTTATGGTGTTAGTAGTTTTTCCTTGCTGGGCATTAGGCTCATTCCTTTATTTTTTTTAGTGTGATGCAAGAAGTTAGATATGGAGGCGGAAGAATTCTTGGAAGCTTGGCATGTGTGTTGAGGATGAACGAACTGAGTGGACTGCGTGTCGATCGAGGATAACGTTATTTTAGTCTTTTAAAAAAAATTATGTTCTGATGTAATTCCGCAACTAGTATTTAAAGTTTATGTTTTTTATGTTTTGTCAAACAATGTTTTTATGTTTTAAACAATGGGTACCCATACCATGTTTTACATTCTATTTTGTAATATTTGTTTTTTTGGAATTTTAATAAAGTGATTATTATTTTCAAAGTAGTAGCTATGTCTAGTAGTTATCCAAGGTCTTAGAAATAGTTGGGTCATTACAATCAACTATATGATATGACTCGAATAGATAATAATAGTATGTTTACTTATCCTATCTATTGTCAATATCGGTCTAGTCCGATGTAACAAATACATCCGATCTTATCTACTTTGCTAATGTTCTGGAAAGAACATATCACTGCGATGTGTAAGTAGATCATATCATAGATTGGCAAGTCAGTGTAAATCCTGTGCACTGACTAATCTTAGGACTAACTTATATTTGAACATACAATCATATTTATATTCCACTATGATTACGTCACTATAAATACGATCAATTATATGCTCGAGATTTAATAAAAGTTTATATTAAACAAATAATCATGAAAATAAAACATGTGAGCAAAGTGATTGACCAAGTCAAAAAATGATTTCTATTCTTTTATTGATAATAAATGAGATTACAAAGAAATTGGGTTTTAATTAGGGCATAAAACCCCAACAAACTCCCACTTGCACTAATTGAAACTAATTCCTTAATTCTACTAATCCCATTTCCTTGATATGCTTATCAAATGTACCTTCTGGTAGTGTCTTTGTAAATGGATTCGCAAGATTTTCTTCAGATGCAATCTTAGCAACCTTCACATCTCCCTGGCCACATATTCTTGAATAGCTGCTTCTGTCACAGCTATGTATTCAGCCTCCATGGTGGAATCTGAGATCGCAGACTGCTTTACGCTTCTCCATATCACAGCTCCACCCCCAAGAGTAAACACCATTCCAGAAGTAGACTTTCTGTCATCGACCTCAGTCTGAAAATCTTAATCGGTGTAGCCTACAGGTTTTAGAACACCACCCTTGTAGACTAACATATAATCCTTAGTCTGCCTTAAATACTTCAAGATATGCTTAACTGCTATCCAATGTTCCGGTCCTGGGTTTGACTAATACCTGCTCACTATTCCCACTGCATAGCAGATATCTAGTCTAGTATACAAAATAGCATACATCAGACTTCCAATTGTGGATGCGTAAGGAAATTTTCTCATTGCATCTTCATCTTCAGGAGTCTGGGGAGATTGCTTCTTTGAAAGATGAATTCCATGGCGGGACCGTAAACATCCTTTCTTGGAATTTTTCATTGAGAAATGTTCAAGCACTTTATCTATGTAAGCTGCTTGAGATAGAGCTAAGAGTTTGTTCTTTCTATCCCTGGTGATCTGGATACCTAGAACATAACTTGCTTCACCCAAATCCTTCATCTGGAATTGAGTGCTCAGTCAATTCTTCACATCTGATAATTTCTTAACATTGTTTCCAATGAGTAAGATATCATCTACATAAAGAACCAGGAATACCACTATTTGATTTGCCTTCAATTGGTAAACACAAAGCTCATCAATATTTTGTTCAAAGTCATAAGTTTTTATTATTTCATCAAACCTAAGGTTCCAGGAACGAGAAGCTTGCTTATGTCCATAAATAGACCTATTCAACTTGCAAACTTTTCTTTCTTGTCCAACTACTTTAAAACCTTCTCGTTGATCCATATAAATGACTTCATCAAGCTTTCCATTAAGAAAAGCTGACTTGATGTCCATTTGCCAGATCTCATAATCGAGAGCGGCTGCTATGGATAGGAGGATGTGAATGGACTTGAGCATGGCTACCGGAATAAAAGTTTCCTCATAGTCCACACCTTCTCTTTGGGTATAACCCTTTGCCACTAATCGAATTAGATTTTATGTCATAATTAAAACTCAATTTCATTGTAATCTCATTTATTATCAATAAAAGAATAGAAATCATTTTTTGACTTGGTCAATCACTTTGCTCATATGTTTTATTTTCGTGATTATTTGCTTAATATAAACTTCTATTAAATCCCCAGCATATAGTTAATCGTATTTATAGTGACGTAATCACAGTGAAATATAAATATGATTATATGTTCAAAATAAGTTAGTCCTAAGATTAGTCAGTGCACAGGATTTACACCGACTTGTCAATCTACGATATGATCTACTTACACATTGCAGTGCTATGTTCTTTCCAGAATATTAACAAAGTAGATAAGATCGGATGTATTTGTTACATCGGACTGGACCGATATTGACAGTTGATAGGATAAGTAAACATACCATTATTATCTATTCAGTCATATCATATAGTTGACCATAGGTCAATTCAATCTCAATTCTGAGTGGTTAGTATTCTAACTAATTGTATTATTTGAGTTCTTTGACTTGTTCGTTACCAGCTTACCCTACGGACTAGCCCATACTTACATCTTGGGAACTCGATAGTATAATTGAGTTGGAGTGTTAATCATAGATATGAACATCTATAGCTTCTGATGAAGAAGTGAAACGATGGTTTCCTTTTAGTTTGGTTCAAGGTGATAAATGATAGAGCTCTCATTTCAGTAATTAATATTAGTTTACTGAAATATAATTTACAAGGAACTAAGTGTTTTAAGGATAAAATACAATGAGGGCTAAAATTGTATTTTAGTCCCATCTCATTATAGGCTGTCTATAGAGGATTGAGTGACAATTATAGTTGTAACAATGGATAATTAATAACGTATCCATATTTGTTATAGAGCGTTCTATGAATTCAAGAGTGCAATTCCGAGTCTTTAGTGGAGTCACGAGGAATTAATAAATTAGTAAATTTATTTGTTAGATTTATGATAACTTATTGGAGCTTGATTTTATAGGCCCATGGTCCCCACTGTACCTTGGATAAAATCATCTAGATAGTCTTAATTAATTGATTTAATTATCAAATTTAACCAGGTCAATTTTGGATAGTTTCACAGAGTTGTGTAATTTAGAAAATAAAAGATAAATTAGGGCGGATTTATTAATTAAGATAAATTATTATCTAAATTAATAAATGAGTTTAAATCAAGGTTCAAATTATAAATAATTAATTTGATAAAGGATTTAAATAATTATTTAATTAATTAAATCAATAGAAAATAATATGGCCCTTGATTCTAAGTCTAACAGGCTTATAATTAAATGGGAAATTTCGCAGGCCTAAAGACCATGATAATTTTGACCTAGGGCTGATATTATCTATTATTTTATTGGTTTTTTTAATTAAATTACATGGCCTAATTGAGTCTATAAAAGGAGTGCTAAGTGAGAGATGACAGACACTTGTTTTCTGAGAAGATCAGAAGATCTAGTAGGTTTTAGATTCTCTCTACTAACATAAGTGATTTTCTAAGCCTCATTATTCTTTTCTCTTCTTCTCTCTATATATATCTCGTGTGTTGAGAATTTCCCACCCTAGTCTAGGTGATTCTAAGGATACTTTGGAAGGCAATGAAGAAAATTGAAGAACAGTTCAGTTTCTTGGTAATACTCTGCAACAGAAAGGATACAAGGGTTAGAGAAACTGAAGGAATGACTCTATCATTTCGCTGCGTATAATGTAAGTGTTTTTATCATTATTTCTATTTGAATTCAATTTTAGAAACATGTTTTAGGTTTTTTTATATTAATTTGTTTAATATAAGATCTACATGAAAATAAACAAGATCTTGTATAAGTTTTCCCAACAACACGATAGAGTAATAGGCCATGAACACTTCTCTTGTTCTTGATATGTGTAACGCCCTACTGCCTTAGAGTCATTACTAAGTGGGTTATAAACGTACAGTCAACTCGCTAATCGAGATTTTAGGTTAAAAGTGTAACTAAACTGAAATAGAAATCATATAACTTGAAAATGTAATCATTCATTGAAAATTATAAAGCGTTTGACATTTGGGATCCCAAAGTACTGTTTAGAAATATTTACAACTCAAAAATATAATTAAAGTCGATTAAATGAAAAAATTAGGTTTACTACAAACATCTCCCAAAAATATCACTGGCCGTGGCAGCCAAGCATGCCAAACATGTACGCGTCACTTCACGCTCTCCGTACTCATGGTTAGTCGACTTTCCCCGTGCCCTTACCTGCACCATAGAGCACCCGTGAGCCGAAGCCCAGCAAGAAAACTCCACACAAGCAAATAACATATGCTTAACCATCATTCAACACATAACAAAACCGCCAACAGGCTAAACACATAACGGTCATGCCGTCCCAGGTGCTTTACCAAGCCTTGGGTTCGCGGTCTACACCGTGAGGATATTCCAGGTATCCAATAGGGTCTCAGCCTGGCAACTCGCACTCCGCATGCTTAATGCTGCTCTCGGCCCCTTGTCATACTCGGCCTTGCCGTTCTCGGCCTTCATCATTCCCGACCCTTGCCGTTCTCGGCCTTCACTGTCTGCGGCTCTTGTCGCTCATTCACAAATATGCACACATAGCATAATTAAACAAGTACTTAAACACGTATAAACATAATCAATGGGGCTACGCCCTGCAACACAATCATATAGGGCCGTGCCCTGCAACACAAACTATAGGGTCTCGCCCTGCCCTACGGGTACAACAGTTTTCCTACTTGTGTCCCAAGCTATCCGAGCACCGCGATCACGAGCACAGTCCTCTAACCCGAGCCTTAAAGAGAAATCCTAGTCACAACGCATGAGTAAAATCAACTATCAAGTTCTAACTCATTAAATAGTCTCTAGACATAACTCTAACCTCTGGGGCCTTGGTTTCTACCAAACTGGGTAGTAGAAACCTTCCTGATCATTAACGTTCAAGTTCCCAAGCTAAAAACAATCAATTTGCCAAGATTCCACTTTCGGGTCGCGGCCCAGCCCCCTTAAGTGCCACGGCGCACCCCAAAATAGAGGCAAAATGCCTCACATCTGACAGACTCGGGCCGCGGTGCCTGGGAAATTCTTCGAGCTATAAACGCAAGCGGGCCGCGGCGCTGATGAACAGGGCTGTGGCGTGAGTCCGAAAGCCAGAAAATCCCATGCAATTCTACGAGCCAACACCTCAGAAATCAACCCAAATCAATACCTAAACCCAGAATTCAGCCCCAAACCACTTATACCAAACTAACAGCAGTGCATAAACTTTAAAGAAACCAAACAAAGTCCTACTACAACCCAAGTTCAATTATCTAAGTTCTAACCCCTTAAACTCCAACAAAACTGAGGAAAATTAAACAGAATTCAAGCTTAGATCCTTACCTCTGTATTAATTTCGGCCTGAGCAATTCCTACACACTTCAAGCCCTCAATCCTTCAAATCAAGACCCCCAAATTTCTTAAAAGTTTCAAGACACCAAAGGGAGAGAGAGAGAGAATCGAGGGAGAGAGAAAGGGAAGCAAAACTGAGTTTTTCCTTCTGTTTATTTCTTTCCTTCTAACCCCTTCTAACCTTGGCAGCCAAAGACATAAGCCTATCCCTTAACAAAAGACCCAATTGCCCATTAGACTTATCCTAACCTCTTAGGTAACCCAAGGGAAATTTAGTCATTTGCCATACCCCGTTAAGTACCTGAGTAGTCTTATAAATCCCCATTAATCCCGACATGTCCAAATTATTACCAAACTACTACTCATTACTCCATAAATCCCAAATACATTTTACGTTCCAAAAATACCCCTAGGCTCCTCCCGAGCCGAGTATTTGATCCCATTGTGACTTCCTAGCTAAACCGCTCCCTAGGACAGTCTCGGATCGTGCATCACAAATATATCACCACTCACACGTGGTAAGAATCACAATAATCACAAATATTACATTTATGCCCTCAACGGGCTAAAATTACAAACATGCCCCTAATAACCAGATGGGGCCCACGTGCATATTTAATTCACATAAATATGCATGTTCTAATCACATACTCATCAAATTCACATATTTAATATAATAATCAATTATTGCCCTCCAGGCACGCTAATCAAGACCCTAAGCCCTATTAGCAAATTCAGGACGCTACAATATGGATCTTTGAGGCTTAGGGATCCAAAGGAGGACGTGGATTTAGTAATTTGGTGGACTAAGAAGCATACAAAAGAGCAAGGATGGGGAGATTGGTGGCTGAATATTGATTGGTAAGTTCTTTCAATTTTACTATTTAGGTTTGATGATAGATTTAGGTTTTTGATGTTGAAAAAGAGATTTTATTGTATTTGTTATTATTGATGGTTATTATATGTTTAGGATTGGTTATATTTGAGTTTCAAGGGTTAGAGTCATGCTTGGTTGACTAATTTGGTGAATTGGGGTCAAAACTTTGCGATTTGGGGTTGGAATCTAGATTTAAAATTGCATCTGCGATTTCTTTATTCGGGGAGTAGTGCGACTGTGCCCAGCCCTGGAGCGATCACGCTACTCGGCTGGAAAGCCCATGCGCTCTGTGGGTGCGACCGCGCTGGTATCCCTGAAATGCATTATTTCAGTTCAAGTGCACCTTACAGCTTTGTTGTTATGATATGCTTAGGCTCGCTAAGGATACTTGAAGGGACACGTTAGTGTGTGTGGAGCGCTGCTAGAGCTGAGGTAATAAGAGTGGAAATCTACACGCAGGGTGTACACTCGACATACTTAAGTGTGGTAAATTTTGTATGTTACATTATAAATTATTTTATAAGCTATGCTATGAATTATATTATGAATTATGTTATGAATTGTGTTGTGAACTTTGCTAAGAATTATGTTATGAACTATGATATGAATTATGCTATAAGTTACATTATGAATAATGTTATTAGTTATGTTAGGAGCTATGTTATGAGTGATGCATGTTGTGTGCGACCGAAATATGTGTGAATATGTTGTATGTTTGCGTGGCATGCTTATGATATGAAAATGCATGTTCACGTTACAATAAATTGCATGCTTATGTTACGAAAAATGCATGATTATGTTAATTCGTGCTCGGTTGCCCAACTAACCAGATCAGCATTGGTTTACGACTGGAACAACACTGATAATACGTGTTATGGATTGAATATGTTATGCTAGGATAAGTTAAATTATGCTATGTTTACGTTACACTATGGTTAGGTTAGGATAGATTACATTATGCTATGATTATGTTACGTTACGATATGGTTGATTATGGAACTTTGTATGATAAGGTATCGTCTATCAGTTGTTTATGTTTTAGGTTGTGATAATAAGAATTAGTTTATGTCTATGTGTTATGTGTTATGTTTTATGTTTTATACTTTATGTTTTATGTCTCATATTGTTGGGCTTTGGGGATTGTGTCATATATAGTTCTTCTTGTTGGGCATTAGTTCACAGTTACTGTAATGTTCTGAATTTGTTATTAATGTTTAGTGCCTAATTGGAATGATATGTGCGATTAAAGGATTATGCATGTGATTATGTGATATGAATGATTTGTGTGGTAATGCGACTAGATTTGCATGTTTATGTGTATTAAATATGCATGTGGGCCCATTTCTGTAAATTGGGGCATGCTTGTAATTTTGGCCCGTCGAGGGCATAAATGTAATTATGTATGTGTTGGGAGTGAGACCCTGGTGTTGTGGAAATGTATATGAGATGTGTGGTCTGAGACAATTCTAGGGAGCGGAATAGTCACAACGGGGTCGAATACCCGGATTGGGGTGAGCCTAGGGGTATTTTGAGAATGTAGCAAGTGTTTGGGATTACCGGGTAACGGGTAGTGATTTAGTGATTATTTGGGTATGTTGGGATTAAATGAGGATTTATACTACTATTCGAGAAATTAGCGGGAATGTGGAAAATGATGGGATTGCCCTTGGAGGCATTAAGTGGCTAAGGATTTATCTAGGGGTAGTTTAGTCATTTTGGAAGCTGAGGATAGACTTGGACTTACCTTAGATTCTAGAGCTAATCAATAGGAGGAGGGAAACATTTAGACACAATTCTTTATCAGCAATTCTCTCTCTCTCGATGCTCACTATCTCTCACTAGGCTTGGAGGTGTGAATTCTTGGGGAGATTGGCTGAGGATTTGAAGGACCATATGTTGCGACCGCCCATTCTGTCCAAGCCGGTCGAAGGAGAAATTTTGTTCATCTACCTAGCAATAACATAATATGTTGCCAAAGCTGTTTTGATCAGGGAAGAAGACAACATTCAGAAGGCAGTATACTATATAAGTAAAAGGCTGGTGAGAGCTGAGTTATCTTACCCGGCTATAGAAAAATTGGCTTACTGCTTGATACTGGCATCAAGAAAACTGTTCGGGGTTTTTATGTTCCTCAGTACCATCTCTAGTGGTACTCCTCGCGGTCGATTCCCTCACCTCTTGGTGATGCTCCAAAAGGCCGACCATCCTCAAATTGCTTTCCGTAACCAACTCCTTGACGGTTTTTTCTATATGCATCATGTTGGCCAGGGTTATAGCCCTTATCTCCATTTCTGGAGTGGGTTCTAATCGGTACCATGAACCTAGGCACAATACAAACCGACTAAGGACAAAAAAAAAAAAAGTGACTAAGAGAATACCGAACAAAGACTGAAGAGTTTACCTCCTCGGGGGAAGGCCATGTTATCTGCGACCAGATCGATTATGAGGAAATACTCTTGGAAGTACTTCCCCACATTAGATTTGTAAGTTATATCACTCAGGAATGTGCAACCAAATTCTTGGTGATAAAAATAGAAGAACCCCGTTGTAATGCCCTACTGCCTTAGAGTCGTTACTAAGTGAGTTTAAATGTGCAATTAACTCGCTAATCGAGGTTTTAAGACAAAAGTGTAATTAAATCATAATCAAAGTCATAAACTTGAAAATAAACCTTTCACTGAAAATTATAAGACATATAGCATTTGGGATCCCAAAAACATTGTTTAGAAATATTTACAACTCAAAATTTAGTTAGATTCGACAAAACGACAAAATTCAGGTTTTGTACAACATCTCCCAAAATACACCTGGCTGTGACAGCCAGACAGACCGGACATGTACACATCGCTAGTCCCGCTCGCCAAACTCAAGGTTGACCGACCCTTCCTTTGGCTTTACCTGCACCATAGAGCACTCGTGAGCCGAAGCCCAGTAAGAAAACCCTCACAAATAGATGATAAACGCATATCAAACACTTAATATAAAATCAAGCCAACACCATATCATACAAGTACGGCCATGCCGTCCCAGACGCTTTACCAGGCCCTGGGTTCGTGGTCTAAACCGTAAGGATATCTCAGGTATCCCTTGGGGTCTCACCCTGGCAACTCGCACTCTGCGTGCTAAACGCTGCACTCAGCCCCTTGCCGTTCTCGGCCTTCGCCGTTCCCGGCCTTCGCCGTTCCATCATTAATATACATACATTAATTAGCTAAACGGACACTTAAACACATATAAAATTAGTCAAAGAGCCACGCCCTGCAACACAGCCATATAGGGGCGAGCCCTGTAACTCAATCATATAGGGTCGAGCCCTACAACACAAGCTCCATGAGAACAGTAGTTTTCTTACCTGTGTCCCGAGCTTTCTAAACACCGATGTCCCGAGCACAGTTCCCTAGTCCGAGCCTCGTCGAAACCCTAGTCACAGCGCATTAACAATTTCAGCCATCAAGTTCTAATCTACTAAATAGCTTCGAGCCATAATTCTAATCTCCGGAGCCTTGAATTCTATCAATCCGGGTGATAAAATCCATCCTGAGCCTTAGCAATTAAGTTTCCAAGTCAAAACCCACAAGTCACCCTGCACCTTGGGCTAGGGTCGCGGCCCAACCCCTCAAGGGTCGCGGCTAGCCTCAAAACAGTGGCTAACACCTCCATGGACACACACACGGGCCGCGGCATGCTTGGCCAAGCGCCGCGATGTTCCTCGAGCTCCATGGCCTCCCCAGATGAGTGAGTGATGAGTAAGTCACTAGCTTAAATAGATGAGTGACTGATGAGTGAGTCACTACGGGCTCAACACCCATAGCCATGTGACAAAGTAGTCACCTGGGCCTTCTGGCCCTGGTTCTAAGAGACTAGCCATAGGCTAGACAAGCGCTTTTAGTTTTAATCGAACTTGAGGTTGGTCCGGCATTAATGCTCATTATGAGTCATTCAATGCAGATATTGATTAGATCTAATCTTTGTTGGCTTGCGTTAAACACGCTAAGACTATTCTTGACTTATTAGTCAATACCATATGACCAATGCTCAGTACCACTACCGAACTTGACTAGTGAGTCACAACTTCACAGTTAATATTGACATCATTGCCAATTATAACTAATTAGTCAGTGCCATGCACAAGTGAGCAAGATTTGCTAAGCATTTGGCATGCAATCAATGTCCACATTTAAACACTCAACATGCCTCAATGATAGCCATGCATGACACATATGGGGTGCAGTTTTCTTACCTCTGGTTCGAGTGAGAGATGGTAAAAGAATGACCCTTGAGAATGATCGACCTTTTGATTCCTTAGCGATTACCTAATCTTAACCAATTATAACCTCCATTAATGACAATCAACAATAAAAGGGTCTTGACCTAAACCTCACTCCCGGGACCCCGAATTGTACCCAAACGGTGAGTAGATTCGCTCCCAAGTCTTAGGAATTGAAACCCCGAGCCAAATACCCTTAAAAATGCCCAAAACAGGATTCTAGAAAAGCAGGGTAGCACTGTAGTGCTACCCCCTAGCGCCCCAGCGCTCTAAGCAGGATAGAACACACTGGCTAGCACTGTAGCACCCCCTTGTGGCCGCTGTAGCGCACAACCAGGCAGAAATGCCCTGGTTCTTCCCCCCTTCGACACCACCATTTCCAACCTGAACCAAAAGCTTCCAAACCTCATTTTAAGTCCCAAATGAACCCAAAAACCATCTACATATGCCCTAGGAATCACAACCTAAGTAACCCTAGCCAAAATTTCCCATCAATTCCCTTTAACCAACCTAGAAATCCAAGCTGAACTCTAAAACAAAAATAGAGCAAAGCTTTAGTTTTAATGGCTAGAAACTTATCTCAAGCTCAGTTTAGGATCCTCTTCAATGGTGGAACACAACCCTAAGCCCTCAAGATCCACTTCCCTAGCTTGAATCCTCAAAAGAAGCTCAAAAACTCAAAGGAAAAAGGAGAAGAAAATGATGCACGGGAGGAGAAGTTCTATGCTCTGTTTTGGCTAGCTTCTACAACCTTCAATGGCTTAAATATGACTTAAGGTGGAAAGACCTTTTTGCCCCTAGGTCAATTAAAGTCTTCTAAAGGCTTCCAAGGGTAAAACCATCATTTCTCGCCGATTTCCTTAATCATAATTAACACCCTCCAATTCTTGTTATTCTCGATATTCTCAAATACCGATAATTCATATCCCGTTGCCCTTTAATTTCCGGCAATGCTCTAATCACCAAATTACCCCGAGACTCACCCCAAGCCCCGAACTTAATCCCGTTATGACCAAACTACTAACTTGCATTTAAAGATCATCTCATGCCGAATGGCTCGAAAAAATCCACATTATCATGTGGCCTCAACAATGATTCACCAACATGCATAAAATATACAATTACGCCCTCAACAGGCCAAATTACCAAAATGCCCCTATGATGAAATGTGGACCCACATGCATGCATTTAACATCATGTTATCATATAATTCACATAAACATGCACATAATCATTTAATGGCATAATAAATTAGTTATGGCCCTCCCGGCCTACTAATCCAACCATTAAACTGCATTAGGAATTTTAGGGCATTACATTTGCCCTCTGGTCGAGTATAGACTTATATAGAGTAATCCTAGGAAGCCCATACTTCTTGGGATACTTTGCCACCATCTTGGTCGATATAACGCTTGGAGGGGCAATATACCAAGGTACATCTGCTCGTGAGCCCTCATGTGGACGGGCCTTTGGTTGGATCTCTAGTGTTGCAACCCTTAAGGATTGAGGGTCATTCGAAGGACCCTCGGTGTTTGGTGTTGGCTGGCTGGTAGGTGAGTCTGTGGTTTTTCTTTTTCAAAGGGAAGTATGTTTGACACGACCTATGTTTTTGTTTTTTCTTCGGTGGTTTTCGAGGGAAGTTGTTCGTAGGAATTGAGGGTGGAACCGAAGGCTTTGGAATGGGCAGAGAAGGTTGTTCCTGATCCTCGAACAGCAGAGCAAGGAGATCACTGTCTATTGGTCTCTCACCTCCCCAGGGATCATGCATGAATATTAGAGAAGAACAAAAGGGAAGTGAGAATCTATCACCAATAGAGAAAGAAGAAAAAAAAAGGAAAAAAAAGGATAACGCTGCTCATGGATAAAAGTTAAGCTTTTATTCGACCAGCAACATCCTGGTAAAAACACAACAAACCTGCGAGCAGGTTGGAAAAATGGATCAAAAAGTGAATGTGTTCAACTTCATAAACGAGCGAGAAAAACCCAGTTTTTCCGAAATACCAAAAATCAAATTTTTACTTCAATTTTGTGCCCAAATCATTGAAAATATGCCTAAATACCCTTCCTAAACATCATTGTGTGCCATAAATTGCCTAAAATACCTATTTTATCCCATAAAGTCCTATGTGTTTTACCCAAAACCGATTACCCTCAAGAACATGCAAAACCCAATTATGAAAAAAGAAAAATCACAGCCAAAATACAGGAAAATTGCTACAAAGTTAGTAGGAGGAGTTCGAAAACTTACTTGGAGTAAAGATTGTTGAAGAAATCACAGAGAAATTGCTCGGAGTTGCTTGAAGACGCCTCAAATTGCACTAAAACGTCTGGAGTTCTTGGAGATTTTTTCTGAGTGTTCTTGAAGAGAGAGAATGGTCGTGTGAAAGTGGAATAAAGGAAGAAGATGGGTATTTATATCAGTCAGGGGCATCTGACATGTAATGATGAAATTTGAGGGTTTTTACATGGGAAATAGCAATAACTGTCAAATCATGCCTGGGGAACCGAAAAGGTCATGATTACTTACCTTTTCGAGAAAGTAAGTACAGATAGATGTGACGGGTCAGCAAGATTACTGATCGAGTAAGTTTATTAAATGTTGTTCGCATTAAAATAAACTTGGGGAGTTAATGTTTCCCTAAATATTTGCATGATGATGTGGCATGTTAAAAAGGCACATGAACAACACATGAATGACTATTAATGAAGGACTGGTCGACCAATGACCATAGTGTCAAGAGAAAATTAAACTGCTCGATAGGCGCAAGAAATAAGCTGAGCAGCAGGAAAATAAAGGGTGTAGAGGCATACGACCAGAGCTGCTCGTGGGACTGAGACAAACGTTCAGAAATGGTTATAAGTTAGATATTTCAGAGATATTTAACTATTTTAAATGTAAATATCATTATTTATGTTATTATTTTGTTATGCTTGTAACGTCAATTGAACATGGCCCAAAGGCCCATATGTACATCCATGAGCCTATAAATAGGACTCATAGGATTCATTTATTTCACGCGCAATATTTTGTATTCAAAGAGAAATAGTGAGTTTATACACAGAACTTGTATCTATCTTCGAGACTTGTGAAACTCAGTGAACCCTTGTTTGCCGATCACAGGTTTTTGGGTTTTACATCAATAAAAACACTAAGTGGACGTAGGTTATTACCAATCTCTGGGGCCGAACCACTATAAAATCCTTGTGTCGTTTACATTCTTTCATTCAACTCTATAATTCTTATCATTTTTTGTGACTCTTTATCGTTGACTATATCGAGGGTCAACATATATAATTAAGGCTCAGGCTATTGTGAATGAGCATGATTATGATTATGCCTGTGATAGCTTGATTAAGCATGCTTGAATGCTCTGTATCTATATTATTGTTAAATGATGTGTGCTTGCTTGCATTATCTGATTAAAAAGTATTGACTTATAAGTCAAGGGCAGCAGTAACGCGCTGAGCGCTGGTCGAAAGTATTGACTTATAAGTCAAGGGCAGTAATAACATGCTAAGTGCTAGTCGATATGGTTAGGCCTAATCAAGAGCGTGATATACGCTTGACTGACCTAATGGTCGTTGGAAAATTAAAGCGCCAGGTATGTTGGGCCAGCTTTAAGGACGGTTATACAGAGGATAGGGCAATAGGCCTCGGGGTGACTCTATAGTCCCATATCCTAGGGCAATGGGGCCCCGGTATGACTTATTAGTCATTTAATTAGGGCAGCGGCCCCATGATGACTCTATGGTAGCGTATTTAGGGAAACAAGCCCTGGTGTGACACTGTAGTCACTTATCTGAATAGAATGCATGCATGAGTAGGGCTATTATGAAAGGCATGCTTATTATGATTATGTAATATGTTGTTAACTGCTTATGAGCATGTTTAAGTTTTCTTGTTGAACCTCGGCTCACGGGTTCTTTGTAGTGTCGGTAAGGGGAAAGGGAAGCTAGACAACCCATGAGTTGGAGAGCTTCGGTGGCAACGTGTACATATGTGGCTGCTCGACCACCACGGCCGGGGTTTCTCAAAGGAACTAGGGTCAAACCCTATTTTGCCGCTTAGGTTAGCTGGTTGTAACTTTTGAATTGCAATTAACATTTTAAATGTTATTTTGGGATCCCATGTATGGAATTAAACGTTTAATGAAATGGTTATCCCTTTTGACCAAAAATTTTAACCCTAAACCGTTAATCACGTCTAGTTACACGTTTATGCCCAAGAGACTCATTTAGAGAGTCTAACACTATTTAAAATACATAGTGTAACGGTGTTGGCTATCCAGGGCATTACAATACTTGTGTGAAAACTCAATTGTTTGAGTGTACATTGCAAGAAATGAACTGCTTCATGAAACACAATTTCCTACTATTCAACATGTATCCACACCTCAGGTACATAATTCACACTCTTTCTCTTCTCCATTTGCTATTTTCACTACAACTCCCTTTATCTCAGCTAATAATACAACTTATGTGATTGTTCCTAAACACAATATTGCTGAGAATGATGCTTGTCCAGCTGTTGTACATAACTCACCTCAGTTTCAAGAATCTCATGCTGCATTTGTTGATGAATATGATGTTGTGGAGTCACAGCTGCCCATGTTGCTGAACCAATTGATTCACCTAATTCCGACACCGTTGTTGACAATAGTAGTGTCCAAGTTGCTCCCCCTTTGGTGGACTCAGCTACTGAACAGATTGCTCCTTAATGCACTCATACTATGGCAACCCGTTCTCAACATGGAATCTATAAGCCAAAAGCATACTCTGCCACAAAACACCCACTACCTGAGTCACTTTTACCTTGAGAACCTACTTCTACCAAACGAGCATTGGAGGATCCCAAGTGGTACAAATCAATGCAAGAAGAGTATGATGCTCTAATCAAGACAGGTGGACACTTGTTCCTTATAGTATGGACATGAATCTTGTTGGTAACAAGTGGATTTTTCGTGTAAAACTGAAACAAGATGGTACACTTGATAAGTATAAGTTGAGAATAGTTGCTAAAGGTTATCTCCAAACATTGGGTATGAACTATGAGGATACCTTTAGTCTAGTGGTTAAGCCAGCCACTGTCCGGATTGTTCTTACTCTAGTTGTATCATCTAATTGGGATGTCAAACAATTAGATGTCAGCAATGCTTTTTTGAATGGAAGTCTTAATGAAATAGTTTTTATGCAGCAACCTCAAGGCTTTGTTGACACACAAAAGCCTACATTTGTGTGCAAACTCAATAAATCCTTGTATGGCTTGAAGTAAGCTCCAAGAGCTTAGAATGACAAACTCAAGCAAGCTCTTTTCCAATGGGGATTTATTGCATCAAATTATGATAGTTCTTTGTTTATCTTTGGCTCTAGAAATCAATTGAGTATTCTATTGGTTTATGTGGATGATATACTTGTTACTGGACCCAACAAAAGTCTTATTGCTCAACTTAGACATGACTTGAATCAGTCTTTTGCTTTAAAAGACTTAGGTTCAGTTCATTACTTTCTTGGAGTGGAGATTCATTGAAACTCAGCAGGAATGTACTTATCTCAAAGCAAGTATATTAGCGATCTTCTTGTCAAACTACATACGGAAGGAGCAAAGTCGTGTCCAAGTCCAACAAGTTCATCTCACAAGTTGTCTCTCACTGAAGGTGTACCTTTTGCTGATGTTTCATTGTATCGTAGTACATTGGGTGCCCTCCAATATCTCACTCTTACAAGACAAGATGTTGCTTTCATCATCAACAAACTAAGTCAGTTCATTCATGCTCCAACAAATATTCATTGGGAGGCTTGCAAAAGATTATTGGGCCAGTTATGTCTTCTACTTAAAGGGTACAATATTATATGGTCTTCTACTTAAACCAGTTGTGCCTCCAACTTAAAGGGTACAATATTAGATGGTCTTCTACTTAAACCAGCAACAACATTGTGTCTTCAAGGGTATTCAGATGCTGATTGGGCCAGCTGTCCGGATGATAGGAGATCAACTTAAAGGGAAAAATTATGCTTTATTCATCTATTGTTTTATCCTTTAATGGAGTGTCCATTCGGTGGGATATATGTATCCATCTTGGTTTTACTAAAGCGGGGCCTAAATCCTCTCTTTATCTTACTATCTCTCCATATTTCTCTCTTCTTTTCTACATTAAGAAAGGAAACACAATTGTTCTTATTTTAGAAGATTACCACATAATTTCCCTATTTTATTTTGGATGTAAATATAGTTAATTTTTCAAAGGGAAATTTGAACTTTTATGCTTAGTGAGGGGTATTAAGTCAAAAATATACTAGGCTCTTTAATCATTTCAAAATAATGTCAAAACCTTTGACAGTACCAAAAATGCCCCTCTCACAATTCCCCTACCCTCTTCTCTTCCCTTTTCTCGTTCCCCCCCCCCCCCCCCTCTCTCTCTTGGTTCACTCTCTCTCCTTCACCTCACTTAATAACACCATTAAGAGCACCACAGTTGATGCACTACCAACAGCCAAGCTCCTCCCTAAGAGGAAGCCATTTGTAGAGATCAAGACCAAAGTAAATTTTTAGGAATCTTTGAGTAAAAACTTATGGGTAAGCAATTTTTTCTTAAATACTTGGATTAGTGATGCTTCTTTTAAACTTTTTGGGCATTTTGAATAGATATGAGCAATATTTGCACATACTTTTAGTTTTTTTTTGTTAATCTGCATTTTTTGCAATTTTTCTAGGTTTGAGCTGTGCTCGATGGTTTCTCGATGCAGGCTCGATGGCACATTAATTTTTATGGTTACATGCTTGCTCGATAGTTACTCGATGCTTGCTCGATGGTAATGTGCATTCTCACGATTTCATGCATGCTCGATGGTTACTCGATGCCTGCTCGATGCTGGCTCGATGGTCATGTGCATTCTCACGATTTTATACATGCTCGATTGTTACTCGATGCCTGCTCGATATAAACTCGATGGTAGTGTGATTTTGCATTACTTCATACATGCTCGATTATTACTTGATGCCTGTTCGATATAAGTTCGACGGTAGTGTGATTTTGCAAGTTTTCATGCATGCTCGATGTTTACTCGATGCAGGCTCAATGGTGTGAATTTTCATTATGTTTTTGGTATGCTCGATGGGTATTGTTTCTTGCTCGATGGTCGTCGAGTCATACTCGATGGCATCCTCGACGTATGCTTGTTGATTTTTTTTTTATAGTTTTTCAGGTAATTGTATTTGTGTTTTTTTTATTTCAGGTTCTATTGTTTACGTATTTGTTTCTTACAACAGTGTTTGGAAAACAAATGGTAGGAAATAGTATTTTAAGGATGCAGAAGGTGAAGTGATACCAATAGATAATGATGTCACTTACTTGCAACTTGATAACTCTACAAAATAGAGTTATTTTACCACTTTTTATGTGCTAATTTTTGCTTAATTCTTGAGTTTTTAATTGATTTATTAAGTTTTTAAGTAATTTTGAATTTATTAGGTTTATTTTAATTTTATAGATTTTTGTGTATTTTTATAGTTATATTATTGTAAAATGTTATAATTTAATTATTTAAAATTAATATTGTTAAGTTAGGAGTAAAAAGATTGCAATATTGAACTTAAATATTAAATATAAATTAAGTTATAATTAATATTTTCAAAGAATTAACTTGATTTATTTTATAGATGAAAATATTTTATTATGATTTAATTTATGTATATTTTGTAGGGAGTATGTTGTATTATTGGTATTTGAAAAACCAAGAAAAATGAAGGAAAAAATGTGGCATTTTCAAGAAAGAAAGACAAGAATGGGCATTTTCCTAGGCCCAAAGCAAGTCTGGCCCACACCAGCCCAAAAACCCAACCACTTGGCCCAACGCCTGCCACACAGCCCCCTGCACCTCCAAGCAGCCTCCACACGCCAGCACACTTCCCAGCCACCTGCCCAAGACTCTTGATGCCCCTCATGCCTGACTCCAACAGAAGCCAGCCGAAGCACCATCTTCCGCCTGCCTGCCCAAGCTTCCAGTAGCTTATCTCCACAATCCGGGCCCAACCACACGAGGCCCAACACTTCAAAGCAGCCTCCAGCTGCCCCATTTGGGCCGCCTGCCCCCTCAGGCCCAACGCCCAGCCTGGTTCCTCAATCAGCCTGCCCACCGAAACACCTCCCAGCTGCACCCTTGGCACACAACCGACCCCCAGCTTTCCACTTCACCCAACCACCAAGCCTCCTTCTTTTCCCATTTTTGAACCCAACAAAAGCTTAAATGTCCCCTTGTCCCCTATGTCCAAAAATATCATTTTTTACCCAAACTTTTCTACACATTTTACCCCAAAACATCATCATTACACCCTATAATTTACCGCTATATGCCATATTATTATTCATTTAAAATTTAATTTAATCAATTTAATTAATTCAAATTGATTATTTTAAATATTTTTTTTTGGCTATAAATAAGGGAGTTTAGGTGCATATTTGGGGGAGGAGGTTACCATACTACACATTCTACACTTTCAAGACCTCTCCATTTTCTTCTTCTTCTTTGTTGTAAATTTTCTATGTATTTTTAGATGAAAAATTTGGGGGTTCATCCTCCAAATTTTCCTATTTATGTTTGTAATTTCTACTCTAGTTATGTGCTTCTAATCTTTTTCATAAGATTATTAAGATCATGATGAAGCAACTTGTAACTAGGTAATATTTATGTTGTATGTTGATTTCCCTTGTAATGCAACAAAATTTATGGATTTTTATTCTTCATATATGTCTTTCATCTTTAATATCTCATATTTTTTATTGTTAGATAATATGCACTTTGTTCTTCATTTTGCAAAAACATAATATTCTTTGTGTAAGATGTGTCATTAAATTGTACACATCCATGCTTAGAACAAAAATATTATGTTTTGCCTTATAAATAATGCTATTTGATTTTTTGTTGTTTCATTAGGTTGATTCACATTAAATACTTTGAAATTATAATTTTTGAAAAGTGAAGAAAAATCATATCTTTTTAGAAGTAATTTGTTCTTAAAATTATAAATCTATTTGGAAAATGTTAGTTTGATTTATTTTAACTATCACTAAAACTTGGGAATCAATATACTAATAAATATTATTAAACTTACATTTTGTGGATTCTAGTATCTTAATGATCTTTTCTTTTAACACTTATTTTTAAATCATTATTAGTTTATTTTTATTCTCTTAAATAGCTTTATTTTTCAATCTTTTATTTTATGTTCATAACATTAAAACTCATCAATCTTTGGAGCTAGGTTAGAATTTATTACTTTTGATTTAAAATAGTTTTCTTTTTTATTTTAGACAACTCATTTGAGTTCAATCTCGTGCTTACACGAACACTATATTCCATATACAATTTGTGCGCTTGCGAGTATAAATTTTTAAAACATACCTATTTTGGGTCCATCAAGTTTTTGGCGCTGTTGCCGGGGAGTTGCAAGAAAATAAACGAAATTTATCTCAAGGTTAGTAAATTCTTCTACTAGTTATTATAATTTTTGCACTTAAAAAAAAACTATATATAAAAAAAAAGATATATCTATAAAAACTAAAAAAAAATAGGATAAAAAGAAAATTTGGGACGGTTCTACCACCCATAAATAAAACTTACTTATATATTTATATTTATTTTTAATTTCTATAGTTGACGGCACTTGTGCCTCCTTTCTATATTTTTAATTTTTTATAGTTGACGACACTTGTGCCTCATATCTATCTTGTTAATTTTTATAGTTGATGGCACTTGTGCCTCCTAATCTTGTTGTAATTTTCTTTATTTATCTTGTTGTTATTTTTATTTTATTTTTGCAAGTTACAAGTTGATGGCAATTTTGCCTCCTAGTCTTTTATTTTATGTTTTAGTTGATGGCACTTGTGCCTTCTAATTTTTACCTTAATTTTGTTATGGTTGATGGCATGCTATGCCTCCCTACTCTTGCCTAATTTTTGATAATCTTACTTAATTTTACCTTATTTTTCTTTGTCTTTTATCATATTATCGTGTAATTATTTAATATCTTAACATTGTTTTTGTTCTCTTAATTTTATTTTCTTGTTCTTTTTTCCTTAATTGTCATCTTAAAAAAAATTTAGTTTGTCATTTAGTTTTTTCCATATGGATCATTTTAATTATAGTTGGAATTCTGAGTACAACTATTATGAGCACTCAAATTTAAATTATGGAGAAACTAATGATATGCATGATTATGGTGAATCCTTTGATATCTCATTTGCCCCCACCTATAATCCAAATTTTTCATTGAGTCATACCCAGTCTCCAATAGGGCATGAATTCAACATGCATAATCAAAGTCATGCCAAATCCGACCTATCATATCACATTCAACAAGAAACGAGCCCATCTTTAGAGGATACCCTACAACAGTTTATGCAATCAACCTACCAAATCTTACTAGCCCAGTCTCAGTCGATTTCAAAAATTGAGACAATAGTAGGACAACTTGCAACTGCTATAGAGTCGGAAAAACAAGTTTACCCCAACCAACCTATTCCCAATCCAAATAGTCAAATTGAAAATAAAAAGGAGAATGAAGTTGTTGAAGAACTTGTAATATGCATCCAAACCCCTAATAAAACCAAAGAGTTGGATAAAATAATTTTCGAGGCTCATGCGAAAAATGAAAAAGATATAATTATATCTCAAGAGCCCATAATTGAACAAATTTGTATATTTACTCAAAATGAAAAGGAGCCTAATAGATATGCAATTTTCTTATTTTATGATATTCCCTTAAAATTTCATATTTCTAATTTTCTTGTAGGTGTGATGTTATTAATTATTATTTTTGGCATTTACACCACAGTCATAACTCACCCTACAAATGAAATTTTACACCATCGATTGGGTGTAGGTTAAAAGAAAAAAAAAATTAGTCGAGTTAAAGACTATAAACTAAAGCGCTTTGTGGGAGGCAACCCATACTTTTCATGTTTCATTTTATATTTAACTTTTGTTGTGTGTTATGTTTTATGTTTTTCAAATTCCAAAAAGCTTGAAGGAAACTTCTTGCTCAAAAAGAAAAGAAGAGAAGAAAACAAAAAAAGCAAAATCAAGGAAGCATTCATCAAATGGAGTATTTCTTAATTTTTTCTATTTTATTAAACATTGAGGACAATATTTCATTTATGTTTGGGGGTAATGTGTATGTATTTTTCTTTGTGTTTATGTGTTTTTCTTTGTGTTTATGCATGTTTTTCATTTGTTGTCAAATTAAAAAAAAAAATTATTTATTTGTTTTTCTTTTTGTTTTTATGTGATTTTCATTTTCTAATGATAATAATTATGATTGAAATTGTTCTTAGTTCTTAGAAAAATATAAATAATTATTAAGCTTTACTTTTAATTTTTAAGTTAGTTTTGTTTAAATATATATTTTTCATAATATGTCACTTTTCTATTCTATTCGAATTTGTGATATTTGGATATAGTTTATTTAAACATTAAATTCTTTAAATCTCTAAAAAAAAAAATTGAAAAATTCTAGAATTTGCTTGATTATCTCTTGAGATTTAATTTATTTTTGTTTACATAAGCTTGCCTAATGTTCACATGATGATTTGATGATAGATTTGTGTTTGCATGTTAAATATCTATTTTGAAAACAATTTTAACTTTTTAATTAATTACGTAAGTTTTACTTTTATTTGTGATTTTCTTTGAGCTATTTCCATTATGTAATTTTTTAGGCAAACATTTGACATCACCAATTAAAAAAAATGTGTGTGTTTTTCATTCTCCTTTTGCCCGAGAACTAGGAAAATATTAAGTTTGGGGGTGTGATAACTCTGCAAAATAGAGTTATTTTACCACTTTTTATGTATTAATTGTTACTTAATTCTTGAGTTTTTAATTGATTTATTAAGTTTTTAAGTAATTTTGAATTTATTAGGTTTATTTTAATTTTATAGATTTTTGTGTATTTTTATAGTTATATTATTGTAAAATGTTATAGTTTAATTATTTAAAATTAATATTGTTAAGTTAGGAGTAAAAAAATTGCAATATTGAACTTAAATGTTAAATATAAATTAAGTTATAATTAATATTTTCAAAGAATTAACTTGATTTATTTTATAGTTGAAAATATTTTATTATGATTTAATTTATGTTTATTTTGTAGGGAGTATGTTGTATTATTGGTGTTTGAAAAACCAAGAAAAATGAAGGAAAAAATGTGGCATTTTCAAGAAAGAAAGACAAGAATGGGCATTTTCCTAGGCCCAAAGCAAGTCTGGCCCACACCAGCCCAAAAACCCAACCACTTGGCCCAACGCTTGCCACATAGCCCCCTGCACCTCCAAGCAGCCTCCACACGCCAACACACTTCCCAGCCACCTGCCCAACACTCTTGATGCCTCTCATGCCTGACTCTAACAGAAGCCAGCCGAAGCACCATCTTCCGCCTGCCTGCCCAAGCTTCCAGCAGCTTATCTCCATAATCCGGGCCCAACCACACGAGGCCCAACACTTCAAAGCAGCCTCCAGCTGCCCCATTTGAGCTGCCTGCCCCCTCAGGCCCAACGCCCAGCCTGGTTCCTCAATCAGCCTGCCCACCGAAACACCTCCCAGCTGCACCCTTGGCACACAACCGACCCCCATCTTTCCACTTCACCCAGCCACCAAGCCTTCTTCTTTTCCCATTTTTGAGCCCAACAAAAGCTTAAATGTCCCCATGTCCCCTATGTCCAAAAATATCATTTTTTTACCCAAACTTTTCTACACATTTTACCCCAAAACATCATCGTTACACCCTATAATTTACCGCTATATGCCATATTATTATTCATTTAAAATTTAATTTAAACAATTTAATTAATTCAAATTGATTATTTTAAATATTTTTTTGGCTATAAATAAGGAAGTTTAGGTGCATATTTAGGGGAGGAGGTTACCACACTACACATTCGACACTTTCAAGACCTCTCCATTTTCTTCTTCTTCTTTATTGTAAATTTTCTATGTGTTTTTAGAGGAAAAATTTGGGGGTTCATCCTCCAAATTTTCCTATTTATGTTTGTAATTTCTACTCTAGTTATGTGCTTCTAATCTTTTTCATAAGATTATTAAGATCATGATGAAGCAACTTGTAACTAGGTAATATTTATGTTGTATATTGATTTCCCTTGTAATGCAACAAAGTTTATGGATTTTTATTCTTCATATATGTCTTTTGTAACGCCCTGGATAGCCAAGACCGTTACACTGTGTGTTTATAAAGTACCAGACTTGCTAATCAAGTCATTTAAATAAAATCGTGTTATTGAAACTACAAAGGAACTAGGGTTAAAAGCGTTTTGGTCTCAAAAGCCACATTTTCATTAAAAAGTATCATCTGTTACATGGGATGCCAAAGATATTAAGTTTAAAGACCGTTTACAAAAGACTCAAGGTTTATATACAACAACCGGCCATGCTAAGGTAAAACAAGTAGTTAGGTGATCCCTGTCCTGGTCCACTCCTCGACCGTGACGGTCGAACCGCTGGCTATGTACATTCCACCTCGAAGCTCTCCACCTCAGGCTTGGTCCAGCTTGCCCTTGCCTTTACCTGCACCACGTAGCACCCGTGAGCCAAGGCCCAGCAAGAAAACACAACAACAATAGAGCATGAACAACTAGCAGACAAGTCAACATCTCACATTGCTTCGCATAAACTCAGATATATCATCAGTCAGTATAATCAAGTATTCCACATACTAGGCATATCAGTTCACAACATACACAATTCACAAATGATAACCAGGGCTAGCGCCCTCGGGTTTCTCCCTCTGTTATCCCGTTGTTCTTGGCTCCCAGTGGCCAATTCGCACTCTGTGCGCTAAAATCATGTACGGCACTCTTAGACCGCTATTACATGTCCCATGGCGTAATACCAACATTGACACGATATAACTTTCGGGAGCACTTAGTCCCATCACAACCATACAACCGGGTGCAGTTTTCTTACCTTTCGATACACTAGTTTCTGATGCCACGAAGCCGCGAGCACGGTCCTCTATCCCAAGCCTCTCCAAAGACCTAATCACAACACAAATGAAACATCCTTTGTCACTAACCAATCCAAAACTACTTCCCGGAGCCAATCCCACACTCTCGGAATCCCCAAATCCCTAAAACAATGCACCGAAGGCATCCCCCGAACCCCCGGAGCAAAGGCTCAAAATTGTAAAATCCTATGTCCTGAAATTGGCCTAGCGCCGCGGCGCCCAGCAAGTCAGAGAACACACTCTGCCCAGAAACAGCCTCACGCCGCGGCGCGCAAGAACAGCGCCGCGACGCTCCTTCGCGAGCCCAGAATTCTGGGTTTTCTCTTACGTTTTTCCCGAACCCAAACCATTCCAAATCATTCTAAACTCATACCCAAGCCCCAAAACCAACTCAAAACCCCAAATAAACCTTTCACAACCTACAAACATCATAATCTAGCTCAATTATACAACCATTCACAGAATTCACACTTAAATTTCAGACTCAAACACTTAAACCAAAACTTGAGGAAAGCCTAAACCAAACCTCTAGATTCTTAAATCATAACAGCTATGAGATTGCAAACATGTTTAATACCCTTACCTCAATCAGAAATTCAACTTGAGCTTCCTCCAATCCAAGCTTTAAACTGAGTTTCTCCTTGACAAACCAGCTGAATTCCATGCAAAACAAGCCATGGCTATCTTTCAATTCATTCCAAAATCAAATTCAGAACTTAACAAAACAGGGACCAAATCCTTACCTCAGTATAAACCTTGATATGTGCTTGATTCCACACCCTTAAGCCCTTTACTAGCCTCAAAGAACACAACTCAACTCCTCTTCCACTTTGCCTTCTAGGTTCTTGATTCTCCCTTTCCTTCTTGATCTTTCTAGCCTTCCAAGTCTTAATTTCAGTTATACTTAGCATAAAAGAATCGTGTATATCCTTTTCCCTCAGCCAAAGCCATCTATACCACTGCCAAAAGACTACCTTATCCCTCCACTAATATCCCTTTCTAACTAAACCTCAAGGGCGCACTTGTCTTTATACTTATATTATAATTCTACCACTTCTCCAACAAAACCTGTTACTCTCTATGGTTACAAACAGTTACACGGGTTACCAAATCACCAGTTACCATTATCTAGCTTTCTAGGACCGTCTCGGCACGTGCATCACATTGATATCACCACACCCACGTGGTACAAATCACATAGCATAATTATCACATAATATAATACACATAGTCATATAACATGCTTTAAATCATAATCATGCATCTTAATCATTAATATCACACATAATCTCCATTATGCCCTCCAGGCACACTAATCAAGGCCCTTAAGCCTTATTAGTGAATTTGGGTCGTTACATCTTTCATCTTTAATATCTCATATTTTTTATTGTTAGATAATATGCACTTTGTTCTTCATTTTGCAAAAACATAATATTCTTTGTGTAAGATGTGTCATTAAATTGTACACATCCATGCTTAGAACAAAAATATTATGTTTTGCCTTATAAATAATGTTATTTGATTTTTTGTTGTTTCATTAGGTTGATTCACATTAAATACTTTGAAATTATAATTTTTGAAAAGTGAAGAAAAATCCTACCTTTTTAGAAGTAATTTGTGCTTAAAATTATAAATCTATTTGGAAAATGTTAGTTTGATTTATTTTAACTATCACTAAAACTTGGGAATCAATATACTAATAAATATTATTAAACTTACATTTTGTGGATTTTAGTATCTTAATAATCTTTTCTTTTAACACTTATTTTCAAATCATTACTGGTTTATTTTTATTCTCTTAAATAGCTTTATTTTTCAATCTTTTATTTTATGTTCATAACATTAGAACTCATCAATCTTTGGAGCTAGGTTAGAATTTATTACTTTTGATTTAAAATACTTTTCTTTTTTATTTTAGACAACTCCTTTGGGTTCGATCTCGTGCTTACACGAACACTATATTCCATATACGATTCGTGCGCTTACGAGTATAAATTTTTAAAACATACCCGTTTTGGGTCCATCACAACTACTTGACATACTGCACGAGACATTTTAGGTAGAAAAAGAGGTGTATGAATTGAAACTTGAGGTGTCGTATGTATGCGCGACCAGCCATTTGCACTAGTTCAATTGAGGAAGGATCACCAAGTTTGTGTATTCTTAAGAATAAGCTTGAAAGAACTAATAGCCTTTTGTGTGACTCTAGTTAAGAATAATGGCATATTAGATCCTTCTCCTAGTGTGAACAAAAAAGACACGACCAGTGTTGATCCATCTCTTGCAGGTAGCAGTTACAGGCATCTTAGTGAGGTGGGCACTTTTATTCCAGTTACTAATCTGATGGCCATTATTTAGCTTGATATACCACATGGAGGTCCCACAGGTGTGCTTGAGGAATATGAGTACGATCCCTATGTGAATGATGATCCAGTTGGTAATTGCTTTGAAGATAATGATGATGGTTCCGAGGATGACTCGTATTATAGTGCAGATGTTTCAAATGAGGAATTAGACATTTCCCAAGCCCAACAAGTAGAAGAAGAGTTAGGACTGCCTCTTGCACAGGCACACCTCCCAACTCAAGGACGTCGAACACCTACCAGAAGCAGTAATCGTCTTGCTAGGACAGAAGATAACACTAGTTGGAGGGAGACAATTGTATCAAGAGAGGACCACACCAGATGGAGTGCCCCAATGTTTACGAAAGAAGATATTGAGGCATCTACTAAGACTCATACCTCATCATCTGGTGCACCAATGGGAGAAATATATATTGGGAAGATTTTTTAGGACAAGATTGATTTATAAACCAAAGCTGCTCTATTTTCAATGAAGAATAACTTTGAGTATGTGGTGAAAAAGTCTGGTACTGATGAATGGTATATCACATGCAAAGATCCTGACTGTTGTTAGAGACCGAGAGGGAAAAAATTACCAATGTTCCCCATGTTTAAGATCACGGTGTACAAAAGCGTACACACATGCTCACTAGAAGTGCAACAAAAAGTTCATCGTCAAGTCGCACCGTGGGTCATTGGGCACCTCATAAAGAACAAATACGCAGTTGATGGGACCAACTACATGGAAAACAACATAAAGGAGGATATGAAGAAAAAATTCGGTATTGATATGAGTTATGAAAAGGCATGGATATGTAGAGAGAAGGCACTTACGTATTTTAGGGGGACATATGAAGATTCGTATTGTAAGTTACCATCTTACTTGCACATGTTGCAGCAAAAGAATCTAGGTACAATTATTGATTTTTTCACTGAAGATGGTCGTTTCCTATATTGTTTCTTTTCCCTTGGAGTTTGTAGGAGGGGATTCAGATTTTGTTGTCCTGTGATATGTGTGGATGGTACATTCTTGAAGAACAAGTATGGTGGCCATATGTTATGTGTCATTGCATTGAATGCGAATAGTCATTTATATCCAATTATGTTCAGTTTGGTGGATAGTGAGAACCATAACTCATGGAAATATTTCATGATGAAGTTGAAGGAAGCCATTGAGGACATTGATGACCTGGCTTTCGTGTAAGATAGGACCGCTAGCATTATTCATGCTCTAGAGACTGTCAAACTTGGTGCCTACCATGATGCATGCTACCATCGCATCAGTATGAATGTGAAAGCTAAGTTCAAGATTGATCACTATCACAATGAGATGTGGGCAGCAACCTATGCATGGAAGAAGACCGAATGTCTAAAGCATTTTGAAAATATTAAGCGAATGGATCCTCCCAAAGCTGCCTATCTAGAGGGAATTGGTTTCGATAAGTGGTCTCGTCCTTTCTTTCTTGGGAAACAATACAATATAATGATAAGCAACTACGTTGAAAGCTTCAACAACAAGACCAAGGATGCAAGAACCTTTCTAGTTACAATTTTTTTGGAATCTATTCGGTTCACACTATAGTCTTGGTTTTCTGAACGACGTAGTGTGATAGAGAAGACTACCACCAAATTATCCACCCTGATGGAGGCAGATGTATCGAACAATGTTGACAAAGGAAGTTTCATGAATGTCTCTGTCCTTGGCCAATTAGAGTTTCATGTAACTGGTGCAAACGGTGATGTTGAGGTGAATTTGACGAAAAAAATCATGCTCATGTGGGGTATTTCAGCTCATAGGTATACCTTGTCCCCATGCAGCTGCGGCAGCTATAGAGCATGGGGTGAACCTTTACTCTTTATGTTCACTGTTTTACACCATTAAGTCATGAAGGAATTCGTACAAAGAAACCATTTACCCAACTAGGAACGAGGATGATTGGATACTTTCAGATGGCATTAAGAATATGGTAGTTGGTGTACCCATAGAGAAACAACAAGTTGGTCGTCCAAAGAAGCCAAAGTTAGGAAGACCAAGGACAAACCGTTGGCCATCCGGGGGAAAAAGATGTGAAAATGCGTAAGTGCAGTAGATGAGGTGGTTGTGGCCACAACAAGTCCTCATGCAAAGCTCGGGTCTGAGTATAATTTTTGTTGTATTTTATTTAAACTGGATTGGTCAGGTTTTTTTCTGTATTTTATTTAAACAGTATTCTGTGTTGGTCATCTATTTGATGCTGCTCGATTCATGTTCGAGTCTTGCTTGATGGCAGCCAAGGCATGCTCGATGGCCACCAATGCATGCTCGATGACAGTCCATGTGTATTTCCTGATGCCTAATAATTCTGTTACTAGCTAAATTAACGAATAAAACTCGATGCATGCTCGACAGGTACTCGACACTTGGATTTTTAGTGCTAATTGTCGTTAATGATTTGCATGCTCGATGCTACTCCATGTTCTCATGCTCAATGTAAGTTCGATGCATACTCAATACATAAATTTATTTTAATAACTTAAATTTTAAGCAAAGAAATATAACAAGAAGAGAATGTTCAATGCCTAACATTCTAATACCATAAGTCAAATGTCCATGTAACACCCTGGATAACCAAGACCGTTACACTGTGTATTTTAAAATAGTGCAAGACTTTCTAATCAAGTCGTTTGAACAATAATGTGTTCCTAAAGTCAATTATCCAGTTAGGGTTAAAAGGATTTTGATCATAAATAGTTAATATTCATTAAAATAGACGTTTGGTACATGGGATCCCAAAAACAGGGTTTAAGAGACAATTTACAACTCTCAAAAGTTTTATACAACCAGTAGCCACTCTAATGGCAAAATACAAAATTTAAGGCTTTGTCCCTGTACTTTCCCTCGGTCATGGCGGACGAGCAGCTGACAATGTACACCTCGCCCCTAGAGCTCTCCAACTCATGGTTGGTCCAATTTCCCTTTGCCTTTACCTGCACCACGTAGCATCCGTGAGCCAAGGCCCAGCAAGAAAACCATAAACAACAAACACATAAACAATGGTAGCATCTAACCAATCTTTAAACAATAAAACAAAAATCCAACGAATCAAAAGCATTAAGCTAACAACAATAAACATGTACTTTCAAGAATATATCAAAACCAATAATACAGGTGTTCAGGGTCAGCGCTCTTAGGCCGAGCCCTCTGTTTACTCAGCTGACTCCGGCTCGCTTAGGCTGAGTCCATTGTTTATTTAGCTGACCCCGGCTCACAGTGGTCGAGCCACGTCCATTGCGCTAATCATCAGCCCCGACTCTCTTAGGCCATTCATTCTCGTATATCACATCAATCTTACAAACACAGTATGAGCCTTCAATTATTGGGAACCTCAGTCCTATTCTCAACCACACAAGGGTGCAATTTTCTTACCTCGAATCCCGAGCAGAGGATACAGAACGGTCCCGAGCACGATCCACAGTCTTGAGCCTTAGCAATAAACCTAGTCATAGAGCCAATGGGCAATCATCAATTCTAAACCCACATAAATACTTAGGAAACATTACCTAGCCACCGAGACCTTGATTTCTACTAAACCGGGTAGTGGAAATCATCCCGAGCGCTTAGGTTCGAACCCTAGAGCCTTTCTAATCCCAAAAACCAACCTAGGCCAAAATCCCCTAGGCAGGTCGCGACCTAGCCCTAGGGGTTGTGACGCTCCCTCAAGACAGAGACACAACCCCCACACATCTGGGAGAGGCGGGCCGCGACTTGCCCCCTAGGGTTATGGCGCGCCCTCAAAATAGAGAGCCCTCCCAGGGCATTTTGGGCATGCGGGCCGCGGTGCCCATGAGCTGGGTCGCGGCGCGCCCCCACGTACCCAGAATTTCTGGGTTTCCTCCTCATCCTTCCCAGCCAAAAACCTCAAAATTCAACCAAACCTTCAGCCAAACTCAGAACCAAACCCAGGATTCTTATCCCCACAACTTAAACATCATATCTAATCTTATAAGAAATTCATACTCTCCCTAACACCCAAAATCAATTTAAGAAATCTAAGCTCAGCATCATCTCAACAAAATTAGAGAAAATTACCTTCAATTCTCACCTTAGTTACAACTTGAGTTTCTCTAGCTATCCTCTGCCTTCTTTCAGCTTAATTCCTCAGTTAAACCCAGCCAAACTTAGCTCTAATTCCCAGCTTGTTCCCTTAGCTTCTCTTTCAAAATTCATAAATTTCCCCCTTAGGCTTCTTGAGAGAAAAACGTGAGATAGAGAGTTCTCAGGTGGTTTCTGGCTAAGTCTAGAATCCCTCAAAGTATATCCTTTAACCCCTAAAAAGACTATATTGCCCCTTAGACTAATTCAGCTCCTCCTTGCTCATAAGGGTAGTATAGTCGTTTCCCCCGATTCCTGCTAATTCCTCAAGTGTTCCTACTATTATCCAATTACCCCTGTCATGTCAAATTAATTACCAAATACTTATTTAATATCTAATAATTCCCAAAATACCCCCCAGGCTCCCCCCGAGCCGTCCGTTGTGACTATTTTGCAAATCCACTCATTAGGACTGTCTCGAGCCATATACTACAAATATATCCACATAATAATATGGTCTCAACCATTTATCACATATAATCACATTTATGCCTTCAACGGGCCAAAATTACAAATATGCCCTTATAAGCTATAAAGAGCCCACATGCATATCTAATACTCATAAACATGCATATAATATATTCAAATAATCATATTAATCATGCATGCCACGTAGTCACACATTTAACCAATTATGCCCTCTCGGCACGCTAATCAAGGCCCTAGCCCTATTAGCAATTTTGGGTTGTTACAGTCCACTTGTTTCTGAACAACTCCATGTTGTCATCGCAGATCATGTGAAATGGTAGCCTACCCAATAAGTGCTCGATGTGCTTGATGGCATACACACCACAATCTCCACTGTGAACGAAACATAAACTGCATTAGTAACAAAATCAACATAAATTTTTAAAAACTTGAATAGTAACAAGGTGCAAATCAACCCATCGAACCCCTATCAAACCATATCGAAAATACATCGAACCCACATCGAACCTTATCGAACCCAAATTAAGATAACTAAAACCAGGACATATGCCTCTACCCATCGAACCAACATCGTACCCCTATTGAACCCTATCGAACATACATCGAACCCTATCAAACCTAAATTGAGATAATTAGATCCAAGACATATGCCTCTACCCTCGAACCTACATCGAGCCAATATTGAACCCACATCGAACCAATATATATCAGCCAAAATAGAAATAATACAAACATTTCAAGTCGAAGAATTTTGATTACCTGACTTTAGTTTGGGGTACTAAATCAACTGACATGCGGCTCACCTTGAACTCTTTGCATCTTTTAGCTCCAAGTGGAATCGTCAACCTAGGGTCGTCATTGAAAAGATGTGACTATAATTACAGAGATGGGAACAAAGTAGACCATGACTTCATAAAGGATTGCAATTGTTTCTCACTTATCACGGTCACAACTGAATCATAAACAGTCAGAGTACAAGTAGAAATGGATGCTTCAACTGCAAACCAATGCGCTTGAAGGTAGTTCTGGCACCAATATACAATGTCTATCCCCTTCCACGACGCCAGAAATTGATTGTCAATGCCTGTAATCATTGACACCACATCTAAATTCCACAAAAACCTTTTCTTATCCTCTTCCATGGCATTTTGATATGCGTCATAATGGGTTGGTACCACTTGTGAGAACATAATATTCATCACAACAACATCTTGCCGATATGCCCCGGGATAGAACTGGTGACGCCTATGTAGCGTATGCTCGGTCACATCAATATGCTTCAAAAAAATAGGAAAGAAATTGTTAAAAACAACCCAATCCAATTTCTATCGAACCCCTATTGAACCAACATCGAACCCACATCGAATCCCTATTGAACCCCTACAACCACAACATCAGCCTCTACCCATCGAACCTCTATCGAACCCAAATTGAAGCTACTAGAACCATAGCATCTACCTCTACCCATTGAACACACCATCGAACCCTATCGAACCTAGATTGAAGCTACTAGAACATCAACATCTGCCTCTACCCATCAAACTCTATCGAACCCAAATTGAAGCTACTAGAACCACAACATCTGCCTCTACCCATAGAACACACCATCGAACCCTATCGAACCCCTAATTAACCTAAATTGAAGCTACTAGAACCACAACATCTGCCTCTACCCATCGAACACACCATCGAACTCTATCGAACCCACATCAAACTTGACAACAGACCCATTTCAACCCCTGCCAAGTACCCATTAAACCAACATCGAACCCTATTCAACCCACATGAAAATTTTAAAAATACAAATCGAATAAAAGATATTAAAAAAAGTACTTACTCTATCATCAATCCAAAACTGTGGTGTCTTCAGCGTCAGAAACCAACTCGGACCATGCATCTCAGTTTGGACATCCCTCTTCGTCTTGTTCGGAATATCTCCAAGCAACCACATGCTTGTCCTGTACTATCTAGAAAGTGGCTTCTTTAGAGGGTTGAGGACTAATGGCACGTCATCGGTTGCATCCACACGAGGTTTCTTCCTGGTTGGGTCGGTGTAGTCTTCAAATTTCTTAGGTTTTTGTCTTTTAATCTTGGCCAATTCAAAATCTACCCCGGAAACATCCCCAGGTTCTATAATAGCAACACCTGGGGTCTTAGGATCTGCTGTGAGTATTATTGGCAAAGGAGTGCCTATGTCATGTACGGCATAATCATCTGGTAGGTCAAGTGAGTCAGAATCAGAATCATTCTCCGTCGCGTCTCTCCGAAGATCTTGTACAAATGTCAAGATCTTATTGACAACACCCATGATGACCGCCTGAATCTGTAGGACGGTATCCTAACGACTCTCAACTAGCTCCAACCTCTCCAACACCTCGTGTAAATCAGGTTGATCAGGAGTTTGGGCCGCGGCTACCAATGAGGCTGGGGCGAGGGTGTGGGGCCGATGGGGACTGGGTATCCTCATCATCAGGGCCAACATCAAAAAAAATATTGGCTGCCTTTGCAACCTCAGCAACTATCTCTGTCACCTTCTCAAAATCAGTGGAAGTTTCATCCTCTTCATCTTGGACCAACCCATGATACAATGGAGCATCACCCTCAGTTAGAGAGCTATAATAATCTATCTCTGAAGGCCAGGGCTTCAACATGGACAACACAACCAACTACATCAAACACAAAGCATTAAGTTAGTTTGAAACCACCATGGAATAATGTAGTTTGAACATAATATAAAAGAACTTACACTCGTCTTCTTGAACATCGGTGCAAGGTCAGCCTTCAACATAGGACGCCCCTTATTCCTCAACCAACTGAGCATCCTCGAAAACCAGTTTCCATGGTTAATAGCATACTCACGTGCAAACTACTTTATGGCCTCTGTAACACCCTGGATAACTAAGACTGTTACACTGTGTGTTTAAAATAGTGCTTAATTTGCTAAGCAAGTCGTTTGAACTCAAATGTGTAATTAAAGACTAAGTCAAGGTCAAGTATTAAAAGATTTGGTCAACAAAATGGTTATTTTTCATTAAAATATTAAGTATATACACGGGATCCCTAAATCAGTTTACAGAATTATAAAAGACAAATAGAATACAATTTAGTCGTCCTAAGTGGCAAATCATGGCTTAACCCTAGTTCCTCCCAAGCTATCCCGACCGTGGCGATCGAGCAGGCTCATATATACATACCGCTCTTGAAGCTCTCAAACTCATGGCTGGTCCCGCTATCTCTTTCCCTTACCTGCACCACGTAGCACCAGTGAGCCAAGGCTTAGCAAGAAAACTTAAACCAGCATGCATTACTAGGCGACAGTATAAAGGCAGTAAACAAAAATCATTAGATTCAATTAATAATAGGGTATACACAACAAACTCATAGAAATATTCAGCTCAATCAAATGTATAACTCAAGCTCATCAATTAATACAAATAGTTAAGTGTGAACCACACTTCTATTTATTGTATAATGTTCAGGCCTGACGCCCTTAGGTTGAGTCTACTAGTCTTATAGCCAACCCCAACACCCTTAGGCCGGGCTGCGTTCTGCACGCTAGCTATCGACCCCCGGCACCCTTAGGCTGACCTGAAATAAACATAGTTACAAATGCACAGTGCATAACAAATAATCAATGGCAGCGTATACAAGCATGCCCATCCAAATATTCTCAGATACAGATAGGTTCATATTCATAATATATTCATTAACAGGAGTTTGAGCCCCATTCACAACTCGGGTGCAGTTTTCTTACCTCTAGTCCCAAGCAGCTAGCGTATGGCAGCCCCGAGCACGATCCCTAATCCTGAGCCCTTGCGGTAAAATATAGTCACAATGCGATAATGGATGACCATTAAAATTTTAAACCAATTAAAAGCTATGGAATCAAATACTAGCTTCCGAGACCTCGAATTCTACTAAACCGGGTATTAGAATTCATCTCGAGCACTTAGGTTTAAGTCCCCGAGCTTCCCCAAGCCTAAAGACCAAACTTGGTTATGGTTGCCTAGGCGAGCCGCGACCTGGCCCAAAATTTCACGGCGCGCCCTCAAGACAGAGGCACCAACCCCCAACCCCTATAAGCATGCGGGCCGCGACCTAGCCCTGAGGGTCGCAGCGCACCTATGAGACAGAAAGCCCCCAGGTTTCTAGGGCCACATAGGCCGCGACACCCATGAATAGGGTCACAGGCGCCCCCGCGAACCCAGAAAACCTAGCTTCTTTCTGCGTTTCCCCTCCCCTCCCCCCCCCCCCCCCCCCTCCCCCAAATTCAAAGTCACAGAATTCAACCTAAACATGTTCTAAAGCCACAATTGAGTCTACAACTCTCAATAACACCTTATAAATAGCTCAGAAAACCTGGAATCCATATCAAATCCTCAATCCAATTCAGAACCAAGGCTAGAACTAAACTTAGCCAAAACAATACCCAAACCTAGAAATTCACAAAGAAAAATCAAATTGCAAAGCTTACCTCAAGAGTGATTTCGACCTTGAACTGCACCTCAACCAATCCCAGCTCCAATTCTTTAGGAAGAAACTCAACCCCTTCCCCTAAATTCATCAAAACTTCAAGTGTCTCCCAAATCTCTTGAGCGAGAGAGAGAAACGTGAGTGATGGAGTGTAACGCCCTGGATAACGAAGACCGTTACACTATGTATTTGAAATAGTGCAGGACTTGCTAATCAAGTCATTTGGACAAAAATGTGATCCTAAAGTTAACAATCAGGTTAGGGTTAAATTATTTTGATCATAAACGGTTAATTTTCATTAAATTAGATGTTTGGTACATGGGATCCCAAAAACAGGGTTTAAGAGACAAATTTACAATTTTCAAAACTTATATACAACTAGCGGCCACTCTAATGGCAAAATACAAGTTTCAAGCTTCTGTCCCTGTACTTTTCCTCGACCGTGGTGGTCGAGCAACTGACTATGTACACTCTGCCCCCCAGAGCTCTCCAACTCATGGTTGGTCCAGTTTCCCTTTGCCTTTACCCGCACCACGTAGCACCCATGAGCCAAGGCCCAGCAAGAAAACCAAGAACAACAAACATATGTAGCAATAAGAATATTCAATCAAGCTTATCTCATTTAAACATAAAATAGAGTACGAATATTCAATTGATCAATGATAAACACACAATCTCAAGCTCTCAAATAATCAGGGTTGGCACACTTAGGCTGAGCCCCTGTTGATCTAGCTGGCCCCGGCTCGCTTAGGCTGGGCCGCGCTCAGTATGCTTACCGTTAGCCTCGGCTCCCTTAGGCCGGTCATTCTTGTATATCATATCAATCTTACAAACACATGGTACAAGCAATCAATAATTAGGAATCTCAATCCCATTCACTACCACACAAGGGTGCAGTTTTCTTACCTTGAATTTCGAGTGGAGGATACAAAATGGTCTCGAGCACGATCCTTCGTCCTAAGCCTTGGTGATAAACCTAGTCACAGTGGCCAATGGGTGATCATCAACTTCTAATCCAAATAAATACTTAGGAGACAAAAACTAGCCTCCAGGACCTCGATTTCTACTAAACCGGGTAGTAGAAACTGTCTCGAGCGCCTAAGTTCGAACCCCCAAGCCTTACCAAACCTAGAAACCATCCTAAGGCAAAATCCCCTATGCGGGCTGCGACCTGGCCCTAAGGATCATGGCTTGCCCCCAAGTCAAAGGCTAAACCCCCAATCCTTAAGGGGAGTCGGGCCGCGGTGCACCCCCAAGTCAGAGAGCATTCCCAGGCGTTCTGGGCACGTGGGCCGCAACGCCCATGATCTGGGTCGCGGCGCACCCCCTTGTGCCTAGAATTTTCTGGGTTTTGTCCACACTCTTCCTAGCCAAATACCTCAAAACTTCAAACAGAACTAACCTCCCAACCAAGACTAAACTCAGCTACGAATTCAGGGCTTTTAATCACCCAATTTAAACACAAAACTACAACAATAATACTAAAGCTAACACTCCAATTCAGCAGCAATTTATCATCCAAATAATTAGAAATTCCTAACATATTCAGTGACAAGAACTTACCTTAATTGGCTACTAAACTTCCCAACTTCAATCCTCACTCCTTGAGCTTAATTCTCCTAAGTTTCCGGCTGAATTTCTGGGATAGATGCTTCAATCCCTCAAGACTTCCTAGCAAAATTTCCTTAAGCTTTAACCATTAGTTCCACAAGAATTTCTCAAGCATGAGAGAGAGGTAGAGAGAATCGTGTCGAAGGGGAGGGAGAGAGAGTGTTTATGGCTTCTTTGCATCTAGTGGATTCTGATCACATCCCTAACAAAAAAATGGCCAAAATGTCTTCCCCTAAACTACTTAGCTACTCAATACTCTAGGGGTAAAATAGTTTTTTCTCCCTAGTTCCTGCTAATTCCTCAAGTGTTCCTAACATTCACCAATTAATCCTGTGGAGTCCAATTAACTACCAAATACTCATTCAATATTTAATAAATCCCAAAATATTCTCTAAATTTCCAAAAATACCCCTAGGCTCCCCCCAAGTCGGGTATTAAACCCTGCTGTGACCATTTTGCTAAACTGCTCACTAGGACCGTCTCGAGCCATATACTGCAAATATATCCACAGAATAATGTGGTCTCAACAATTTATCACATATAATCACATTTATGCCCTCAACGGGCCAAAATTACAAATATGGCATTATAAGCTATAAAGGGCCCACATGCATAGCTAATACTCGTAAACATGCATATCACATACTCATATAATCATATTAATCATGCATGCCACATAATCATGCATTTAACCAATTAAGCATACATATAAATCAATTATGCCCTCCCGGCACACTAATCATGGCCCTAAGCCCTATTAGCAATTTTAGGTCGTTACACGGGGAGAGAGAGAGAGCAGCTCCATGTTCTGTTTTTTTCCTTCTAATTGCTTCCTAAGACCATTCAAGTCTATCCTAAGCTCCTCCTGAAGTCTAGAGCCTTAAACCAAGCCTATCTCTTGGTCAGAGGACCAAAACACCCCTTAAGCATACTCTTAACTTTAAATGGCCCTAAGGGCAAAATCGTCATTTGCCACATTTCCCACTAATCCTCAAGTAGCCCTATAAATTCTCAATCAAACCCGACATGCCCAATTAATCACCAAATAATTGTACGTTAACCGATAAATCCTAAGTACGCACTAAGTCCCCAAAATACCCCTAGGCACACCCCGAGCCGGGTATTGGACCCCATTGTGACTATTCCGCTAACCCGCTCACTAGGATCGCCTCGAGGTGAATATTGCAAATATATCCACATAATAATGTGGTCTTAATCATTTAACACATATAATCGCATTTATGCCCTCAACAGGCCAAAATTACAAGAATGCCCCTATAAACAAGAACAGGCCCACATGCATCTTTAATACTTATAAACATGCATATAAATATATTCATATTATCATATAAATCATGCATGTCATGTAGTCACGCATTTAATCAATTAATTCAACATGTATATCCTATTATGCCCTCCAGGTACTATAGTCTAGGCACTTAGCCTTAACAGTAAATTCGGGTCGTTACAAATTTTCCCTTCCTTATTGAAATTTCATCCTCAAAATTTATTCAATCATCTTAGGATACCAATCCTGCAAATTTGACTATAGCCACAGAGTCTAGTCCTTTACCTTTTTATCCCTTAGCAACACTCTCACTAGAGTGACAGTCTTAGTCAATAAGACTTTATCTTATTTATCACAAATTCCATTAGTTTTTCCTTGCTCGGTAAATCCCATTGAAATCCTAGGGTCACCTCACCCTATCAACGGTAATACTTAACACTTATTTCCTTGACACCAGTAACATTTTATGAGCCACCACCCATACTAAGGTAAGGCTAATCTGTATGCCCCTGGCCTAGTCCTTGGTAGGATCTCAGAAGTCTATTCACTTGGGAGTCAAACTCCTCTTTCTTTTCCAAAATATCTTATCCTTTCTAGTCCACAACACTAGGAGAAATGTAAAGTCTCCCATCCTGGAACTTCGTGTTCCCATACTTGAAATTTGCGAACTCTTATGTCCTTTCACATAGGCAGACACTTCTGCCTTAACAATCCTAATAACTTTATTGGGTTCCCTGAACCAATTTTGATCCACAATATTCTCTGTCTCTTATTTCATTACTTGGAACAAGTACTTCTCACTCCCTATCTCACTGTATTTTATTCAGAGTCACCTTAGTCGTTGACCGGCATTCACCACTGTGACTATTCAATCAAGGGACCGTACTTATCTCAATGCCTCAAACACTTGTATATTCGCCGTACAATTCTTAAAGTTTGAATCATTCCTTCAGATTTTTAGTCTATCTGAAGGTAACCAATACTTCAAAGTCTCAATCTTATACTTATTGCCCTCTACAACATTTTTCCAAAACTGGGGAAATAAAGGTTCTCAGTCTGACACCATTCACTCTGGTGTCCCACGGAGACATACGGTCTTCCTTCACCCGTACTCATTATTGTGATATCCGTTCACACAAAACAAGGTGTGTTAACTTAATCTGTTGAGTCGCAACTTTTCATATCCAATTATCTTACTTTTAGTTCAATGTAGTTACCCTTACGGTCCACCACTATACCCTTTTGCCTTCCAATACACAAATTTTGCTCTTAACATCCATTCAAATTCCTGGTTACAATATTCATAAAGAGGTAATACAATACTCGTCTAGAATCTCCATCTTAACACCAGGTTCTATCGGATCACGCATCCGATTTTCATTTCGTAATCCATTCATACTAAAATAGTAGGATTCTAAACCATTCCTACAAGATCTTTTCTCTAAATTTCATTGCTCATAGAGGTATATTTGTCAACTATCAACTACAGGTTCTATATCGATATTGGTTGCTACTTTGTTTGACTTCACTGTTATCTGTGGCATCCTGTCCAACTGGCACAGATCCGATTTAGGATGTCAGTTTCCATGTTAATTTTCTCTACGCAATCAAGGGTTTCCAATGTGAATCACCCATTAATTCCCACTAGGGACTTAGCCTCATGATTATTCCTCAATGAGTGATCAACCACTTTAATTCCTTATACTAGTGCACGCACTACTATTCTATAGGTGTTGTCATTACATCCTAACCGTGGCTATCTAGCATTACCATCAACCTAAAGTCTCGTGTAGAACATTCGTGTTCTTATCCCTTCATCTATCGTGAAGCACAAACAACCATTCTTTTTGGTACGTACACGGGCACACCCTTGTCTTCGACACACCACCCTATAGTTCCATGTATTAAGCAATGACAGTATATTCATCATGCCGTCCTCCTTTATCAGTCCACCGCATACACATTTTGATACCATAGTATGCTAATCAATCCTTATTTTATCTTCTGAAAATTCAGTATGAAACTATTAATTCAGACAAACTTAAGGTTCTTGTGTTACCTCAATCTTGGGTATGGTTGTCTTCGAAGATGCTTCAAGTAGTAGCTGATGTGTCTTACCGGTCTCACTATACTTCTCACCCCTTAGGCGTTCTTCAGTAATTTCTTTGTGGCTTCTAGATGAATTACTTCATACATGATCCCATCACTTCCCATAATGTGACCTTGAATGCCTTTGAAGAAATCGAAGCTTACTCTTTCTAGAGCCCTACCTGTAACCCTGCTTCATTAGTCTTAGTATTATCAATAAAGTGGTCATTCACGTTCTGCTTCTAACTGGGAGTAGACCAACACATCCCTAATCAATCTGATTATGGCTTGTCCACGTCATTCCTGTACTCTCTGTGCTTGTCTAACTTACCTGTGTCGTTGGAGCATTAGTCAGTTAAGAACCTTCACTGAAAAACCTATCACATCCCACTCAGTGCAAAAAGTAATTCCTGAGATGCCTCTTTTCTTAATCCTCGGCTGGTAATAACCAGATCGAGGGTCAATTCCTAAGAGCATTGTCCTACTCTACAACTAGACAATTAAACCCTTCATTCTTGACAAACGGTGTTGACATGTCCCATGATGATATGCTCCGTCTAATCAACTCTCAAATCAAATACTTCTTCAACTAAACCTTTAATTATTTCTGCTGAGTTAATGTCGTTCTTCATGATGTCCTTGATACCGATTCTATCCATACCTTAAGCCTGTAGCATACTCAACGATTCTTTGTGCACCCATATGAAACCTTACTGGCCACTCCAGTTTCCATTCAGTCTAACTGATATATTCCAAGTGGTACCTATCACAATATCTAGGCATCTCGTAGATGCAACCGGGTACCTACCATTTCAAATCTAGACGTTACCACCATCTCTTGCAATCCATGGTTGTCCCTTATTTGATAAACTAATATGTACTCAAGATCATATCAAAATCCTTATATGGAAAACTCAATCAATTTTCCCAGCGACACTATTATCTCAAGCCTCATGGCATGATGACCGTAAATCATGTGCCACCTATCTATGTCTCTTCTAAGAGATACGTAGCACCAAACTCAATCAACTCAATGCATAACAAGAAACGAGAACTAACAAGTCAACCGATCGCCTCCGAGGAACTAGCCTCGGGCTCTGCCTATACCAAGGCGGACCCTCGAACTGGGGTCGAGTAGTTTATACTCCTTGGTTATTCCAATTTCGTTTTTGAGCAATTCTTCCTGACATGCCCAATCGTTCCGCATAGAAAACATGCCTTCACTCGGCGTCCTCCCATATGGCATCTCCTGCACCTAGTGCATACTAAATAACTTCCCCAGGCCTCACTGCCACCCTGACGCCCATCCTGTAAACTATAACCCCTCCTGCCAAACTAGATGTAACGACCCAAAATTACTAATAAGGCTTAAAGGCCTTGATTAGTGTGCCGGGAGGGCATAATTGGAGGTTATGAGAATTAATGGTAAGAAAGCATGTTTATGGGTAGTGGATAAGCATGCAAGCTCTATTTGGCTGGTAATGGCATAATAGTAATTTTGGCCCGTTAGGGCATAAACATGATTATTTGTGATAAACTGTTGAGACCACATTATTATGTGGATATATGTATTTGCAGCTTTCGGCACGAGGCGATCCTAGGGAGCAAGTAGCGGGAAAGTCACAACGGGACTCGATACTTGACTTGGGGCAAGTCAAGGGGAATCTCGGGTATTAGGTGGTTATTTGGATTATCAGGATATGGAAATAAATAACTGGAGATATATTTTAGGTTAGGAAGCCTAGGTGGGAATACCAGGGAATTTTACCATTTTGTCCTCAAGGACGTTTTCGCTACCCCGAGCCTTGGAATTAACTTAAGAGGCTTAAGTTAGATAAGACAAAGGAAAAATAAATGTGTGGAAGAATGCTAGAATTGACTCCCTCCTTCTCTTCCCTTCTCTCAAGGAGTTTCTTCAAGCTTATCATGGAACCAAGGGATTTTTAGGCTGGGTTCATAAGAAGTGGAGCTCTAGAATTTGAGATTTGCTCAGAAATTGATGGTGGATTCAAGTAGAGTTTGAGGTAAGACTTGGATTAAGGTTTTAATGTTTAAGTTCTGAGTTCTAAGTGTTTTTTTTTTTGGTCTTTGATGTTGAGAGTTGAATTGAAGCTTTGGGTGAGGATTTGAGTTGAATTCTTGTTAGGTTCTATTGTTGGGAGTTTGGGGATTAACTCTACAACTTCTAGGTGGACTTGCTCTTCAGCAAAGGTAAGTTTTTTTTATAATAGTTTAGCATCTGAATTCTAAGATTTTTGGTTGTTCTAAGAGGTTTTGAGTTTTTGGGATTCAAGGATTGGGGTGTGATTTTGATGAGTCCTTAGGCTCGTTTTTCTATGAGTTTTGCTACTGGAAGTATACTTGAATTGCTGTGATAACTAGAATATGTTATTGGGAAGATTTTGGGTTAGTTTGGTTGAGATTGGATGGATGAAAGTGGTGTTTTTCTGGGTTCGAAGGGGTCGGGTCGCGGCCCTCTAGAACTGATGATGCTGGAGAAGGAGGGCGGGCCGCGGCATGGGGTGTGTAGGACCGCGGTCCGTGTCAGCTTCTGGGCGGGGTTGAGCCTCTGTTTGGGGCCATGTTGTGGCATAGGGGGCTTGAGTCGCGGCCCTTAAGGGTATTTTTTGCCCTTTTGGAGTTTTTAAGCATAGAAATCTAACCTAGGGTGTTTGGGATCGATCCCACTACTGTGTTTGGTGGAATTTGATGTCCCGGAGGTTAGAATTGTATCTGGAAACCTTTATACCATTATTGATGGAATCCTTTATCATGGTTATGACTAGGTGTACGCTTGGGCTCGGGACAAGATTGTGCTCGGAGGTCGTTTTTCCTAATTAAAGCATTTTGAATTAAAGGTAAGAAAACTGCACCCGGTTGTGGATTTATAATGGGACTAAGGGTTCCCTGCCTTGTATGCCTTATAGAGGATGGTATTATGCCATGTAAATAGTAAACGAGCAGCCTAAGGGCGCCGGAGTTTACAATTGCACACAGGGCGCGGCTCAGCCACTGGTAGCTGAGGACAGCTTATTAATCACTGAGCTCAGTTAAGTTGGCCGGACTCAGTGGGTATAGCACTGGGCTTGGCCTAAGCGAGCCATAGACAGTGGATTAAATAAAGGGTTTGGCCTACGGGCGTTAACCCTAGTTGTTACTTGACATGTATTCTATTGTTAATGGTTGTGCATGATGTGCTGAATATCTGGAACTAGATCCTTGGTTATTGACTGATGTGCTACATTGAATAAATGCTATGGCTTGCTGGTTAATTGATTAATGTCTTGTAAATCATTTGTATTATGCGCTGTGAGTTACTTAGTTGTTAATACTGATTATGCAATGATATTGTGTTTTGTTGCTGGGCCTCGGCTCACGGGTGCTACATGGTGCAGGTAAAGGCAAGGGTAAGATGAGTTGGCCATGAGTTGGAGAGCTCTGGGGGCGAGGTGTACATTGTCAGCTGCTCGGCTACCACGGTCGAGGGATTGTACAGGGACGGGAACCTAAAACATGTATTTTTCCATTAGAGTGGCTTCGTTGTTTATTTGTTTTGGAAATTCTGCAATTACGTTATTTAAACCTTGATTTGGGATCCCATGTACCAAATATTTGTTTTAATGAAAATTATTCGTTTGTAACCAAAATATTTTAAACCCAACCAGTTTGTGTCGTCAGATTCACATCTTTATTTAAATGACTTGATTAGCAAGTCTTGCACTATTTCAAATACATAGTGTAACGGTCTTGGTTATCCAGGGCGTTAAACCAGGAGTAGCAGAACTATCAGGGGTCTTTCTTTTCTATTCACTAGGCATTCACCCCTCTATCTGATCCCGCAGGTAGGGATACCATTTGTAATGTCCCAAATTCCCTAGTGTGGCTTAGTGCTTAGATTAAGGGGTCAGGAGGGTCATAATTGATTTAATGCACTATTATGTGATTATATGCATGATTATGTGAGTTATATTATTATATAATGATATTTGCATGCATATGGGGCCACATCTTATTAGAAGGGCATTTTCATAATTTTGGTCGTTAAGGGTGTATTTGTATATTTATGTGCATGTATGTGATATATGGGAGAGACCACATTATTATGTGGATATGTTTGAGCTATTCGACATGAGATGATCCTAGAATGCAAGTGAGCGATTTGGTCATAACAGGATTATTTACCGGGCTCGGGGTGAGCCTAGGGGTAAATTGGTGTTTAGTACATTACTGGGAATGAGTGGGTAATGGAATATGATTAATAAGTATTTGAGGATATTGGGAATAATGGGAATTGGAGGACGTTAATTATGATTAACAGGATAGGTGGGAATTGACAATTATGCCCTTGGGTGTCTTTGAGAGATTAGAATGGCCCTAGGGGCAATTTGGTCATTTTGACCATTGGATATGTTCAGCCAGGGAAGGTTGTGGAATAAACTAAGGCAAAACAGAGTTTTTTCTTTCTCTCCACTCTCGATCACTTTTCTCTCTCTCTCTTTCGGGTTGGATTTCTGAGGCAAGTTAAAAGATTAAACTTGAGGATTAAGGCTTGAGAGTTTAGGATCGTGATCAGCAACTGAAAGGGGTTCAATTCATATTTGAGGTAAGGTTTTCAGTTGGAAATTTCAAGGTTTTGCTTTGTTTTTATGTGGTTTTGAGGCTTGAGAGTTTGATTGTGTAATTGGATGATTGGTGATGTTTTAAGTGTTATAGAGCTTGGGTTTTGCAGTTAAACTAATGATAATGTTGTGGTGATGATTGTTTGTGATATTGGGATTGGTTTTATGAGTTTTAGTTGAGGTTTAAATTGAGAAAAATACAGGGGAGCTGGGTTCTCGGGGTCAAGTCGCGACTTGAGTGTACCCTAGAGTCTTCACTGGGCTCTGTCTGGCAGGCGCGTCATGACCCTCGAGGGCAAGTTGCGGCCAGCCCCTGGCACCCAGAAAGGGGGCTCTCTGTCTTGGGGGCGCGTCGTGACCCTTGGGGGGCAGGTCGCGTCCCGCCTGTCCTCTTTATGCCAGGTTGGGTTTTAATTAGTTTTAAGCGTGGGTTTTCGAGTCTTAAGGCTCGGGATCGAATCTACTAACCGTGTTAGTAAGATTCGAGGTCCCGGGAGCTGGATTTTAGTCCATGAACCTTTTATTACTCATTTTATTAATAAGATTTCATATTTGGTTATGATTAGGTGACCGCTAAGGGCTTAAGGACAGGATCATTCTCAAGGGTCGTTCTTTACTTATTTTACGCTCAAGTTTGAGGTAAGAACACTGCACCCAGTATGTGACATGCATGGTTATTGATGAGGCATGTTGAGTGCTTTATATATGGACATTGGTTGCATTGTAAATGTCTGGCAGCATTGCTTACTTGCGAATGGCACTGACTTATTAGTTAGAAACGACAATGGTGTTTAGTATTGGTCGGGAAGCTCTGACTTATCAGTCATGATTGACAATAGTACTGAGCGCTGGTCGTATGGAATTGACTTATGAATCAAGAGCGGCATTAGCGTTCTGATCGCAGGCCGAAATGATTAGATCTAATCAGCATGAGCATTAAATGCTTGACTGACCTATTGGTCGAAGAAAACTAAAGCGCTTGGCTTGTCTATGACTAGTTACTCAGAGCCAGGGCTAAAAGGCTCAGGTGACTTGATAGTCAAATGGCTTAGGGCGCAGGACCCCAGAGAGACTTATTAGTCATCTATTCAGGGCGCAGGACCCCAGAATGACTTACTAGTCATCTATTTAGGGCGCTGGTCCTTAGAACAACTTAATAGTCAACAATCTAGGGCGCAGGACCCCAGAATGATTACATGATTATTTATTATTCGTATACATGCAGTAATAAGTTTTCTTGTTGAGCCTTGGCTCACAAGTGCTATGTGGTGCAGGTAAAGGGAAAGAAAAGCTTACCCAGCCTTGAGTGGAGAGCTTAGGTGGCGATGTGTACATATGTGTACAGGGGAAATAGGGTTTAACCCTATTTTTGCTGCTTAGGTCGGCGAATTGTAACTTTTGAATTGTAATGAACATTTTGGATTGTAAACACTTTTATGGGATCCCATGTACAATTTAATGTTTTTAGTAAAATATATATTCCTTTTGACCGAGATTTTCACCCTGGCCCATTAATGACACTTGCACGTTTATAGCCTAATGAATTGTTTAGTGAGTTAAGCACTATTTAAAGTACACAGTGTGACGATCTTGGATAACTAGGGCGTTACAACTTGGTATCAGAGCGTTCCAAGGTTAAAGTTTCTGTAGACTGGCTGGGCATGTACACTTGCCACTGAAGACAAGCTTGACTCATGGTTTGGTAACTATTTATGTGGTTATGTGTTTAACTGCTTAAATAGAATATAAATGCTTTACCTGCATGCATAAGATACACTAATAGGGTTGGTCCTTGACTGATGCATGATGAGCAAGAACGTGCTTATTAGCACTGATATTTCTAGAATATGCTTATTAGCATCATTAATTGTTAATTGTTAAGTGCTAAATCTTAAATGTTATGATCATGAACCGACATGCTTATTAGCATGATTGTAGAACAAAGATGGATTCTGTTGATCTTGGACCGTGAGGCGGCAAGAGGTTTAGTTGTCACTACCTAACTGGCCACATTGATTATTGCAACAAGGTATATGTTGAAAGTATGCTTCCAAGGGAGATAGAATCATCAGCTGCCCAGGAAGATCAGGGCCAGAATGACAGACAGGGTCAGGAAAATGACCAGAGTCAGATCCCTCAACCAACTCTTGATAACTGGCAGCAGTGGCTTGTTGACTTACAAACCAGAGTAATGAGGCAGGAAGAAGAAATCCACCTCCTGAGACAACAACAGGTTCTTGCAGGGAACATTTTACCAGAGGCACCACCTGTAGCGGTGCCAACAGTTGAGCAGCCGTCAGAGGCTGGAAGTAAATGAGAACATTTTTATGAAAGGTTCAGGAAACAGCACCCTCCAGTTTTTTAGGGTAGTGCAGATCCATCTAAGGCTGAGCAATGGATGAGCATGGTTACCACCATCCTTGATTTTATGAGGGTGTCTAGTAATGAGAGGGTGACTTGTGCCACCTATATATTTTGGGAGGATGCCCGAATTTGGTGGGAAGTGATATCCAAAACCAGAAATGTTAATGCCCTGAGTTGGGAAGAGTTTCAGACTCCATTTAATGAGAAGTACTATAATGATGCCATCAGGGCTGCAAAAGCTAAAGAGTTCAGCAAGCTGTTTCAGGGAAGTCTGTCAGTGACTGAGTATGCTTTAAAGTTTGACAAGCTGACAAAGTTTGTAATGGAGTTGGTGCCCACTAATGAGACCAGAAGGCAGAGGTTTCTCTAGGGGCTACAGCCTAGGATGGCCTGTACTGTTCATATTACCATTGTGTCTGGAATTACTACTTATGCACAGGTGGTTGAGAAGGCGCTCACAGCTAAGAGTGCAGAGAACAAGATCTGGCGGGACAATGCAGTCAGGAGAGATAATAGAAGGGTGGGACTTTCATTTGTGGGTTTAGGTAGGGCCAGAGGCCCCAGTGATCAGAAGAGGAAGGCTCATGATGTCGTCCCAGCTCCAAGCCCTAACAGGCGACCACGTGGTATTACAATGGGCCACCAGGGTGGCAGTGAGTCCTGGAGGACTTTTCTTGAGTGCCTTAGATGCAAGAGGCGCCATATAGGGGAATGTCGGGCAAGAGCTTGTTTCTTATGTGGAGTGGTGGGACATTTGAAGAAAGATTTCCCGAGAGCAAGAAAGGAAGAGCCAAGAAAGGCAGACAGCTCGGCCCCAGCTCGAGTGTTCGCATTGACTCAAGCAGAAGCTAAGGCTTGTCCCTTAGTAGTTATAGGTCAGCTTTTTAGTGCTGGAACCTCTTATATTGTTTTGATTGATTTTGGTGCTACACATTCTTTTGTTGCTAGTAAAATTATTGATAGACAGTGTAGACCATGTGATTATTATGTTGTGGGGTTCAGAACCTTATTACCCACTGAGGAGCTAGTAGTATCCAGAAGATGGGTCACATCATTGCCAGTGACAGTGGAGGGCAGAGAGTTATCAATTGATTTGATAGAGTTGGTTATGACCGACTTTGACATGATTCTGAGTATGGATTGGTTGGTAAAGTATGGGGCAACCATAGATTGCAAAAGGAAGATGGTAACATTTGAGCCTGAAGGTGAGGATCCTTTTGTGTTTGTTGGAACTGTGCATGGACCCCGTATACCTATGATATCTGTTTTGAGGGCTAGAGATCTATTGCAATAAGATTGCATAGGATTCTTAGCCAGTGTGGTTGATACCACTCAGGTCATGCCAATGAGACCAGAGGAGACTAGACTAGTTTGTGAGTTTTTGGATGTAATTCCAGAAGATTTACCAGGGTTGCCACCACATAGAGAGATTGAACTTGTGGTTGAACTGGCACCAGGGACGAAGCTAGTGTTTAGAGCACCTTACAATATGGCCCCAACAGAATTGAAAGAACTGAAGGTACAGCTGCAGAAGCTGTTGGACTTAGGTTTTATCAGACCTAGTTGCTCACCATGGGGTGCACCAGTTTTGTTTGTGAAGAAGAAAGATGGTTCTCTAAGGATGTGTATTGATTACAAAGAGCTAAATAAGTTAATAATCAAGAACAAGTATCATCTGCCAAGGATAGATGATCTGTTTGATCAGTTGCAAGGTAAAAGGGTATTCTCTAAGATAGACCTTCGATATGGCTATCATCAGCTGAGGGTCAAGGAGGGAGATATACCGAAGACTGCCTTTCGCACCAGATATGGGCATTATGAGTTTTTGGTCATGTCCTTTGAGTTGAACAATGCCCCAGCTGCTTTTATGGATTTGATAAACATAGTGTTCAAGGGGTTCAAGGATTATTTGGACCAGTTTGTGATCGTCTTCATCGATGATATTCTGGTTTATTCTCAGTCAAAGTCAGAACATGAGCAACATCTGAGGTTTGTTCTACAGAGATTGAGGGAACACAGATTGTTTGCAAAATTCAAGAAGTGTGAATTCTGGTTATCTCAGGTAACTTTCCTTGGGCACATTGTCAGTAAGGAGGGGATTAAAGTAGACCCAGCCAAGATTGAGGCGGTTAGGGATTGGCCAAGGCCAAAGAATGCTTCAGAGGTTAGAAGTTTCCTTGGTTTTACAGGTTATTAGGCATTTCGTGGAAGGATTCTCAAAGATTGCCACTTCATTGATTGAGCTGACACGCAAGAATCAGAAGTTTGTGTGATCAGAAAAATATGAGAACAACTTCCAGGAATTAAAGTAGAGGTTGATTACAGCTCCAGTTCTAAGTCTTCCAACAGATCAGGAGAAGTTTGTGATATACTATAATGCCTCACATCAATGTTTGGGTTGTGTTCTTGTGCATTTAGGGAAGGTGATTGCTTATGCTTCACTTCAGTTGAAACAATATGAACAGAGGTACCCTACTCATGATTTAGAGTTGGCGGCTGTGGTCTTTGCATTAAAGGTATGGAGACATTATCTTTATGGGGAGAAGTGTGAGATTTATACTGACCACAAAAGCCTGAAGTACTTCTTCACACAGAAAGACCTGAACATGAGACAAAGGCATTGGCTGGAGTTAGTAAAGGATTATGATTGTAAAATCTTGTATCATCCAGGAAAGGCCAATGTGGTAGCAGATGCTTTAATCTAGAAGGGTCTAGGATAGATTTTCAGTGCGAGGCTGATATCCAGTGAGTTAGCAGAGGATATGACAAGAGCTAGCATAGAATTGTTGGTAGGTGTTGTGAAAATTTCTAACGATTAAAATATGCGCAAGTATACACAGTCGACAATAAGTAATACAGTGATACAGTATCAAAGTTCGTCTCCACAGGGACTTTTAAACTAAAAATAATGCAATATCAACTAATAACAATTTACAATTCAGTAACCAAATCAAGAGAAAATTTATGTAATTAATTCTGAAAATAAATGTAAATGAGCAAATTAATTAAACTAAAAACCAGAGATTAAAATGAAAGAATTCTGGGTGGATTTCAGATATGAGAAAAATAGATTTGGGTGGTTAATTCCCCTCGGTTCGTTCCAGTTGCTACAGCAATGGCTCAGCAATGGGTCAGCAATTTATGTCACAGTTAACAGATTTCGTAAAACCCAGTAAGTTTTTCCCAAAACTCAATATCTATTGTCTATAACCCCCCTCAATACATTCCTGTATTAAAACAGACTATAAACAATCAATCAAGCACCAAATCTTTAGGTTATGCAAGGCAGCAAAATAGTCCTATTCCACTACTCAAAATCACCTAAAACTATGTAAGTTTCTTGCATCAATTGAATGGGTTCAGCTAGACTTCCCTTTTCCAAGCTAGATCTAACTTAATAAATGCTAAAAATGGCCAGTAATTAACATTCACTTATCATTACAGCACATTCAATTGAACAATGACATAAACAACTTAACCATGCATTTAGAAATTTAGTTCATACATAAGGGTTCATAACCACCCAAATCTTTAGGATGTTAGTTCATAGCTGAAATTATAAACATAAAACCAGTACAGAATATTTCCATGAAGTTTGAACAGAAATTGAGATGAGAAAATAATACAAAATTAAAGAGAAATAGAGATTAGAGAGAATTGAGTGTTGAGCTCTAGTCCCCCTTAGGCGTCTGCCTTCTTTTTCTCTCCTATTTCGTACTCCCTTCTTCTTCTTCTTTCTTTCTGCTTCTCTCTGTACTTTTCTTCCGTGAAAATATCTAGAATTCTCAAAAATGATGGGTGTCTCCTACTATTTCGGCTGCCTCCCTTTTTAGGGTACTTGGTTTACCCTAATTAGTAAGTCAAAGTTAATTGTGCCCTCTTGTCCTTTGCCACACCATCCAGCTGACTCATTGTACAACATTCTCGCCACCTAGGCGTCACTTATTCTTCATTAAGTCCAGTTGGAATTTGTCACGTTTCTTCACTGGTCCCTGCCGATTGCTACGTTGTGGTTGCTACAGCATTGATAGAACAGCAACATGCTATTTCCAGATTTGTTCCCCTTCTTGATCCAAAGTTCCCGATCACCTATTCCAGCTTCCTTTCCTGTTTAACACATACACTAATCTACATAAATCACTCAAAAAATATGACAATGCAAACACAAGGTCCCTAGCTACACAGACACACTAAATTATACACAATTACACGAAATACAAACACATTACTCTTTTGTTTGGTTTGAAAATTAAGTTTAAAGATATGAAAATAACTCTAAATCTTAGAGTTATCAGTAGGCCAGTTGGCCAACATTACGCTACAGTCTACACTATTGAAAATGATAAAGGAAGGTCAGTTGGGTGATCCACAACTGACTAAGATTAGAGAGGATGTTTTGGCTGGAGTGTCCAGGAATTATACAGTGTTAAAGATGGGCTTGCTGAGATACAAAGGTCGAATATGTGTTTCGATGGACATTGATATGAGGCGGGGGATTATGGATGAATCTCATATTACTCCTTACTCTTTGCATCAAGGCACCACAAAGATGTATCAGGATGTAAGATCACTGTATTGGTGGCCTGAGATGAAGAAGGATGTGGCAAAGTATGTGGCTAAGTGCTTGACATGTCAACAGGTCAAGGCTGAGCATCAGAGGCCAACAGGGCTATTACAGCCTCTAGACATTCCAGAGTGGAAATGGGAGGAAATCACGATGTATTTCATGGTGGGATTACCCAAGACTGTGGGTCAACATGATTCAGTGTGGGTTATTGTGGATCGATACACCAAGTCAGCTCACTTCTTACCAGTGAGGACTACCTATATAGTTGACTAGTATGCAGATCTCTATGTGAGAGAGATTGTGTGCCTTCATGGGGCACCAAGGTTTATCGTGTCAGATCAGGACCCCACTTTCACTTCCAAGTTCTGGGGAAGTTTATAAAAGGCCATGGGTACACAGTTGAAGTTCAATACTGCTTATCATCCTCAAACAGATGGGCAATCTGAGAGGATGATCCAGATATTAGAGGACATGTTGTGAGCATGTGTGCTGGACTTTGGTGGGTCCTGGAGTAAGTATCTACCTTTGATAGAGTTTTCCTACAACAACAACTATCAGTCGACCATTGGGGTGGCTCCTTATGAGATGTTGTATGGTAGGAAATGCAGATCTCCCATTCATTGGGATGAGACAAGAGAAAGAAGATACTTGGATCCTGAGGTAGTTCAGAGGACCAATGAGGCCATTGAGAATGTTAGAGCTTGGATGCTCGCTTCTCAAAGCAGACAGAAAAGTTATGCTGATCCCAAACGCAGGAACGTGGAGTTCCAAGTGGGAGACTATGTCTTCCTTAGAGTCTCTCCATGGAAAGGGGTGATAAGATTTGGGAAGAAGGGCAAGTTGAGCCCTAGATTTGTAGGTCCATTTGAGATCCTAGAGAGGATTGGTCAGGTGGCCTATAGGCTGGCCTTACCAACGACATTTTTGGCCGTGCATAACGTATTTCATATTTCAGCTCTTCGTATGTCTCAGATGTGACTCATGTATTGAGTTACGAGGATTTGGAGCTTGAGGCAGATCTCTCCTATGAGGAACAACCAGTCCAGATACTAGACAGAAATGACAAAGTCCTCAAGAGTAAAATTATACCTTTGGTTAAGATATTATGGAGGAACAACAAGGTCGAGGAAGCGACCTGGGAGCTAGAGTCAGATATACAGAGTCAGTATCCCTAGTTGTTCAGGTAAATTTTGAGGACAAAATTTTTGTAAGGAGGGGATAGTTGTAATGTCCCAAATTCCCTAGTGTGACTTAGTGCGTGGATTAGGGGGCCAGGAGGGGCATAATTGATTAATGCATTATTATGTGTTATATGTATGATTATGTGAGTTATACTATTATATAATGATATTTGTATACATATGGGGCCACATCTTATTAGAAGGGCATTTTCGTAATTTTGGCAGTTAAGGGTGTATTTGTATATTTATGAGCATGTATGTGATATATGGGTGAGACCATTTTATATGTGGATATGTTTGAGCTATTCATCATGAGACGATCCTAGAATGCAAGTTAGCGGTTTGGTCATAACATGATTATTTACCGGGCTCAGGGTGAGCCTAGGGGTAAATTGGTGTTTAGTACATTACCAGGAATGAGCGGGTAATGGGATACAATTTAATAATTATTTGAGGATATTGGGAATAATAGGAATTGGAGGACGTTAATTATGATTAACAGGATAGGTGGGAAATGACAATTATGCCCTTGGGTGGCTTTGAGAGATTAGAATGGCTTTAGGGGCAATTTGGTCATTTTGACCATTGGATATGTTTAGCCAAGGAAGGTTGTGGAATAAACTAAGGCAAAACATAGTTTTTTCTTTCTCTCTCACTCTCGATCACTTTTCTTTCTCTCTCTCTCTTTCGAGTTGGATTTCTAAGGCAAGCTAGAAGATTAAACTTGAGGATTAAGGCTTGAGAGTTTAGGATCGTGATCGGCAACTGAAAGAGGTTCAATTCATATTTGAGGTAAGGTTTTCAGCTAGAAATTTCAAGGTTTTGCTCTATTTTTATGTGGTTTGGAGGCTTGAGAGTTTGATTGTGTGATTGGGTGTTTGGTGATGTTTTAAGTGTTATAGAGCTTGGGTTTTGCTGTTAAACTAGTGATAATGTTGCAGTGATGATTGATTATGATATTGGGATTGGTTTGATGAGTTTTGATTAAGGTTTAGATTGAGAAAAATACAGAGGAGCTAGGTTCGCGGGGTCAAGTCGCAACCAAGTTCATGCAAGTCGTGACTTGAGTGTACCCCAGAGCCTTCACTAGGTTCTGTCTGGCAGGCATGCCGCGACCCTCAGGGGCAAGTCGCGACCAGCCCCTGGCACCCAGACAGGGGGCTCTCTGTCTTGGGGGCGTGCCGCGACCCTTGGGGTGCAGGTCGCGGCCCACCTGTCCTCTTTGCGCCAGGTTGGGGTTTAATTAGTTTTAAGCGTGGGTTTTTGAGTCTCAAGGCTCAGGATTGAATCTACTAACCGTTTTAGTAGGATTCAAGGTCCCGGGAGCTAGGTTTTAGTCCATGAACCTTTTATTACTCATTTTATTAATGGGATTTCATATTTGATTATGATTAGGTGACCGCTAAGGGCTTAAGGACAGGATCATTCTCAAGGGTCGTTCTTTATTTATTTTACGCTCAAGTTTGAGGTAAGAACACTGCACCCAGTATGTGACATGCATGGTTATTGATGAGGCATGTTGAGTGCTTTGTATATGGATATTGGTTGCATTGTAAATGTCTAGCAGCATTGCTTACTTATGAATGGCACTGACTTATTAGTCAGAAACGACAATGGTGTTTAGTACTGGTCGGGAAGCTCTGACTTATCATAAGAATAGTACTGAGCGCTGGTCGTATGGAATTGACTTATGAATCAAGTGCGGCATTAGCGTTCTGATCGCAGGCCGAAATGATTAGATCTAATCAACATGAGCATTAAATGCTTGATTGACCTATTGGTCGAAGAAAACTAAAGCGCTTGGCTAGTCTATGACTAGTTACTCAGAGCCAGGGCTAAAAGGCTCAGGTGACTTGATAGTCAAATGGCTTAAGGCGCATGACCCCAAAGAGACTTATTAATCATCTATTCAGGGCGCATGACCCCAGAATGACTTACTAGTCATCTATTTAGGGCGCTGGTCCCTAGAACAACTTAATAGTCAACAATCTAGGGCGCAGGACCCCATAATGATTACATGATTATTTATTATTATTCGTATACATGCAGTAATAAGTTTTCTTGTTGAGCCTTGGCTCACAAGTGCTATGTGGTGCAGGTAAAGGGAAAGAAAATCTTACCCAGACTTGAGTGGAGAGCTTAGGTGGCGATGTGTACATATGCGGCCACTTGACCACCACAGCCAAGGTGTTTCTCAGGGAAACTAGGGTTTAACCCTATTTTTGCCGCTTAGGTCGGCGGATTGTAACTTTTGAACTGTAATGACCATTTTGGATTGTAAACAACTTTGTAAACACTTTTATGGGATCCCATGTACAGTTTAATGTGTTTAGTAAAATATATCTATTCTTTTTTACCAAGATTTTCACCCTGGCCCATTAATGACACTTAGATGCATGTTTATGTCCTAATGACTCGTTTAGCGAGTTAAGCACTATTTAAAGTACACAGTGTGACGGTCTTGGCTAACTAGGGTGTTACACCGTTGTTTGAACTTCCTGCCTTACGACACTCTCAAACCATCTCTCATCTGTGGCGTCTTCTATAACAGGGCCCTCCCTACTGCCCAAGCATAGCTAGAAGTATCATGTGCTGGAGCGACCCTAATGCTCTAGGCCATCCCAGATTTCAGTCCTCAAGTGAACCGTTCCTTCCAGGGCACTACCGCTGGTACCAAATCAAAAGCGGATTTGGCCAACCCATCATATTCATTGACATACTCTATCATTCATAAACTCATTGATCTTTGCAATTCAGCTGTGTCACAATAGTCTCCTTCGTCGAACCACTGTCTGAATTCCTCCCAACCCATCATAACAACATGTTGGGTCTGGGGTACTACTTCCCATCACGTCCGGGCATCCTCCTGCCGCATACACGTGGCACAACCACTCTATCATGGCCTGCCACTCACATAACATCAAGAAGAGCTAATCATGCCCATCTATTGATCTGAACAAACCTAAACCTCCCTCTAAAACTGGAGAATAATGTTTCTAAAGTCTTTCATATGATAACTCTTATCTGTTTCCACCCCCACGTTGAACCAGCACTGGTGCCATTGCTGTCAAGATATACGAAGCAGCGTTCCCTGATGAAACCCGCTGTCTCAACCATCTAATCTCCTCACTTTGATCTGGTAGTCTTGCTTGCATACCAGCATACATCTGCTGCGAATTCCATGGGTAAATGGAGGGTTTGACCCTAACTATCATTTGCAACCCCCATACTAACGATGCCAGGTCCAGTTGACTATTTCGAATACATAATTTCTTAATCAGTCCACAGTCAATGACTTAACCCCTCAGCCTTGATATTCTTATCCAGAATTATCCCACGGGCAGGTCTAAACAATCACAATAACCACACACACAATATACATATCAAAACACAAATCTACATTTTTCATGCATCAATTATCAAATCCCTTTTCCGCCAAATATATTCATACACTTCATGCTCTCTATACTAGCATGCAGATAAGGCATATAGGTTCAATTTAAACAATTAATCACATAATCATGTCATTAGATACCTAACTATGAGTCGAGCTTATCTTTAGCGATGAGTGTACACGCCCAGCCAGTCTTCAGGAACCCTTAAACCTAGATCACTCTAATACCAAGTTGTAACGCCCTGGATAATCAAGACCGTTACACTGTGTGTTTAAAATAGTGCTTAACTTGCTAAGCAAGTCGTTTGAACTCAAACGTGTAATTAAAGACTAAGTCAAGGTCAATTATTAAAAGAATTGGTCAACAAAATGATTATTTTTCATTAAAATATTAAGTTTATACATGGGATCCCCAAATCAGTTTACAGACTTGTAAAAGACAAATAGAATACAATTTAGTTGTCCTACGCAGCAAATCAGGGTTTAACCCTTGTTCCTCCCAATATATCCCGACCGTGACGATTGAGTAGGCTGCATATGTACACACCACCCCTGAAGCTCTCCAACTCATGGCTAGTCTTGCTACCTCTTTCCTTTACCTACACCACGTAGCACCCATGAGCCAAGACTCAATAAGAAAATTTAAACCAATATGCACAACTAGGCAATAGTATAAATGCAGTAAACATAAATCATTAGATTCAATTAACAATATGGTATACGCAACAAACTCACATAAATATTCAGCTCAAACAGTATAACTCAAGCTCATCAATCAATACAAATAGTTAAGTATGAACCACACTTCTGTTTATTGTATAATGTCTAGGCCCGACGCCCTTAGGCCGAGTCTACTAGTCTTATAGCCGACCTCGACACCATTAGGCCGGGCTGCGTTCCGCACGCTTCCTATCAACCCCCGGCACCCTTAGGCTGACCTGAAACAAACATAGTTACAAATGCACAATGCATAAAAAATAATCAATGGTAGCGTATACAAGCATGCCTATCCGGATATTCTCATATACTGGTAGGTTCATATTCATTAACAGGGGTTTGAGCCCCATTCACAACTCAGGTGCATTTTTCTTACCTCAAGTCTCGAGCAGCTAGCGTATGGCAGCCCCGAGCACGATCCCTAATCCTGAGCCCTTGCGGTAAAACCTAGTCACAATGCGATAGTGGATGATCGTTAAAATCCTAAACTAATTAAAAGCTTTGGAATCAAATACTAGCTTCTGAGACCTCAAATTCTACTAAACTGGGTAGTAGAATTCATCCAAGCGCTTAGGTTTAAGTCTCCGAGCCTAAAGACCAAACTTGGTTATGGCTGCCTAGGCAGGTTGCGACCTGACCCTAGAGGTCGTGGCGCACCCCCAAGACAGAGGCGCCAGCCCCAACCCCTACAGGCATGCGGGTCGCGACCTGGCCTTGAGGGTCGCGGCACGCTTATGAGACAGAGAGCCCCCTAGGTTCCTAGGACCATGCGGGCCGCGGCGCCTATGAACAGGGTCGCGGGGCGCCCCCGCAAACCCAGAAAACCCAGCTTCTTTCTGCATTTCCCCCCCAATTCAAAGTCACAGAATTCAACCTAAATATGCTCTAAAGCCACAATTGAGTTTACAACTCTCAATAACACCTTATAAATAGCCCAGACAACCTGGAATCCATATCAAATCCTTAATCCAATTCAAAACCAAAGCTAGAACTAAACTTATTCAAAACAATGCCCAAACCCAGAAATTCACAAAGAAAATTCAGATTGCAAAGCTTACCTCAAGGGTGATTTCGACCTTGAACTGCACCTCAATCAATCCCAGCTCCAATTCTTCAGGAAGAAACTCAACCCTTTCCCCTAAATTCATCAAAACTTCAAATGTCTCCCAAAGCTCTAGAGGAGAGAGAGAAACGTGAGTGATGGAGAGTGAGAGAACAGCTCCATGTTCTATTTTTTCCTTCTGATTGCTTCCCAAGACTATTCAAGTCTATCCTAAGCTCCTCTGAAGTCTAGAGCCTTAAACCAAGCCTATCTCTTGGCCAAAGGACCAAAACACCCCTTAAGCATACTATTAACCTTAAATGGCCCCAAGGGAAAAAACGTCATTTGCCACATTTCCCGCTAATCCTCAAGTAGCACTATAAATTCCCAATAAATCTCGACAAATCCAATTAATCACTAAATAATTGCACATTAACCAATAAATCCTAAGTGCGCACTAAGTCCCCAGAATACCCCTAGGCTCACCCCGAGCGGGGTATTGGACTCCTTTGTTACTATTCCGCTAACCCGCTCACTAGGATCGCCTCGAGCTGAATATTGGAAATATATCCACATAATAATGTATTCTCAATCATTTCAACGAGACAAAATTACAAGTATGCCCCTATAAACAAGAACGAGCCCACATGCATATTTAATACTTATAAAATGCATATAAATATATTCATATTATCATATAAATCATGCATGCCATGTAGTCACACATTTAATCAATTAATTCAACATGTATATCCTATTATGCCCTCCAGGCAATGTAGTATAAGCACTTAGCCTTAACAGTAAATTCGGGTCATTAATGGGTGACCTCTTGGGAAGTCTTTCCCAAGAAGCGTGCGAGTGAGGACAAAGCACGCTGGAAACACTCGTGTTGGTTTGTTGGGTTAGTCGTCATTTGAAGAAGCAGCCATAGCGACGTGGGACGTTACAACCTCATATGCTCAATACTGCAATGCAAGGTCATAACCATACAAATTGTATTTCGCTTATTTCTGTTTCCCGTAACTTCCTTCTTCTTTTGATGATGCATGTCTTTTTGACATGCATCCATAAGCTTGTTAAAAGACACCTTCCCCCATGGGTAAGTAAAGAAGTACTCAGTGTCCTCCACCATCTTCAGCGAATCTATCCAAACATTTAACTTGCCCTCTCGTGCAAGTAAAACCCCCTCAACAAAGAAATATATGCCCAACTTGTAGGCATCTTCAACTACAATGCACTTTTTTAAAGCAGCCTCCAAATGCATTATCTTCACTATTTCTTCATCATTAAAGTACTCATTGATTAAGTGGTCACTAGTTAGGTGATTCTTCAAATCAGTCTTAGATGGCCCAGCATTGAAGTTCAACCTCATAACCAGAGCAAACTCGCCTCTACCAAATCTATAGGGTCTAGATCCCAAATGGAAATGCAACTCATCCTCTTTGTTGCACTGGATCTTGCACAACATTAATTGATGTAAGAGGGATGCAGAGAAGTCCAATTTCTCAGCCACAAAAAACTGTTTGAAAGGGGATTCCTTCACTCTTTCTATCAACCCGAGCTCCTCAAACTTGTCCTTGATTATTTTAAAGTAACCATTACCCCTATATGTGACTCGACGGGGAAAGTGACCTGTCAAGGGAAAAAGAAGCTTCAACATTTGCAAAAAAAAAAAAAAACAATATAGTTAAACAGAATCACATGAAAAATCCATCAATAAACATATATGCAACCATCGAACCCCTATAGAGTACCCATCGAACAAAAAAACTGGACATTTTCATAACAAAAAAATATCCCATCGAACCACTACAGCATTATCCTGTAACCCAGATGCCCTACCCTATCGAACCCAGACAACACCCCCATCGAAGACCCATCGAGTATGCATCGAACCCCCTAAATGCCTACCCTATTGAGCTTATATCGAGAATGCATTGAACCCTATCAACCATGCACCTGGAACCCCTAAGGCCCACCCTATTGAACCAACCTCGAGCATGCATCGAATCACCATCGAACTTGCTCCTAGAACACCTAAATGCCTACCCCATCGAACCCAAATCGAGCATACATCGAACCCTATCGAACCAATATCGAGCATGCATCGAATCACCATCGAGCATGCACTTGGATTCCTTAAATGCTAAACCAATCCCCCCATCGAACTAGCATCGAACCCCTATGGAGCAACCTCATGAAACCCAGAAAAATTCCCAGTAATTCATTCTACGATTCCCACTACAATCCATACAAAAAGCCCAACCACAAACAACAATCCATACACAAAACTAAAAAAAAATAAAAAATACACAAACAATCCTATATTTTAACACTAACAAATCAAATAAAAAATATGTCCATAACTTACCTTTGTACACTTGTATCTCGTGGGTTTTGGTTGAGATTAACCCAATGCCAGAGGTCGACGAAGACGAGAGATGGAGAAATAACTTCGGTTTTAATGGAAGCTTTGACGAGAGACGGAGAAATGGAGAAAGAGAGATGCGACCCTTCGGTTTTTATGGCACGGGGGTTCAACGGAGAAATGGACGGAGGTCGGCGGTGGTTCAACAACGGCAAGATGGGCTTCTCCGATTGGATTCGATGGTTCTCGATGGGTTTCAGGCGAGGGAGAGATGAGCAGAGAGAGTGGAGAAAGAGAGAGGAGAATTAAAAGTGGTGGGAAATTTTTTGTGGCGGAGACATTTTGGGTACTGTCAAAAGTTTTGACATTATTTTAAAATGATTAAAGAGTCTAGTATTTTTTTTGACTTAATATCCATCGTTAAGTATAAAAGTTCAAATTTCCCTTTTTCAAATGTTAGAAACAAGGCATAGACTTTCATTAAGCATAATATGTCAAATTTATGAGTTACAATGCAAGCTGCTGACTGACAGGATCTCATTGGATATCAATATATTATTAGATTATCCTCGGTGCTGTAGTTCTTTTTTTTTTTTTGAAAGGCTCGGTGCTGTAGTTTATCATGTGTATTTGTATCGTTATGAATCTTATCATAGTATCCAATGATATAAGTTAGCAAAATTCGCTATCAGGCCTAGTATGACGTGATAGTATCCAATTATATGATTTCCATTATGACTCCTCAATATAAAATCACATCGATATTTCATTAAAAAAAAATTTAATTTCTTTGACAAACTAATATTAAAATTTAATAATTAAATCCAACTTATACTACGTTGATAGTTTGATATATTACAATATATTATTTTTAAAAGCACAAATTTATTGTAATTAATATATATTTTTAATTATTACTCTTATTTATTAATGAAAAGAAGAAGAAAGAAAGTAGTCTGGTAGAGCAGTAAAAGGGTTTCAAAAAGAGTGATATTAATTTGAGAAGCGGGAGAGGGAAGGGCAAAATTGTAAATATATGAAAATTGAAAAATTAGATGTATTATTGCATTAACTTATTGTTAATGTCCAAAATCCCAAAGTTAAGCTTCGCTCCATTCACCACCATTTCTCTCCTTTCCATTTCCACCCTAAAAAAACCTCACTCACAGGCACACGCACAAAACCAACGAGAGACAAGCAAACAAAGCCTCATACATATTCATCCACGCATATATATATATATATACACATATATTTATATATACGCACACATATATTTATATTTATATGTGTATTATTACATACACAACACCAATATATATATACTCAGCAGACCCCACACTCACCAGGTTCGGCTTCATCTATTTTTATTTTTTGTATTTCATATTGTGATGGACCCTATGTTTTGATCCTCTTTACAACCCATAATCACTTTCCAAATTCAAAAATATTTAGTGGAAAAGTCTCCAGATCTTGATTCTCTATGTGCATTGGGAGGTAAACTAGTTTTTCCCTTTCGGTGTTCGTCGAATCCTCTCATTTCGGAAACCCTCGAACGAAATTGGGGTGGGGGTTGAGGTTGTTATTTTTTCTAATTGGGGATTTGGGTATTGGAATTGGGTTTTGATGCTCGATCCATTTTGGGAATATTCCAGTTTTGGTCTTTGGGCTTGGCCGGCAGCCCTTTTCGTTGCATTTTTTTTTTTATAACTTAGGTTTAAGTTTTGAGGACTATATATATATATATATATTTTTTTTTTGGGTGTGTACGTATGAATATGGTTTGTTTTTCTTCCAATTTCTGCTTTGTTTGGTTGATTAGAAAATGTCTGCGAAATGAAACTGGGTTTCTGAATCTTTAGTTTTTTTTTTCCTCTTTATTTTCATTGCTCAGGACGGTAGAAGACAGAATGTTGCAGCTGGGTGTAGCATAGTACGAGGTAAGTTTCACGTAATAAATTCGAGGATTTTATTTTAATTTAATGTTTATTCTCTTGGGGCATTTTTATGCGTAGAGAATGGAGCATTCAATGGCCGTTTTTTTTCCTAATTTATTTTTTATAAGGTGATATTTTGTTGGTGGCTGTCTCAGGTTGGTGAGGTGCTTCTCTTTTGAGTGCCTGCAGTTTTGGTGGTAGACAATGGGTGACACGAATTCCTTCGATTTGATTCTTGACTTCCTGCGGCGAAATAGGTTCACCAGAGCTGAGGCAGCTTTACGTAGTGAGCTTGGTAGTCGCCCTGATTTGAATGGTTTTCTTCAAAAGCTTGCACTTGAAGACAAGGATTCTGGCAATTCTTTGGATGGAGAGAATGGGGACAAACCGGTCTTGGAAAATCAAGCGTCTTCTCGGAATTCCAGTGACGTTTCGAAGGAACTCATAGTAAAAGAGATTCAGTGTGGAACTGGTAGAAATGGGTCTGAAAGCAACTGGAAGAATGCTTCTTCTACTGGGGAGCGGAATAAGGCAAATGAAGCTGCTGGAACTAGTGACAAGGGCTTTACATTTTATAAAGGTCCAGAGGACACTGTGCTAGATTTGTATTCATGGAAGTATAGTTCTAGCAATGGTACTGCAAATCCATATGGCGCTGGTGACGATTCTGCTGTTAATGCAAAAGGCATTGCGAAATCTGGAGAGGATGTCAGTTTTCCCAATGAAAAGAAAACTTCTTGGGTTGGAAGTACCAGTAAGGTTATTGTGGATCCTAAGTACAACAGAGCCAGTGTGAGTGAACCCAAGGAACTTGATCAGCAACTTAAGGTTACTAATGCATACTCTAAAGAAAATATCACTGATAATCTATGGCCAAGGGGCGAGGAAGCTGCAAATTCATCAACTGACGTGTGGAAAGATTGTTCTGTTAAAACTGTTTTTCCCTTTTCTAAGGGTGATTTTTCAACTGGCAATGATAGTGGTTCTGGTTCTGATAAGAAAGAAGGAAAGAGAAAAGCAGAAGGAACTGACGTTAGGGTGGCAATAAAGGAGCAGGTAGATGAAGTGGGGAGAGCTTTATACTTAGGAAAGTCACAAGGAAGTTCTGAGCACAATGTCATTAGTAGCTTAGTTTTTCCTGTTGTTTCTGAGAATCAGAAAGAAGATTTTCCAAGGTTGCCACCTGTCAAACTTAAGTCAGAAGATAAGTTATTGAGTGTTAATTGGGAGGAAAAATATGATCGAGATGGACCTAGTACAAAACTCAGCAGTGCTGATAACGCTTTGCTTATAGGATCGTACCTAGATGTACCTGTTGGGCAGGAAATTAGCTCCGCAGGTTAGTTCTACTATAAACAGGATATTGCATCTTCATAATATTTTCTTTTGATTTTGAAATTGGTTCAGTTGATAGACAATTCATTGCAGATGCTTTCCCTTCTTGAATTGTAAATTTTGGGCATTAGTTTCTTTACACACTTGTTATTTCTCTGTAGGCAAACCTATCATTATAGCTTAGCTGAAGCATCTCTGTACTATGATTTATTTGAAAATGATTGATAATTGACTGAACATGTTAGCTCTTGTTTATGTGTTATTTTTTGTATTAGTTGTATAAACATTATATTAAAGTAAAGTGCCGATCTGATACTTTCCAAAATGTTGAAATAAGTAGGTATTTTATTCTTCATACTTTCCATGGATTTTATCATGCTTTCAGTTATTACCATGTACTTTTAGAATATTTTTGTTTCCTTTGCTGATATGAGGCACCGAAAAGAACTTAGAACCTGGCTGTGAATTGTTATGATAAAATTTGGTCTCCAATTACTAACACCATTCTTACTGCGTTCCTTTTTTTTTTTTTTTATATATATAGCATAATTGTTCTGTTTGTCTGATGTGGTTACACAATTTAGAATCTGATCGTCTTATTAAACACACACACACACACCCATTTAAATCTTTCTTTTGATGTTCTCATCACTTATTTCTACTGGGCGTGATGTAGCCCTCCATCCTCATGATGTTTTCAAACACATACAGTGTTTATGATGCTATTTTTATGCATAATCAAAACATACAGAGGCATCCTTGCCTTGGTCTTACAGAATTGATAATTAAATAGACTTCAATACTTGTAATTTGTGTACCAACTTATTCCTATCACAAACTTATTTTTAAATGATCAGGGTTTATGATGCTATTTTTATGCATAATCTTCATATATGTGTATGAAGCTGATATTTTTGGATTATCATCTCAATAAATGCCCAGAATTAAGCTGATATTTTTTTAATAATGGACTAGGAGGGAGGAGGACCGGTGGAAGCAGTTGGCTGTCGGTAAGTCAGGGGATTGCAGAAGATGCTTCTGATCTGGTTTCTGGTTTTGCTACTATTGGTGATGGTTTAAGTGGTTCTGACTATCCAAATGAGTACTGGGACTCTGACGAATATGATGACGATGATGATGTGGGATACATGAGACAACCTATTGAGGATGAAGCCTGGTTTTTGGCTCATGAAATTGACTACCCAAGTGACAATGAAAAAGGAACTGGGCATGCAAGTGTCCCAGATCCTCAAGAAAGGGGTCCAACAAAAGATGAGGATGATGATCATTCTTTTGCTGAGGAGGATTCCTACTTTTCTGGTGAGCAGTACTTTCAAGCAAAAAATGTTGAACCAGTGACTGCTTCAGATGATCCTATAGGATTATCAGTGACAGAACTATACGGGAGGAATGATGATAACGATTTAATAGCTCAATATGATGGGCAGCTGATGGATGAAGAAGAACTGAATTTGATGCGTGCGGAACCTGTCTGGCAGGGTTTTGTGACTCAGACAAATGAGCTTGTTATGTTGGGGGATGGGAAGGTTCTTAATGAAAGTGGAAGGCAACGACTAGATGATGTTTGCATGGAAGAGGATCAACATGGTTCAGTGAGATCCATTGGTGTGGGAATTAACAGTGATGCTGCAGATATTGGTAGTGAAGTTAGGGAAAGTTTGGTTGGAGGTAGTAGCGAAGGGGATCTAGAATACTTCCAAGATCATGATGTTGGATTTGGTGGATCCAGAAAGCATCATCATGATTCTGACATGAAGCACGTAAAAGAGAAAAAGAAAATTAGTAAACAAGAGTCAAAAAAATATATGGTTGGGAATAGTAAGAGCGTACCCACGGAGATTAAAAATCTTACAGATGGGGGATTCTCATTTCCTCCACCATCTAGAGATGAACAGCTAGTGCCGACAAGTTCTAGTAAATCTTTGTGGTCAAACAATTGTAATGCTGTTGCTGGCGATGACACTGATGAATGCCTGAATGAGTTAATGAGGTCCGATGACATGCTTTCTTCATGGAAGCGGAAAAGCAATGATTCTTCACCTGCCAAGAGTTCTAGGGATGATAATAATGCTAATGCTGTTAGGTCCACCAATTCATCTCCCTCAACACTCTCAAATTACGCTTATGCCGAAAGAGAGCATGCTGAGGAAGAAGATGATGAAAAAGCTGGCATTGCTAGGGAAGAAGATACAGCAACATCACTTGAGGATGAAGAGGCAGCTGCTGTCCAAGAGCAAGTAAGGCAAATTAAGGCTCAAGAGGAAGAATTTGAGACCTTCAACCTTAAGATTGTCCACAGGAAAAACAGGTATGTCTTCAAGTTACCGCTGTGATGGAGCTTTGTTACAAGGACCAATTATTTTTTGTATGGGGACTGCTGCTTACATTTACTTGAAAATTACTGGTTATTCCCTCTGCCTTTTTGTCTGTTTGTGTCTCTTTATGCACATGTAAACAAAGTCAATTTTAAAAAAAAAAAATCCAAAAATTTCCTCGATGGTAAATTAGCAAGCAATCTTCACACTTGGTCCTTCTATGAAAATGTTTCCTCTTTATCATTATAACTGGAAATATTATAGGGGGCGGGGTATCCAAATAGAAATCTATCTAACCACTTGTTGACCTCAACAAACTGAGATCATGGTTTTCTACGAAACTAATATAGTAAAATCATATGAAAGGTGCTTATTGATGGTTGTCATTCAATGTTTATTAAAGGAACAAAAAAAAGCATTGTCTCTTATTAAAAATGGCCATTTTAATCTGTTGGGGATTGAGCAAGAATATACTTGACTATGGAAGAGATGTCTAGCATTGTGGTCTTTTCTATAATCATATAGAACCCAAGATACCTACCTAGCAATTTGCTAGAGTTTCTCACCTCTCAGAGACTGTAGATTGTAATTGCTGAGGTTTTGTAATGTAATTTTTTTAATTTTTTTTGTTGCTCTTGGTTTGTTAAGACAGTAAGAACTATATAAATATATATATATATTTTGCATTTCTGTTATTTCTTTCTAAATTATTGGTCCTGTGTGGTTTGTGATTTCTTTCTGAATTGGTGGTCCTATGTATCACATTGCAGGATATGTTATTCTTGAAGGTGTCCTCTTCTGTTTCTTTGCTGTTTAATTTTTCATTAGACTTGTTATCCCAAGATTCCCGTTTTAGTACCGCATCATCAATATTATAGAAATATAAAAGACGAAAAGAAAAGGAGAAAGTATGTAGTTTTCTAAGGCTCTTATATTTGTTGTTCTTGCTTAAAAAGTTGCTTTTTTTTTGCTGATTTCTCAGAGCTTAGAGTATAAAGTATGAAAATTTCATAGTAAAAAAAAAAGAAAGTTGTTCTCGAAGATAATATAAATATACAAAATCAGAGAAATCTAATCTATTTCTGACTCGTAGTAGTGCTGCCAAAGAAAGCCTGCCTCCTTTTTGTAACTTATTTCTTTCTGGGCATTTGCCACGGCTTGCTTTCCAGATTCTAATGGATTATACGTTTTGTTGATCAGAACTGGATTTGAGGAGGATAAGAACTTTCACGTTGTTTTAAATTCAGTGATAGCTGGTCGCTATCATGTTACTGAGTATCTGGGATCAGCCGCTTTCAGCAAAGCTATACAAGCACATGATTTGCATACAGGCATGGATGTTTGTGTAAAGATTATTAAGAACAACAAGGACTTCTTTGATCAAAGCCTTGATGAGATAAAGCTACTGAAGTATGTCAACAAACACGATCCTGCAGATAAACACCACCTCCTCCGATTGTATGACTACTTTTACTATCGAGTAAGTAAATGTTTTTCTACTTGATTTTATTTTGTTTTATTTTTGTGGTTGCTTTTTTATACATGCCCAAACTAAGTAGTTCCATACATTATCACACGAAAGAAAAGTAGCTCCATAAATGGAGATAAAAGGTTATTAATTCTCACGAACATTGCACATCAGTTTTATTTTGGAATTTGGACTTGTTCCCATCACATGTTGCTGCTTAGTATGATTTTTTTATATCACGAAAGCTTCAGAGTATGATTGTTTTGCCTTTTGGTCACTTTTTCTTATTTGATTTTAATGAGAGTTGATGTGATGTGCTTTCTAATATAAGAAAAATGCTCATAGAGATGTTAGCCGGGGAGCCTAGTTTTTAAAAAAATGTTCATAGGGATCAAAATAACTGGGAGAGAGTTGGAAAAAAGAGAATGTGATATCGTCCAGTACTTCAAAAGAAACTAAAAGGAAAAATAAATTAATATTTTTTATTTTTATTAAGAGGATTTCCATTGCTCTTCACTTCGATATTTAATATAGTTTTTTTTTCTTCATAAATAAGAAAAGACCTTAAAAGTTGGAGTCCAAGGATATGCCGAAGTTTTTTTTTTCATGGAAACGTGAAACTTATTCTCTGGTCTGTGTGGTTTTCTTATTTGAAAGAATTTAGGGTATCACTATCTTTGATTTTGTTCTTGGTGTGCCAATTCTATGTAAAGCTCTGAAGTCTCCCAGTTCTCTTTACTTGTCCTTTTATATATAGTTTTCTTGGTTCTTCTTTTACACATATATATAAATACCTTAAAAGTTAAAGTTCATGGGTATGGCTAAGTTTTCTTTTTTTCCCCACAAAAGGAGAACACAAGTGGTACCTACCTATTCTCAAAAAGTGACCATTTGTTCTGACCAAATCTCCTAAAATAGTTAAAATCACACCCTTCCAAATGATACCAGATTTAACTAATTCTTTTGCTGACTGGCCATGCATGTTATAAATAATTTTAAACCCTGAAGCCCTCTTATTCTTATATGGCTGTAGCACATAGTGTGTCTCAAAAGTAGATGTTATCACCTTCCAATTTGTTGATATTTTGAAGGTGCTGATAAAGACAAGGGGTGCAAAGAAAATTCTCTGAAAAAATCGAACTATGCTATTGACATTTCCATTATATTATGATTTTATCTTTATCAGTTTAGCCTTGGTTTTCTGTTCATTTTGTTGCCTTTATTTTGCAGTACGCAGGTAAAATTTGTTCTAAATTTTTTTTTTGGTAGCTTAAACAACTTGCTACCCCGTTGTTAACTACTACTTGGCTGGTATTCTAGGGCTGCACTCCTCTAATTAAAAAGAAACATAGTTGATTATTTTTTTCTTTTTTCCTTTTTGAAATAGAAACTAAACTTTGATTAGCTATGATAGCGAATATGAAGGGAACCTGCCTATAATACACAGGCCAAAAACCCAAACTAAAAACAACAGAACAACATGAAAAAGCATTTACAGATGAACAATAATACACAGATAAACAACCTAATTGAAACTTCAGGTTGACATCAATTATTATTATCACAAACATGATTATAATTTTTCAACAATTACGATATGTGTATTGTGATATCCTTACATGACTTTTAACTCATCAATTTGCATTTTCAAATTGTATGCTGATTTTAGTGTTCCAAAGGTTTGCTTTTTTGTATACAGTATTTATGATTTAAGTTTAATTAATGCTGTGAAGATATTTTTTAATCATATTTTTTAAAGTATCGCACTAACTTTCATTCACTCTACATTCACTGTAAGTTCTAGTAAATATAGAATTTTCATAACAGAACTTGTTTACTTGATCTTACTATTGTTCACTTCAGCCTTTCAAAAGTTTACATTAAGAATTTCCATGTTTTGCGAACTCATTTTAGGTGCTTCTAGGTAATGGGGTTTTTTGTCGTAATTTAACAAGCTTTCTTGTCCTCTGATTTTATATCTCCTTTTACATTAATAATGGTTTTATACTTATGTTTCCTTTCAGAGGAAAGAAGACATGAAATTTGTACGGCATAAACATTCTTGTAAAAAATATGGAGTATACCGTGATAGGAGTGTTCGGTGTATTTGTGTGTACTGTGTATATATATATGTTGGTAATAAACTATTATTATTGTAGGCACATATTCAATTTTTGGGTTTGCCTGTCCTTGTACCATGGTCTATATAGCCTCGGCATAGGAATGAATAAAGTTTCATAGTAATAGAAGGTAGAATAAAATATTAATAAATGCTATCAAGATTACCATCTTGTTTTGTTCTATTAAATAATAATCATGTGTAACAAACGGGTTTGTTTATGAAAATATTGGTATTCGTGAATCCATCTGCCTTTTGTGCATTATGATAGTCTTTGCAATCTTTTTTGCTTGATGAAGCACTCAGTTATGAGCAAACTTGTGCTTCTGTGCAGGAGCATTTGCTAATAGTATGTGAACTTCTGAAGGCAAACTTGTATGAGTTTCACAAGTTTAATAGAGAATCAGGAGGGGAAGTTTACTTTACAATGCCAAGATTGCAGGTGTGTCAAGGGCCTTACTTTTCTTAATAGCTTTTAACTTTCAGTTTGCTGGTGCCTAACCTTGTAACACTGTCTCTGCAGTCAATTACTATACAGTGTTTAGAGGCTCTTCAATTTTTGCATGGTCTTGGCCTAATACACTGTGACTTAAAACCTGAGAATATATTGGTAAAAAGCTACAGTAGGTGTGAGGTGAAGGTCATTGATCTTGGGAGTAGTTGTTTTGAGACAGATCATCTCTGCTCATATGTTCAATCCAGGTCTTATCGGGCTCCAGAGGTTATATTGGGACTTTCATATGATAAGAAGATAGATATCTGGTCACTTGGCTGCATCTTGGCAGAACTTTGTACTGGCAATGTAAGTATTTTCTTTCTCATCATATGATGGAATTGGTTTATATTTTGTATCGAGGCATTATGCGCTGTGACAGATTATGCTATGTACAGGTTGCATTTTTAATTTTTTATTTATCATAGCAAAAAAGTTTTTATCATGTGTTTCCTATGTAAAGAATGTGTTCATCACATGAAAATAGGGGCTTTTTTGGATAAGAAGGAAACTGATATGTTATTGATCTAGCATTTTCAATTATTGATGCGTATTCCTCTAAAAAAAAAATTCTTTTGGAGGGAAATTTACTGTTGACAAAACAAAATTGCATTTTAAGTGGTCACTCTCGCAAATTTATCTAAATCAATTCCTGGGCTATCTATTTCCTTGATTTACCTGGATTTTATGATGTGTGGGTTGTTGGACTCAATTGTATTAAACTCTTACGAGAACTAATCTCCTTGTCTAATGCGACAACATACTTGAATTCATTATGTAAATTGACTGTGTTCATGATTGTTTTGTGCAATTATATGGTTAAGATGCACCTTTCTTTTGTCCCTGGAGCTTGTGATGACTAAGTTGCTTTTGTATAGGTATTATTCCAAAACGATTCGCCTGCTACATTACTTGCACGGGTGATAGGAATCATAGGCCCCATTGAACAAGGCATGTTAGTGAAAGGTCGTGACACATACAAATATTTTACCAAAAATCACATGCTTTATGAACGGAATCAGGTAATATCATAGTTGAACTATTTAATTTTTCTGAAGACATTTAGTACTTCAGTATTTCAGCTTTATTTCTTTTGTATTTGTATGATATAAGGGAGAATAATGAAATCTAAAATTTCCTACTGCTTGACGTGGGTAAGAAGTACAAATTGGGTTTCTCAAAATGTAGCCAATAAATGGGGCATAGACTGGCATGCATTATCGTTAAATTATCATTTGGTCTGTTCTAGCAATCAATACTTGGTCAAAATGAAGCCTAGAAGTGGAGCATAGATTGGCATGCATAGTTACATTCTCGAGAGGGCATTTATTTTATTATCTTGTACTTTCTTTATAAATGACAAAAGGTGTTGCATCCATGTATTATTCAGGAAACTAGTAGGCTGGAATACTTGATACCAAAAAAGACATCCTTGAGGCATCGACTTCCGATGGGGGATCAAGGCTTCATTGACTTTGTTGCTCATCTGCTCGAGGTAAATCCGAAGAAACGTCCATCTGCATTGGAGGCCCTGAAGCACCCTTGGTTATCTTATCCTTATGAACCCATATCTGCATGAAAGGAGGAGATTATCTTTTATTTATTGAGATTAGATACATCGTCATCTTCCCCAATGTTTCGGTTTGGGTTTCTTACCAAGAAAAGGAAAGGGCCACAAATCAAATGAGATTTGATTGCTTGCCGTAACTCTATCTATATAAGAAGGTGAGTTTGGAAGAGATTTGCTCCTTCGCGTTGAAAGGTGTGTTTGGCTTTGTGGTGATGTACCTTTTTTCCTCCTTACTGTCACCAAGTTGTACTCTCCCATTTTAACCATAATTAATCAGAGAATGTAATCTTGCACGTGCTGTATTACTAGGTTCTTCACTTTGTTTTGGGTCTTCTAGCCTTAGTGGAGGGGAAATCTTAAAATATCCTGTTGTACATGGTTGTGATAATTCTTTTAGGTAATTTAGTAATATTAATTTTGTGAAATATCTGCCTAATTCAAGTTTTGTCTTGGCTCCTGATAATGCCTTGCATTGCATCAGATAAATGTGCCATTTTATGCTTGTGCTATTTTAGCTTTTCATGTAATTTCATCTTTTCTATTTGATTTGGTAAAAGCAAATCGCCCAGAAATAGGGCTTTGATGTAGTTGAGACAGTGGAGTTTAAAAGTTTTTGGTCTCTGTGTAAAAGACCTTTTTTTTTGCTTATCCCTCCACAAAATTTATGTGGAGTTTGTTTTTTTAGTGTCTAGCAATGCCTTTTTAAATATATTTATAATTTTTGCATCCATTTTTTTTGGTTTATCAAAACATGATCTCTAATTGGACAACTTTTTCAATCACCTGAATAGGGCAAAAGAACACTCAGAATATGCAAATTAATCTCTGAAGTCTTGGACAGTTGCAATCACAGCTTTATAGCAGCTCTAACATCAACTCTAACAAATATTATGTTTTTTTTTGTTTGTTTATATTATTAGAAGAGATTGAGATTATTTTTATATTTGTTACTCTAATATTTGGTTCAACTGCTAGCTCGTAATAGTGTTTTTCTTAAGGAACATTTAAAAAGAAAATTAAAAAACCATCCTAAATAGGTCCAAGAAAGTTCATTACTTCTTTTCTTTAGATATAAGCTACAAGGGGTATTATGTCCCCAAAAAATTCAAGGTTGTCTTCCATGCACAATAATGGAAGTGGAGAACAAAATGAGACCAGCAACCAAGACCAAGTTTTTTGTTCTTTCGAACAGTAACAGAGTTCCTATAAACAAATGTTTTATTAATTTATTCTAAAGGTCGAACAATAAGCCGTCTTAGCTCAGCCGGTAGAGCGCATGGCTTTTAACCATGTGGTCGTGGGTTCGATTCCCACAGACGGCGGGTATTCTAAAAAGCTTTACTTATTTACTTTTGTAATGCACTTTAAATTTTACTTTGTTGTTTTGGCTTGAAACAAACAAGCTTAAATTTGGAAAATTATGGCTGTTCTGAAAAAAAGTGTTTGGTTCACGAATCAAGCCTTTTTCAGAGCAATCAAAAAATGCAGATATAGCTAGTACGAGTAACTATTTAAATGGTAATAACACGCTTTTAGTATCTGAAAACCCATTAGTTGGATTGCAAAACTAAAATTTCCTTATGTCAAATTAACTAGTTTCACATATTATAACTCTTCTCGTACAAGTAGGGGAAAGAAAAAAGCCACGTTAGAATCCTCCTTTAGAAACTAATCAAAATGGACACGAGTATTTCTCAGGACCATGTGGGCAAATGCAGTTCAACCAGTAGAGCCATGCAAAGATTGGCAAACTGACAAAATTCTACATTCGTCAGAATTACAAAAATTTAACATCAAACAAGTAATTGACCACCCTTGGCAAGAGATGGTTTGACAAAAATACCAGGGCCAAAACGATCCTCGAGTCGTGAGTTAAGAAGGTTCTCTTTAGAAATTTTTGTCAACTCTTGTATCCTAGAGCTTGATTTTGAAGATTTTGGTTGTCTTCTAAGAGACGATCATATTCGAGTAATAGATCTGCAGCTTGTTTCTGGAGGGCAGCCACATGGGCTTCGGCAGTTTCAACTCTTTTATCCTTCTCATCAGACTCAGCCTTGAGCTTTTTCAAACTTTTCGTTAATGCTGAAATTTCTTCTTTCAGCAACTTTACTTCCTTGGAATGTTTCTCCTCCTCTTCTTTAAGCTGTGTCTTCTCTTTCTGAAGCTTCTCAAGTTCTTCCTTTGAAGCTCCGACATTTCTCCTCAATCCAATGAGCTTTTGAAGATAATGATGCATTCGATCAATAATGAAGCCAAGAAATAGGGTAAAACCTGTAAGATCAAGCTCAACCATCAGAGATATAGAAGAGTAGAATCGAAAAAATGTTATAATAAGTATAAATACAACCATCCTATCAGATATATAATTACACATGCCCTTATGATAGCCACTGCATAATGACCCTTACAATGCATCATCTTATATGACCAAGGAAATCAAAATACCAATTTAAAGGTTATCATAATCTGACAATTTAGAACTTGGAAAAATAATAAGCAAATGTTGAAACTGTTCCCTAGAAAATATAATTACAACCCAGCAAACTATTGCCAAAATATACACTCAGAAGATATAATGCACTGCTTTAGCTAGTTTTGATGAATGATGATTAGTATTCAGTCACAGTAGAAACACATTGTTTGAAAAGAGCCAATTATAAGCAGGTGGAAGCAAAACCAAAATGCAAAAACATTTCAACAGTGTAAGAAAAATCTCTTACAAATTCCATGCCAGTTTCAAATTTCGCATCATTTTGCCTGAAGGGTTTAGATGAGTACTGGCTGAGAGCTTGGTAGGTTCAGCCAGTAATCATCAAAATCCTTCAGTCAAAATGTTGTGAAAAACTACTTCACTAGTTTCTTGCATGAGAAATGTGAAATTTTATTTATTAATGTTGTCAATTGACTTTGTCATCATCATGAGCTGGGTTTAGAATTTTTTTATTTTAGAACCCTATCTATTTTTTTTTTCTTTTCTGCCCTTCTTGTCTTTCTTTATAAACAATACATCAATGATGGTAAACGGCATAATTAACTAAGGATTTACGATCAGTCGGTAAATATACTAATATCCCAATAATCTTGTATATGCATTCAGTTATACATACCTGTATACATATATAAATATATTTAACACCTAAATCCTCGTTTTAATTTTCATTCTCTTTATTTCATCTTCTTCTTCACTTTTACAATTTTATCCTATTTTCCATGTAAGAAAACTAAGATGATCAATATCAACTACACATACTTTCACCCAAAAAAGGGAAAGAAAACTGAGTATGTCAATAATGTTGCAACATATTTATCAGTCTGAATCCATAAGTCAACATATCTATATATGTACTTAAAAAACTCTATTACTCCCATGGAGGGAAATTAAGTGATGTTTGGTTAGAGGGAATGAAAATGGAGCAATAGGAATAGAAAAAGGAATGTAAATAGAATGAAATAAAAAAAATTATTAAATTTTCTTCAGTCTTGATGGAATTTCATCAAATTTTCAAATGGAACAGTTATTCCAACAAAATGGTGGAAAAACCTTTCAATTGGAATGACATTCCAATAGTCTAAAGTGCAACCAAACAAATGAATGGAATGAAAATCGATTCATTTTCATTAACCAACCAAATCCAAATATCACCTAAGTTTCTTATAAACCATAATATATTGTTTCATTAATTCAAACATGTATAAAAACCAAAATAATGGGGATTTCAAAGAATTCAAACAATAAACAACTAAAATTGTGCAAGTTCCCGCTCCTCGTTTTACTAAATTCCACAAGATTTCAAATTTTCAGTGTAACATTGTAAGAATATGAAAATTTCATTAGAAATAAATTAATATATTAACATCTACAAAATAGAAAAACACAAAATCAAGAATCAAATCCCAAAGATTGGTTTGGTTAATACATAATTAAATATAAGCGTAGCAAAAACAGTAAAGAATGAATAACATAAAACATACCCATGAGTGAAGCCTCGAGCAAGTGGGTCCTCCAAAGAACCTGATCCATGGGTGACATGGAACCTAGTTTTGCACCTCTGTTCTGAATCTTAACAATGCTAAAAAAGCTTGACATGAAAATGGCAAACATAGTGCCTGCGATGGTTAATACAGTGCCCCTTTTCATTTTGAGCTGATCCAGACTCTTAATCACAAGCTCCCTTAAAGGGCCAATCTTTACCAAAAGAAGGAATGCCACAACACCCTCAGAAAAAAGAACTAAGAACAGCAACTGCATCATCTTCTTCGATTGTAAAATTCTAGGAATAGAAAGAAGAGTGAAAATAACTTGCCTTTCTCACTGAAAATCTCAACTTAGCTTTGAAATTTTCGGAAACCCACTCGAGAGATCAATCCCATAAGAATAAAGGAAATAACTTTTCACAGGAAAACGAAATACCCATTGGTTATTTCCACTGAAGGAAGAGAAAAATCGGCCAAAAACCCTTGTTCACTCGTAAATGGCCATTAAATTCAGCTGCAAAAAAGAGCAGGCTTTACGGTTGATTATTCATGAAACCAAGGATTTATGGACTCAGATCTGTGCACTTAGCTAAATGGAGAAAGAGAAGGTTGGGTTCTGAGGGTTACTGAACAACCCAATAGAGACGATTTTGGGTTGCAAGTTGCAATTGCTGTTACAGTGACCTTAGCTTTTTGATCTTTGATCAATGTGAAGAAAGCTAGTTTATTGAGCGGTGAGCTGCAGGTGGAAAGGGAAAGAGAAGGTCTGTTTATGTTTTGTTTGTATTTTTATTTTAACTTTTGGTCCCTGTAGTATACAGGAAATCTCATTTTAATCCCTAAATTTTAAAAAAGATTTTGCTTTTAGTTTATCACTGCTATGTTTTTCTCATAATTGGAATGACCTAGAATGAAAAGAAATTCTTATTTGAGTAATGACAGATGCAATTTCAATTTATACATTTAAATTTTTATTAAAGAAAGACCCCCGCTCATTGATTTGAGTTATGAAATACACAAATCATAATATAAGGAGGAATTTCTTCCAACAAAGTGAATTTGTTTTAATAAGTGTATATTTAATTAAACCATGAGTAAAAATATTACAAATACACAATATATAGACAAGTTTCCACTGTTCCTAAGAATACAACTTCAATAAGAAGCAACCGAGTGCTGAGAAGTGAATTAATCACGACCTAGACATCACTTTCTACCGTGAACAGAATAAAATAAATGTAAATTGAATAAAAAAGCAAAGGCTTCGCTTCTTGTAGAGTGAAGAAGCTAGTTATTCTCTTTGCAAGGCTCATAACTCTTGAATTAAAGAGTTATTTTGATGTTATAAAGTTCTAAATGTAGAATTAGGAAGAATGATGTTTGTTTATGATTGTTATTTTTAGTTAATTTTTTTTCATTTTTTTGTGTTGTTGTGAGTTATTGTGTCTTTTTAGATTTTAAGAACTGAAAGTAGGAAAATAACGAATTAATGCATGAATTGTCTAAGGAAAAAGATGAAAAGAAAATTGATTTTTAAGTTATTTTGTTTGTGCTAAAATTTCATATTCTGCTGAAATATTTTCATCAGGATTCAAGTGGGAGATTTCAACATATGAAGAAGAGATACTTGCCGTGTCATTAATTGAGTTGGCAAGGAGTAATGAGGTGACAAAAATTATAAGCAATGGGTTGTATTTTGGAGCATTTTTTAGAAGAGAAAAAAGAGAGGGCCAAAAATAGAGAAAAATGATGTGGGCCTTCTAATTAGTGAAATGAATGGTACCCTAGCATCATTAAAAAAAAGGCAGCCACCATTTTAGAGGGAGAATCCTAGAGTTATCATTGTAGATAGAAGTGTTGGATTAAAATGAAATATAGGCATATGAACAATCCTATATACATGTAGGCGGAATTAATATATTGAATGAACATATACAAAAAGAGGATCGAATATTGTATACCTCCAGTCATTGCAATTGATAACCTCGATCTAGCTTTAGATCATCAGAGTCTCTGCCACAGATTTAGATATTTTCTCAATCAGTTGGGATATGAAAAATCGGGTAACAACAAAATCAGGTAACAAACAATGTTGACCATTAATTAGAATATTTTGTCAATAAATTAAATATTGACTTTAATATATTAAATCAATTAGTTGTAACAAATTGATTTTATATACCATTTAAATAAATATTCTAACAAGAAGAAGGAGAGAAATGAAGAAAAAGAAGAAGAAGAGTAAATTCCGAGCTTGAGGAGGAGAATCCAAGGAAGAAAAGGAAGAGCAGGAAGACAAGATTATTGATTCATCATCTTTGACTTGTTTTCTCCTCTTTAATCTCATTTCGTTTGTAATTTATATCTTTTGTTATTTAAATACCCATGGGCATATTTGATTTTGAATTTGTGTTTTTAAATTTAGATACGAAGTAAACATTTTGAGACTTGAATTATTAATGAACTGTATGTCTTAGTTTTCAATTTCTATCACTTTATTTTAGCAAAAATACCCATTGTTCATTCAAGTGTACTTAATGATGAATTCTTATTGTTGTTTGGCCATCAATGACAAGATTATTAGCTATATTTGTGCCAAGAAGTTTGAACATAATGGATGAACTTGAATGACACAAGTAGATAATCTTGTTAGATTATGTTTTGTGAATAACATAGGAATGCGTTATTTTCCTTGTGTAACAATTATGAATTGAAGCTTAAAATTGAATTCTTAAACTTGATTGTCATAGGAATATGTTTAATTAGGTGAAATAATTAATACCATAGGATTTGGGAAAGTTCTATGAACTGGTTTTGAATTCTTGTTAACTCTGAGAATTTTGTTGAGATTTCGCTATAGCAAAACGTACAGGTCACTTGCATAGAAGAATTTAATAATTATAGTCGATTTCAACCAATTGAATTTCTCTTGCTTTTAGATTGTCATCTTAGTTTATTTTAAGCATTTTTAATTTATTTTTCATCACTATTAAATTGTTTGGTAATTGATTTGCGCACAATTATTTTCTATTTCAATCCATGTGGAGACGATACTCAACTTATCATTATATTACTTGGTTTGTGACTGTGTACACTTGCACATAATTGATCAAATTATATCACAATAAGTTTTTGGTGCCATTGCCGGAGATTGAATTTAGTCAAATTTTGTTTGTTAAAATCAATTGCTTTTCAATTTGGTCTTTTGTTTTTAATTTGTTTATTTTCAATTTTCTTGTTCTTTTTTATGTTTTGTTGGTTTGATTTGCTTGCTAGGTACTTGAGATGTCTCATCGTCAAGTCCTCATGAATTTTTTTCAACACGACTTGGAGCCTTTATACAAGGCATGGTGGAGATACAAAGCTTTGCTAATGAGGTTCCCATACCATAGTTTGTCCAAAGAGTGTCAATTAGAAATCTTCCTCAATGGGTTGAATGTCACAACAAGAGAATGGGTAGAAAGAGAAGAAGGTACCATCAATTTCTACCAAGTATCCGTGGATAAAGCCTATTGGATGTTGGAAGAAATGGCGGAAATGGTGGAGTTTAAATTGTTCAATGACCAACCAAGGGTGGAAGAGCAATTATAACCATATGGAGCCAACTTTTGGCACTTGCACTTAAGGACAAAATGAGGAGAATTGGGAAGATTTTCAAGAAGTAATCATGGAAGATGAACCTCACCAAGCGACTCAATCAAGTTCATTGGAGGTACTAATGATGGAGTTTATGGCTAAAAACGATGCCTTGCTTCAAAGTCAAGCTTCATCTTGGAGGAATTTGGAAAATCAAATTGGGTTATTGGCCAATGAGTTGTGTAATAGACCCTATGGTGATGTGCTTAATGATTGAGAAAATTCAAGGGGGGAAAGCACAAAGTGAAGAGGTCAATTTGGGGAGTGGTAAGGAGATGGAGCTATTAATGGAAGAATTTGAGCATGAAATGGCTCGAGCCCTCTTCTATCCAAAGTGACGAAGAAAAGAGAGAGAAAATAGTAATGTCAAATGCTATCTTTACCCAAGATGTGAATAAATTGTCTAACACCCCAATTTCATAAGACGTTACTTGTGTGAAATTAAATAAAAAAAATAAGAAAAATAATTAAGTTGAACTTTTATCGAAATAAAATGACTTCCATACATTGAAATAAAAATAGATTTTAGAATCCTTAGTAAAAACAAAACCATTCAACTACTACCATAACATATTTCATAGGTTTTAAAACGACTCATATATACCCAAAAGTAACATTTGCATAAAGTCATAAAATGCATCAAATAAATGTGGGACCTTGACCCCTCAGGTTAAGATATCCTAAACATGTACTCCCCGCCACCACAACTCTCCAACCCATTGTTGCACACATTTTTCCTTGTCTTTACCTGCATACAGAGTACTCGTGAGCCAAACCCAACAAGAAGAGCTATATAGGACACAACCCCCCAAACCCAAAACACAATAACATACATAATACAATAATATCACATATGCCCATTTCATATACAAAATTAACCATCATGTTTACAATATAATCTCAACATATCATAAACACATCACGAACATTATACCGCTCTTGCAACGACCCACTGCCTTTGCGACAGCCCACTGCCCTTGTGACAGCCCCTTGGATCTTACCACATACCAAGTTACAAGAATACGTATTCCTTTAACCTTTACACACATGTTATATGCACCACAACATACCGTTAACATGATATACAAACATGTATAACACGTATTTACTCTATACACATGTGTCCACTCTTCTTACCTCAAATGCAGTAGCGATCAAATTCCATAATATGTCCTTTCAAGTAGTCTTAGCAATTATGACAAACATCATACAAATGTTATCTTTTGGAACAATTATATCAAAACAAATCATTCTGCAAGTACCCTCACACTTTCTAGGACCCAAATCACTCTAAAGTGTCCCCAAGAAAGTCCTAAGACCACCAAACAAAAAACCTCAAAGCAAAAATGTCAAACCCAAATCAAACCGAGCAAAACAAGGTAACCTCGTTTCTGGGTGTGCGGCATGGTCGTGCCCAACGTTGTTCCAGAATTCACAGGTGCGACTTCTTTTTCGTGTTCATCTCCTCCATTCGACCTAAACCTCCAAAAATCTACATTCAAACCTACTTTCGTCCCCAAACCAATTACATAATACCCTTGATAACTCTACACAATAGAGTTATTTCACCACATTTTTTTATGCTAATTGTTGCTTAGTCTTTGAGTTTTTAAGTAACTTATTAAGTTTTTAAGTAATTTTTAATTTATTAGTCTTATTGTAATTTGTTAGATTTTTATATGTTTTTATAGATATTTTATTATAATATGTTGTAGTTTAGTTATTTGTAATTAATATTGTTAAGGTAGAAGTAAAAAGATGCAATTTTGAGTTTAAATGTTTAAGTAAATTAAGTTTTAATTAATATTTCCATGGAACTTATGTTGTATATTTTATTATTGAAAATATTTAGTTTTAATTTAATTTATGTTTATTTTTGTAGAGAATTTGTTGCAATTTTGCTCTTGAAAAGCAAGAAAAATGAAGGAAAAATTGACATTTTCAAGGAAAAGAAAGGAAGAAATTGGCATTTTTCAAATGACACTTGCCTCAGCCCCTGGCCCAAGCCCCACAGCCCAGCAGCCACCAGCCCCTCATGCCTGCCATTTTTCCCTCTTGAGCCCAAAAAATGTTCTCTTGTCCCCTTTGTTCAAAAATGTCATTTTTACCCAATTTTTCCATATATTTCACCACAAAATCATCATTACACCATATAATTTACCTCTACATGCCATATCTACTTTGTTTAATTAATTTAAGTTGAGTATTTTAATGCTCTCATTTTGGCTATAAATATGGAATTTCAAGACCATTTTAGAGTGCTTAATTTTTTGGGTAACCATCATCTTTTCTACTATTTCTCTCTACCATTTTAGTGTTTTTCAAGAGCATTTTCAAGTATGTATTTTATGTATTTTGTAATTTCTATTATAGTTATGTGCTTCTAATCTTTTTCATAAGATTATTAAGATCATAATGAAGCTACTTGTAACTAGATAATATTTATGTTGTATGTTGATTTCCCTTGTAATGCAACAAAGTTTATGGATTTTTCTTCTTCATATATGTCTTTCATCTTTAATATTATATATTTTGGATTGTTAGATAATATTGTTTTGTTCTTCATTTTGCAAAACATAATATTCTTTGTGTAAGATGTGTCATTAAATTGTACACATCTAATGCTTAGAACAAAAATATTATGTTTTGCCTTATAAATAATGTTATTTGATTTTTTGTTGTTTCATTAGGTTGATTCACATTAAATACTTTGAAATTATACTTTTTTGAAAAGTGGAGAAAAATCCTATCTTTTTAGAAATAATTTGTGCTTAAAATTATAAATCTATTTGGAAAATGATAGTTTGACTTATTTTAACTATCACTAAAACTTGGGAATCAATATACTAATAAGTATTATTAAACTTACATTTTGTGGATTCTAGTATCTTAATAATCTTTCTTTTACAACTTATTTTCAAATCATAATTGGTTTATTTTGATTCTCTTAAATAACTTTACTTTAAATCTTTTATTTTATGTTCATGATATTAAATCTCATCAATCTTTGGAGCTATGTTAGAATTTATTAATTTTGGTTTAAAATAGTTCTCTTTTTGATTTTAGACAACTTCTTTGGGTTCGATCTCGTGCTTACACGAACATTATACTTCATATACGATTCGTGCGCTTGCGAGTTATAAATATTTAAAACATATCCGTTTTGTGTCCATCAAGTTTTTGGCGCCGTTGCCGGGGAGTTGCAAGAAAAGAAACGAACTTTTTCTCAAGGTTAGTTAATTTTTCTACTAGTTATTTAAATTTTTGCATTTAAAAAACAAATATATATACAAAAATATAGATTTATATAAAAACTAAAAAAAAAGATAAAAAGAAAATTTGGGACGGTTCTACCACCCATAAAAAAAACTTACTTATATATTTATATATTTTTTTAGTTGACGGCACTTATGCCTCCTATCAATCTATCTTTTTAATTTTTATAGTTGATGACACTTGTGCCTCCTAGCTTTGTTGTAACTTTGTTCCTTGTATATCTTTGTTAGTTGACGGCACTTGTGCCTCCTAATCTTTGTTGTAATTTTCTTTATTTATCTTGTTGTTATTTTTTTTTTTTTTTTTTTTGCAAGTTACTAGTTGGTGGCAATTTTGCCTCCTAGTCTTTTATTTATGTTTTAGTTGATGGCACTTGTGCCTTCTAATTTTTACTTTATTTGTATTATGGTTGATGGCATGCTATGCCTCCCTACTCTTACCTAATTTTTGACAGTCTTATTTAATCTTACCTTATTTTTCTTTGTCTTTTATCATATTATTGTGTAATTGTGAAAAAATACTTGAAAAAAAAAGAAACCTAAATCTTGTCCTTTCACCATAAGCAATTTTTGCTTAAAGGAAATTTGAACAAAATTCCCAATCCGCCTCTACTAATTAACCTCAGGGAGTTGTTAGTAGTGTGCGAGTAAGTGGAATCAAATAGGCCTGGGGACAAGTAAACCATAAACATTATATTGTTGTGAAATCTCTAAAAATATTCTAAGTATGCTCTGTGGTTGCGATTTTAACTGATCTTCCACGTCAATAATTTTTTTGTTTGAGATCATCTTTGTTGCCTTGTTTGTGAAAATTGTATGCATCATTGGGAACGTAACTCTAAAAATCGATTAATAAAAATACGCTTATCTTTGTTTGAAATTGAAAGTGTTAGTAAAAATTTGAGCATCATGGAACCAATTGCTAATACTAATAGAAATCATGTTGATGAAAATGTTGTGCTTGAATATTTTGCACCCATTTCATCTAATACTCCTTCATGTATTGTTTTTCCTACCACTTCTGCTACCCATTTTGAGCTTAAACCATCAATCATTCAATTGTTGCCATATTTTTATGGGTTAGATAGAGAGGATCCTTACATGCATGTCAAAGGTTTCTTAGAAATTTGCTCAACATTTAAATTTCAAAATTTTTCTGATGATTCAGTCAAACTAAGACTATTCCCTTTTTCATTAAAAGACAAATCAAAAGCTTGGTTAAATTCCCTTCCCACAGGGTCTATAACTACATGAGATCAACTTTATAATAAATTCTTGCTGAAATTTTTTCCTATGTCTAAAACTGATAGTCTAAGGAGAGAAATCTCCGAGTTTTTTCAAAAAGATAATGAAGAGTTTTATGAATGTTGCGAGAGATTTAAAGATTTATTATTAATTTGTCCTCATCATGGTTTTGAAAAATGGAGACTTGTAAAATTTTTTTATGATGGTTTGACTCCCTCTAATCGTCAAATGATTCAATCTATGCATACTGGAATTTTTTTAAAATTTCAAGGACAAGAGGCTTGAGACGCCCTTAAAGATTTGTCTGTCAATTCGCAACAATAGAATTATTTTGATTCTAGGTCTAGGTCAACTAATTCACCAAAAAGAGGAGGAAGGTATGCAGTAAAAAATGAATTAGACTTAAGAACATCCTTAGACAAATTAGCGAGAAAAGTAGAAGCTTTAGCCATAAGCCAAACTATAAATTCTCCAATACAACCAAGAAAAAATGTTTGTTCTATATGTTCTAGTCCTTGCCATAATGCCCAATCATGTCCTTCCTACCAAGAAGCCTTTTCTGAGGAGGCCAATGCTCTTCATGCTTATGGGAAACCAAATGATAGCCCATTTTCATCCACTTATAATCCAAATTGGAGAAACCATCCAAACTTTTCTTGGAGACAAAACCAACCTCAAATGAATCAAGGGCACCAATACAACACGCAAAACCAAACTTATGCCCCACAAAATCAACCATATCCTCAACAACGGAAACCTTCCTTAGAAGATACTTTACAACAATTTATGCAATCCACTCAACAAATCCTACAAAATCAGTCTCAATCAATTACCAAACTCGAGACACAAGTAGGACAACTCGCTACTGCTTTAACTGATAGAGAAAAAGGAACATTCCCTAGTCAACCTATCCCTAATCCAAAAGGTCAATATGAGATAGGAAAGTCTAGTCATAATGGAGAAGTCAAATCAATTTCAACTCTTAGGTCCGAAAAGAACATTGTCAAACCCGAGGTTGAAAAAGAAAAAGAAAAAGAAAAGAGTCAACTTTCTAGTTCTAATGCCAATGACTCTTCAAACAAGGAAACTCCAATCCATCCTTTCATTCCAAAAGCCCCATTCCCACAAAGATTACTTCCAATTAAAACAGGCAGCCAATATAATGACATCTTAGAAGTTTTTAAACAAGTTAGTATCAATATCCCTTTCTTAGATGCCATTAAACAAATTCCTGCCTACTCTAAATTTTTAAAGGATCTTTGTATCGTTACAAGAAACACTAATGTTCCTAAAAAGACATTTTTAACTGAACAAGCTAGTTCCATTATTCAATATAAGAGTCTTGTTAAATATAAAGATCCTGGGTGTCCCACAATTTCATGCATTATTGGTGATCATTTTATTAACAAGCCTTTACTTGATTTGGGTGCTAGTGTGAATTTATTGCCTTATTCTGTTTATAAACAACTTGGTCTTGGTGAACTAAAACCTACTTATATAACTCTTCAATTAGCCGATCGTTTTGTAAAAATTCCTAGATGCATTATAGAGGATGTTTTAATATAAGTTGATAAATTTTATTTTCCTGTTGACTTCATTGTACTTGATACTCAACCTGTGGAAAATGTGCATGCTCAAATTCCTATCATTTTAGGTAGAACATTCTTAGCCACATCTAATGCAATCATTAATTGTCGTAATGGTATTTTGAAATTATCTTTTGGAAATATGACTATTGAATTGAATGTTTTTAATGTTGCTAAATTTGTTGAGTGTGAGGAAGTGCATGAAGTTAACATGATAGATAGCATTTGTGAAGATGATGGAAATGACTTACTTGACTTTTGTGAAAAATACTTTGGTATGAACTTGCATGTTGATGATTCTAATGATTAGGTGAATTCTTTGCTAAAGTCTATACCCATAAATGAAACCAAAGTTGAACCTTTTTCACCCTTAGATCATGTTCAATCAATTTCCGAGTCTCCAAAGTTAGACCTTAAACCTTTGCCAGAAAATTTAGAATATGCTTTTCTAGGAGAGTCTGAAACCTTACCTGTTATTATAGCATCCGCTTTAGATAAAGAACAAGAAGATAAATTATTAGATGTCCTTAGAAAATATAAAGAAGCCATAGGTTGGACCATTGGAGACATTAAAGGAATTAGCCCATCCATATGTATGCATAGAATCCATCTAGAAGAAAATGCTAAAACCTCTCGGGAATGTCAAAGAAGGCTAAATCCAAATATGAAAGAAGTACTGAGAGAATAAATTATTAAATTAGTAGACATAAGTATCATTTACCCTATTTCTGATAGTCAATGGGTTAGTCCAGTTCAAGTTGTTCCTATGAAGTCTGGGATCACAGGTGTTGAAAACAAGAAAAATGAATTAATTCCTACTAGAGTACAAACGGGGTGGAGAGTGTGCATAGACTATAGAAAGCTGAATAATGTTACTAGAAAGACCATCTCCATTACCCTTTATTGATCAAATGCTTGAATGTTTAGCTGACCATGCATATTATTGCTTTCTTGATGGGTATTCGGGATATAACCAAATCCCCATTGCCTCAGAAGATAAATAAAAGACTACATTTACATGCCCTTTCAGAACTTTTGCCTATCGTCGCATGCCTTTCGGATTATGCAATGCACCTGCGACTTTTCAAAGGTGTATGATTTCAATTTTTTCTGACATGGTTGAAAGATTTCTTGAAGTATTTATGGATGATTTTTCTGTGTTTGGTTCCTCCTTTAATGAATGTTTGCACCATCTTTCACTTGTTTTGATTCGTTGCAAAGAGAAAAACCTTGTGCTTAATTGGGAAAAATGTCATTTTATGGTTAAAAAAGGAATTGTTTTAGGTTATGTAATCTCATCTAAGGGAACAGAAGTTGATAAAGCAAAAGTTGATCTTATTTCAAAACTTCCCCCACCTAAAACTGTGAAAGAAATTAGATCATTCCTAGGCCATGCCAGTTTCTATAGACGATTTATAAAAGACTATAGCAAAATTTCTTGACCTTTATGCCATTTATTTGGAAAAGAAAATGCTTTTGTCTTTAATAATGATTGCCATGCTGCTTTTGAGAAATTAAAAAATTTGTTGACTACTGCACCTATTATTTGACCCCCTGATTGGAAAATACTTTTTGAAATAATGTGTGATGCTTCTGATTATGCTATAGGTGCTGTCTTAGGACAAATACTTGAAAAAAATTCTCATGTAATTTACTATGCTAGCAAAACTTTAAATGATGCTCAATTAAATTATTCCACAACCAAGAAAGAATTGCTTACTGTTTTTTTTTTGCATTGGAAAAATTTAGATCTTATTTGATAGGGTCTAAAATTATTGTCTATTCAGATCATGCTGCATTAAAATATCTCTTGTCGAAAAAAGATGCTAAGTCTCTTTTGATCCGTTGGATCCTACTTTTACAAGAATCCGACTTAGAAATACGTGATAAAAAGGGCTCTGAAAATGTTATTGTTGATCATTTATCTAGACTAGTTGTTTAAACTATACATGACTCCATTCCTATCATGAAAACTTTTCCTGATGAACAATTGATGCATGTTTCTTCCTTGCCTTGGTATGCTGATATTGTTAATTATTTGGTCACTAAAGAAATACCATCTCATTGGTCTAAGCATGATAAATCTAAATTTTATTTTGAGGTGAAATTTTTTATTTGGGATGATCCTTACTTGTTTAAATACTGCCCTGATCAAATAATTAGAATATGCATTCCTAATTGTGATCAATCTAAAGTTATATCTTTTTGTCATGATCATGCATGTGGAGGACATTTTAGTGGTAATAAAACAGCTGCTAAAGTTTTACAATGTGGTTTTTATTGGCCTACTATTTTTCGTGACACTTATGTGTATTGTAAAGCTTGTGAACGTTGCCAAAAGTTAGGAAGTTTAACTAGACGAAACTTGATGCCTTTAAATCCTATTCTTATAATTGGCATATTTGACGTTTGGGGCATTGATTTTATAGGACCATTTCCTAACTCTTTTGGTAATCTTTATATTCTCGTTGGAGTTGATTATGTGTCTAAATGGGTTGAAGCTATTGCATGCCACACTAATGACCACAAATTTGTGCTTCGGTTTTTGAAAGAAAATATATTTTCCCATTTTGGTTCACCACGTGCTATCATTAGTGATAACGGTACACACTTTTGTAATAAGCCATTTGAACATTTGATGAAACAATAGGGCATTACACATAAAGTCTCAACACCATATCACCCACAAACTAGTGGTCAAGTCGAAGTGTCTAATAGGGAAGTTAAGCACATTTTGGAAAAAACTGTGAATCCAACTAGGAAAGATTGGTCCTCAAGACCCACTGAAGCATTATGGGTGTATCGTACCGCGTTCAAAATTCCCATTGGCATGTCACCCTACAGACTTGTGTATGGGAAGGCGTGCCACTTACCTGTTGAGTTAGAACATAGAGCCTTTTGGGAAATTAAGCAGTTAAAATTTTCTTTAGACAAGGAAAATGAGAAAATAAAACTTCAATTGAATGAGCTAGACGAAATTAGGAATGATGCATATGACTATTCAAAAAAAATATAAGGATCATATGAAATTTTGCCATGACAAAAATATTTTGAGAAAAGATTTCTCTTTATGTCAAAAAGTCCTTTTATACAACTCTCGTTTGCATTTATTCCCGGGAAAATTACGCTCTAGGTGGACCTGTCCTTATATTCTTCGAGTTTTTTTTCCACATGGAGCTATCGAAATTGAAAATCCTAACAATGGTGATATTTTAAAAGTTAATGGACAAAAATTAAAACCATTTTTAGAATTAAAAACCGATGAAGTTGATGAAATCCTCCTTGAGGATCCTATTTACCAAGTTATTTGATTGCTTGCAATTACTCTTGGTAACTTGTGTTTATGTGTTTTGTGTGTTTAATTTTGTGTGCTTGTTTTCGTGTTTCCTTTTGTGTGTTATACTCTTGTTAAGTGTTTCTTGCTCTCTTGACGTTGCACCACGATGAAATACGACCATTCTAAACTCTATCATCTTGTAAATTGTCATTTATATTTATATTTTGACACATTGAGGATAATGTTTAAATTAAGTTTGGGGGTATTAAGTTTATATGATTATTATCATTAGGAGAGTATGTTTTATTGTGTTTATGTTTTGTGTTATTTTTATTGTTTATGTTTTGTGTTAATTTTTGTTTTATTGTGTTTTGTGTAGTTTGTTTGAAAAAAAGAAGAAGAAAACTTTATTAATTTTTGTGTTGTTTTGTAAAATATATATATATATATTGTTGTCTTGTTAAAAAAAAAGCAAAATTTTTTCATTTTCATAAAAAGTCAAAAAAATAAAAAATAAAAAAATTTGGTGATATTTTTCATTTTTAATGATAAAAATCTTGATTGAGTTTGAATTTAATTCTCTTAAAAATATGAATAATTTTTAAGCTTTGTCTTTAATTATTGGGTCAATTTTGCTTGTAACGAAAATTATATTTTTCATAACAAGAACACTTTTATTTCCTATAAGTTTAAGTAAAAAATAATATTAATGAAAGCCTCTTTTTAAAAGCAAAATTGATAATTTAATTAATTACATAAACTTAACTTTTATCCATAATAATTTTTGAGAACTATTGTTATTGTGCAATTTTTGAGAAAATCCTTTATATCACCAATAAAAAATGTGTGTTTTAATTTTTCTTTGGGTTTATGTCTTTTTAGACCCTATGTTTTGGCTCATTACCTGTTTGAACCCTATATTTTGACAAATTACTTTTTGGACCCTGTGTTTTCTAAAATATTCAAATAGACCCCTAAACCCGATTTTGATAAAAAAAATTTGAACTAAAATCACAAATAATTCATCAAACTAACAACTCAGAACAAAAATACAGTCATTCTGCCTAAGAACTGTGTTGTTATATTCAATTTTTTGTTTATCAAAATCAGGTTTATGGACCTATTTGAACCATTTTACAAAACACATGGTCCAAAAAATAATTTATCAAAACACAAGGTCTAAACAGGTAATGAGTCAAAACACAAGGTCTAAAAATGTATAAACCATTTTTTTTTTGCTTGAGGGCTAGCAAAACTTTAAGTTTGGAGGTGTGATAATTTTACAAAATAGAGTTATTTTACCATATTTTTTATGCTAATTATTGCTTAGTCTTTGAGTTTTTAAGTAACTTATTAAGTTTTTAAGTAATTTTTAATTTATTAGTCTTATTGTAATTTGTTAGATTTTTATATGTTTTTATAGATATTTTATTATAATATCTTGTAGTTTAATTATTTGTAATTAATATTGTTAAGTTAGAAGTAAAAAGATGCAATTTTGAGCTTAAATGTTTAAGTAAATTAAGTTTTGATTAATATTTCATGGAACTTATGTTGTATATTTTATTATTGAAAATATTTAGTTTTAATTTAATTTATGTTTATTTTTGTAGAGAATTTGTTGCAATTTTGCTCTTGAAATCAAGAAAATGAAGGAAAAATTGGCATTTTCAAGGAAAAGAAAAGAAGAAATTGACATTTTTCAAATGACACTTGCCCAAGCCCCTAGCCCAAGCCCCATAGCCCAGCAGCCACCAACCCCCCATGCCTGCCATTTTTCCCTCTTAAGCCCAAAAAAATGTTCCCTTGTCCCCTTTGTTCAAAAATGCAATTTTTTACCCCATTTTCCACATATTTCACCACAAAATCATCATTACACCCTATAATTTACCTCTACATGCCATATCTACTTTGTTTAATTAATTTATGTTTATTATTTTAATGCTCTTATTTTGGCTATAAATATGGAATTTCAAGACCATTTTACGGTGCTTAATTTTTTGGGTAACCATCATCTTTTCTACCATTTCTCTGTATCATTCTCTTTTCCATTTTAGTGTTTTTCAAGAGCATTTTCAAGTATGTATTTTATATATTTTGTAATTTCTATTCTAGTTATGTGCTTCTAATCTTTTTCATAAGATTATTAAGATCATGATGAAGCAACTTGTAACTAGATAATATTTATGTAGTATGTTGATTTCCCTTGTAATGCAACAAAATTTATGGATTTTTCTTCTTCATATATGTCTTTCATCTTTAATATCTTATATTTTGGATTGTTAGATAATATTGCTTTGTTCTTCATTTTGCAAAACATAATATTCTTTGTGTAAGATGTGTCATTAAATTGTACATATCTAATGCTTAGAACAAAAATATTATGTTTTGCCTTATAAATAATGTTATTTGATTTTTTGTTGTTTCATTAGGTTGATTCACATTAAATACTTTGAAATTATACTTTTTTGAAAAGTGGAGAAAAATCCTATCTTTTTAGAAATAATTTGTGCTTAAAATTATAAATCTATTTGGAAAATGATAGTTTGACTTATTTTAACTATCACTAAAACTTGGGAATTAATATACTAATAAGTATCATTAAACTTATATTTTGTGGATTCTAGTATCTTAATAATTTTTCTTTTACAACTTATTTTCAAATCATAATTGATTTATTTTCATTCTCTTAAATAGTTTTACTTTAAATCTTTTATTTTATGTTCATAACATTAAATCTCATCAATTTTTGGAGCTAGGTTAGAATTTATTAATTTTGGTTTAAAATAGTTCTCTTTTTGATTTTAGACAACTTCTTTGGGTTCAATCTCGTGCTTACACGAACACTATACTTCATATACGATTCGTACGCTTGCGAGTTATAAATATTTAAAACATACCCGTTTTGGGTCTATCAACCCTCAACATATTCTATTCATAAACAAACAACATTAAAACATATTCATGCATTCATCATGCATCATGCATGGTTAGGGTTCAAGAACCCTAACTTTGTATTCCTCATCAAGATATTTCAAAACTCAAACCACGAGATCTATGATCACCCATATATTCACCCCTATCATGTTTCTAACCATTATATAACAACAATATAGACCCTAGCATGCACTTCTATCATTTAAAAGTAATCTACCATGCACATCTGCTCATATCATCATCATCATGCATTCAAACTTGAGAACTTTAATGGAAACTCTAATGAAAACATAAGAATGTACAAGAAATCTTACCCCACGAATTCAATAACCTTGACCACAAATTTTTCCTTCAATCTTAGTCCAAAGAACCCTTAAGATCCAAGATTGACAAGATAAATCTTCTTCTTCTTCTTCAATGATTCCAAACCCTAACCCTAGATCATCTTAATCTATTTATAATCATCATTATCACCAAATTACCATCTTATCCATTATCCTAAGCTCCATGTAATATCTGTTTTCCTAGAAGGGCAATTTCGTAATTTTCCCACTGTGTGCATCCTTGTCATTTTTTTTCTTTTCTTTTGATGAAATATTGGATATGTATGACCTCCAATGGAAATAAAATTCATGGTTTCTCATGTTTGAGTTTTTGTGGAATCACAACATTAGAATAATGTCAAGTGAATGAATAACGACTCGGGTTAAGTTATTTATTTAATGAAATTATTATTATTACTATTATTATTATTATTATTATTATTATTATTATGAGCATAATAGTAATAATAATATGCTTGAAATTATTTTATCATATTATGTGTAATTTTTAGTTTTCCATAATATTAAATATTTGAATTTGCAAAAAGACCATTGTACGCCCTAATTCTCCACGGGCTATTGGCGAGCCTAGGTAGGGCATAATCATGTCAGCCACATGGATGCCACATACCTGGAGCTGTTGTTACCAGGTCCCACCTCTTTAGCTCGAGATAACCAAAGGCTTACCAAGGTTACTAAGGAGTCGGGTCAGGAGTATAGACACCACAGGCTAAGAAGACATCCAGCTCGAGGGACGTACTTGAGTTGGAAGCTGTGGCCCTTTATAAAGTCAACCACGCAATGTAAACGTGCATATATCAGACATCACATGTCTGATATATCCCTAAATTCTCGGACATGCAGCATAAACGTGCGTGTTCAGGCACCTACGACTGGGTTGGGCCGTGCGACCCATTATCCCCCTTACCTATTGATTAGACCACACTTCATTTGTCAGGTTTTAGGAATTAATCATGAATGTCACAGAAGTGACATGATGGGTAAGAAGGTCACGGAATGACCCCCCCCCCCCCCCCCCCTTGCCAACCCCTAGGTGCCCTCTCCTATAAATATGGAGACCATGGGAGTTGCAAAGGGTTGAATTCTATTGTGTAACGAAATACCTTGTAAAGAATACCAGAAAGCTAGCAATAATATTGGCTGGTGGAGTAGAAGGATTTTAACCTTTGAACCACCTAAAAAACTATTCGTATCATCATTTTATTAAAAGATCATTCATCTTTTACGGTTCCTTACTTAGCACTAATCCCATTCTCTTATTCTATTAATTACCTGTTGGCGAAGAACCGCGTCAACAACCATAATACCTTCAAGTTTGGGATTAGTTCAAGGGGCATTTTAGAGACTTTATTTCTTATGATTTAACAAGATTAAATATTCATAAAATTGGTCAAATTTTAACTGATGATATCAGTTGAGGAACTTTAGTTTATTTATTTATTTTTAAAATAAAGAATTCCTTGAAAAGAGGATCTTACCACTTCAAACACTAACTTCTTTTCTAAACCTATTCTAAAATGTGTTACCATGATAATCTGAAGGAAAGAAATTGTGTAAATAGTAAGGGAAGCAAATGATCGAAGAGAGAGAGGGTAGTTATCGTTTTTTTTTTAAAAAGAGAAGAAATTTTTGAGATCTTGCACTTGGGAAAAATCTGGGCAGTAATGAACGTTGTAGAATCATTCTAGGGGAGGAAATAAATATTTTGAGTGTGGGAAATACATTTATAAAGCCTCAGATTGTGATTCACCATTTTTATCCAAGAAAATGCATATTCTTGGATAATTTTTGATTTAAGTGTGTTCAAGAGTGTATGGTGTGCGTGGTTGGTGACAAAAAAGCTTAAGGGACTCCAAGAATCGGTTTTGACATGAAGAAACAGGCTGAAATGACCATTTTTATCCAAGAAAATGCATATTCTTGGATAATTTTGGATTTAAGTGTGTTCAAGAGTGTATGGTGTGCGTGGTTGGTGACAAAAAAGCTTAGGGGACTCCAAGAATCAGTTTTGACATGAAGAAACATGCTGAAATGGTCTAGAGCAAGAAAAACCAATTTTGAGATCCATTGTTGGCGGTACACCGGCGTTGGAGAAGAAGACTTCAACCAAGGCAGTTGTGGCGTGATTCTTCGTGTCTTAGGGTCGTTTTGGACTGCTGGAACATGTGTGGGAAGTTTCCAAGTGGTTTGGAATGTTGGGGTAGCCGGAAACGAAAGAAACAACCTCGCCGACGCCGAAGAAGACGACAACTCCGGCGAGAGCTCCGACGAACCCGATTTGGGTATTTCCTGAGGTTTTTTTTGTTTTTATTTGTTTTTCAATCTTAAAAATTAGTACATTAATTTTAGAGCATTTTCCAATTAGTTTGATATTTTTCTTTGAATTATTATGATTTATTGAAAAATATTTTTATTGTTAAGAAAAATATGATTTTATGTTTCAATGATATTTGTATGATTTAGAATGACTTTGTATGTTTATATTTAAGTTTTGATTGTATTTGATAATTTTCTTCAATTATTTTCTTTTAAATATGTGATTTAAGAAAATAAATGGGGAAAATTATTTAAATTATTTTTAAAACTCTAAGAATTTTTGTATAAGTTTAAAATGAGATTCTAAGGCTCTTTGTAATTTTATTTTGAATTTAAATCATTTATGTAATTTACATGATTTAATTGGCTTATTTTATATTTTAAATATAGAAAATATTAATGCTATCGTTCTGAATCCTAGGTAATTTTGGTGTATTACTGTAGTGTGTAGAAACCGATCTGTATAGTTAGATTTTATTTTTAATCAATTATGAATTTTTCTTTAATTAATTAGTTTTTATATTTAATTAATTAAGAAAAATAGTTATTTTGCCCAGAAAATTCTAAAATAATTTTTATAAGTTTATTTTGGATTTTTAAACAGTTCTGTATGTTATTTTGATTTTTGGGCTGGTTGTGTGTTTATTTTTTATTATTTGGGTTTTATTTGAGAAATTGAGGAAAAATAATTTATAAATATTAAAAATTAATTTTCTGGTCTTGTATGAGTCTTTGCTTATTATTTAGGGTTTGGAAAGTTGGTTGTTAAATTTTGTTGTCATATGATAATCTTTAGAAATTATTTAGTCTATTATGTAATTGTGATATTAAAGGTCATTTTTGTAATTTTCACATAAAAAGTATATATATGAATTCATGCGATACGTTATGAATTGTCTGTGCATGTGACATGATGGTTTTGAACCTTGTAAAAAATGATTTTAATTTACGTGCCATGCACGTTAAAATTTCATGGTTAATTATTTCGACAATTAGGGTTTTGAAATAAAACCTTAACGCCTATTTTTATTTTTCCTGAATTTTCGCTGTGGAATTGGACGTCTAGGAGCTAGTGGTTCGAGACACGTCAGCAGAAAATGCACTGTTTAAGGTAAGAAGAGTGGACATCTGCGCACAAGGTGTACGTTATGTGTACAACCTTGTTTTTCTATTTGTCTAATTATGTAATTATATTGTGACTTGAATTGTTGCATTAGGTTGACTAGCATGAGGATAGTGCTAGGGATTTTAGTTAGTAGACATGCTTAGATGATAGAGTAGGCATGCTACTAGATTCTAGCTGCTCGTGTGAGTATAGAACTTGCAGGAATTATCTTGGGTGTGTGTAACTTAAGATAATAGGATGCCACCACGGAATTGCCGAGTGGTAGTACAACGCAGACAGGGCAACGATGTCTCGAGGGAATGGCCGAGTGCGAGTACAGCGCAGGCGAGACTAGGTGCCACCGTGGGAATGCCGAGTGTGAGTACAGCGCAGTCAAGACAGATTACATTTCATGTCCGATCAACATGACTTGTTAGTATTTATGTGTGTGAGTGTAACACACATTATGTTAGTGTGATATGGTGTTTATATTTCGCACGATGATTATTATGTTTATGATGTTTATTTATGTTTAGTTGAAAGTTTATGTTTTCTGGTTTGGGGAGTTATGTCCTACATGGCTCTTCTTACTGGGCGTTAGCTCACAGATACTCTGTGTGCAGGTAAAGGCAAAGCAAAGCAGTGAGTGGTGCGGGCTCGAGGCATGGACAGAACATGTTAGAGGCTGGGCTCGAGTTATTTTATGTTTTTAGAAATAAATGTTATGTTTTTATATTTTCAAACTTGAACGATTATTTTCTTTATGTTGTTGTTATTAAACCTAGCGTCCAACATTTTTATTTTTAAATAATGAGATCTCATTTTTTGTTTAAATTTTAAATAAAAATGTTCTCTTAGTATCTTAAAGTATTTATTGTTTATTATTTTTAAATGGACTCCCTAAGTAACGTCTCGGGAAATCGGGGCATTATAGTATAGTATCAGAGCAAAACGGTCCTAAAGAATCTGTGATAAGCCCTAACATGTAAAGTTCATTGCCAAGGACGAGCTCAACTCACTGTATTGTAAGCGGTTAAAGATTACTTAAGAATTTTTGCTTTTTGACTATACATATTTACGTACTTAGCGTTCTATTATAATGATCTCTTTACCGCAATAATTCCTTTTTCATTATAAGTTATTTACGTGTGTGGTTCAGGAAAATTGAGAATGCTCCCTCGTAGATCAGTCAGAGTAGGACGTGGTCGAGGTAGGGGAGAGCAGCAATGAATGCAACACAGCCCGAACTGCCACAAGGATGGGAGGAACGTTTTGCGAGAATGGAAGAGACCATTCAAAGATAGAACAAAAGATCAATCAATTAAGGCAGCAAGCTGGGCCACCTGTAAGGTCTGAAGCACCAATGGTTAGGCAGCCACCTGCCATTGTAGGGTTACCGGCTGCGGAGAATCGTATGGAGACTTTGTTTGAAAGGTTTCAAAAGCAACACCTACCAGTGTTTGAAGGGAGCATCGATCCAGTCCAGGCAGAGGAGTGGATCAGTGGGATGGAAAGGATCTTGAACATGAGGGGAGTTCAAGGAAATGAACGAGTGGTGTGCGCATCTTTCATGCTGAGAAAAGATGCTCGAATTTGGTGGGAGGTGGTGGAATAGTCACGGGATGTTAACACTATGGATTGGGACGGATTCAAACATGTGTTTAATGATAAATACTACAATTCAGCAGTGTTAGCAGCAAAAATGGATGAATTTACCAAGCTGACTCAAGGTAATCTCTCGGTGACAGAATATGCACAGAAGTTCGATCGGTTGGCGAAGTTTGCCAAGGATCTTGGACCTACTGACAAGGTACAAGCGGACCGGTTTGTGAGAGGTCTGAAACCAATGATAGCTCGGGATGTGGAGATTGTTTCTAGAGGTATTTTCACCTATGCTGAAGTGGTGGAAATGGCTCTTACGGCTGAAAGAAGCGAAGAGAGAATCTGGAAAGATAATGCTACTAGAAGGGATGCCAAGAAGAGTGGGGTAGCCACATCCAATGACAATAGGAAAAGGGGACAGGACCAGCCAAGCCAAGCCGGAAATGATAAACGGCCTAAGCCCAACAATGACAACCGTCCTGGTGGAAACGGTGGCAAAAACATTCCACCTTGCCCTAAGTGCACAAAACGCCATTTTGGTGAGTGCAGAGCTGGAGTTTGCTACAAATGTGGGAAGGAAGGTCACGTGAAGTGCAATTGTCTGACATGGGAACAATATGGAAATAAGGAAGAACAGAAGAAGAATGACAAGTACGTCCTAGCCAGAGTCTTCACCATCACCCAAGCAGAAGCTGAGGCAAGCCCTTCCGTCGTAACTGGTCAAATCCCTATGGCCAATATCACATGTAAAGTTTTATTTGATTATGGTGCATCACACTCTTTTATTTCTAGAAGAATTTTAAATGTTGTAAATGAACTTAGTGAATTATTTAATGTGGGGTTTGGGACTATGTTACCTTCCGGGGAAATTATAATATCTAAAAATTGGGTTAAAGCTGTACCTTTATGGATAGATGGGAGGGAATTGTATGTAAACTTGATTGTATTAGATTTGTCTAATTTTGATGTACTTCTAGGGATGGCTTTTCTTTCCAAATACGGAGCATCTATCGACTACAAACGCAAGAAAGTGGTCTTTGCACCAGAAGGCGGAGATCTGTTTGAGTTTGAAGGCATAAGCAAGAAACCCAGAACTCCTATCATATTAGCGATTAAAGCTAGAGAAATGTTGCAACACATATGTTTGGGGTATCTCATGAACATGGTCAATGAAACCGAAGAAACAGAAAGGAGACTTGAAGAGACAAGAGTTGTAGCTGAGTTCCTCGATGTTTTTCCAGAAGAACTGCCAGGTTTACCTCCGCACAGGGAGGTAGAATTTTTAATTGTTCTTGTAACGCCCTGGTTACCCCAAGACCGTTACGGTGAACGATGAACCGTGAATTTAACTCGCTACCCGAGTTCTTTGGTTAAAGACTTGCTTCTAGGTGTTATTAACAAGTTAAGGTGGAAAACCAATCAAAAGGAACTGATATATTTTTTTTAAAACATAAAACTGTTCATGGGCCCATCAAAAAATTTATACAAGTTATTTACAACTCAAAATGGTCATTACGGTTTGAAATTTACAACCCACCGACCTAAGCGACAAAAATAGGGTAAACCCCCTAGTTCCTCTGAGAACACCTTGGCCGTGGTGGTCAAGCGGCTGCATATGTTCACAACACCACCAAAGCTCTCCACTTAAGGCTGGGTGAGCTTTTCTTTCCCTTTACCTGCACCACATAGCACCCGTGAGCCAAAGCCCAGCAAGAAAACACAATAATGCAAGCATATAATATCAAATGATGATCATGATAATCATATAGAGCTTATAGCTCTGAACGGACGAGTGAATATCACTTTGTGGTTACATTAATCATGATGGAGCTTATAGCTCCTAATTAGATGAGTGATTTAACACTTGAGGTTTTGGTAAACCATAATGAGTGACTGACGAGCAAGTCACTAGCTTAAATAGATGAGTGACTGCTGGGTAAGTCACTAGCTTAAACAAATGAATGACTGTTGGGTAATTCACACGGGGCTTGGCACCCACAGCCATGTAACTAAATAGTCATTGTGGCTCTAAGTAACTAGCCTTTGGCTAGACAAGCGCTTGTAGTATTCATCGAACTTGAGGTCGGTCCGGCATTAACGCTTTTCTGAGTCATTTAATACAGATGTCAAGTAAATCTAATCTTTATTGGCTTGCGTTGAACACGCTAAGGCCATTCCTGACTTATGAGTTAACACTGTGTGACTAGTGCCTAGTACCACTGCCGAACTTGACTAACGAGTCACAGCTTCACAGTTGATACTGACACCTTTACCAATTCTGACTATCCAGTCAGTACCATGCACAAGTGAGCAAGATTTGCTAAGCATTCAATAATCAATCCATGTCCACATTTAAACATTCAACATGCCTCATGAATAACCATGCATGTCACATATGGGGTGCAGTTTTCTTACCTCTGATTCGAGCGAGAGTAAATATAAGTACGACCCTTGAGAATGATCAACCTTTAAGTTCCTTAGCGGTCACCTAGTCATAACCAAATATGGGATACCATCAATAAAATGAATAACAAAGGTTCCCGAACCAAAATCTAGCCTCCGGGACATCAAATCCCACTAATCCGGGTAGTAGGAACGATCCCGAGGCCTAAACTGAGTTTCCATGATCAAAACACTTGATTGGCCTAAAAACCACTCATGAGCCACGACCCTAGAACCTTGAGCCGCAGCCCCTAGCCAGGTCAGGAGCAAGCACCACGACGCCCACTACTCAGTGCCACGGCCCCTAGCACACACAAAACCTCACCTCCTTCTTCTTCGAGCTTGGGCCGCGGCCCCCACTTGGGAACCTGCCATAACCTCGTTTTTCTTCATTTTAAACCTTCCAAAAACATACCTAAACACTTCCAAATCCAAAAATCAAAGTTCCCAAACATCCCAATGACCCAAAATCATCAAATCCCTAGGCTCAAACGAATAAAAAACTCATCGATTCACAAAATCCAATTCAAAGCTTAGAAACTCTAAAAACTCAAAACTTAAAGCTTAGATTACCTTTGATTGGGTTGTTTCTCGTTAAATTCTTCAGTCAAGAAGCTTAAAATCTTTCTTAGGATCGATATACCTCGATTCTCGCTTGATTCCGTCTCCTAGAACTCAAGATTTCTCAGAAATTACTACGACCGTAAAAAAGGTTAACGAGAGATAGAGAAAGTATTTTTAACGTACGGTTCTATTTTTCAGACTACTTCAAGCTTAAGTAACCTAAAATAAAACCTAATGCTCGGGGTCCCAAAAACATCCCCGGGGAAAAAATAGTCAAAACTCCCAGAATTTCCTCATGATCTCAATAACTCCCAATTCATCATCAAATAAACATTCTCATTACCCAATATCCCAATAATTGACTCCGTTATGACAAAACCGCTAATTTGCAATATAGGACCGTCTCATGCCGAATAGCTCGAATATATCCCCATATTAATGGGATCTCATCCATAAATCACAATATGCACCGAAATACACAAATATGCCCTCAACGAGCCAAATTACCACAATGCCCTAATAATCAAATGTGGACCCACATGCATGCATTTAACATCATATTATAATATAATTCACATAAACATGCATATAATCATTTAACAGCATAATTAAACAATTATGGCCCTCCTGGCCTACTAATCCAACCATTAAACCGCATTAGGGATTTTGGGGCATTACAGATCTGATGCCCGGGACAAAGCTAGTATCTCGAGCACCATATAGAATGGCACCAGCAGAATTAAAAGTACTCAAAAATCAATTGGAGGAATTACTTAAGCTGGGGTTCATCAGACCGAGCTATTCTCCTTGGGGCGCACCAGTTCTTTTTGTCAAGAAGAAAGACAGGTCTACGAGGATGTGTATTGATTATCAGGAGCTGAATAAGGTCACAATAAAGAACAGATATCCTTTGCCGAGAATCGATGATCTGTTCGACCAACTTCAGAGGACCAAGGTGTTTTCGAAAATTGATCTTCGTTCGGGATACCATCAGTTAAGGGTCAAGAATGATGATATACCAAAGACAGCCTTCAGAACCAGGTACGGGCATTACGAATTTCTGGTGATGTCGTTTGGACTCACAAATGCCCCAGTAGCTTTTATGGACCTCATGAACAGGGTTTTCAAGGAGTACTTGGATTAGTTTGTCATTGTGTTCATAGATGATATATTGGTCTACTCCAAGACAGAAGAGGAACATGAGGAGCATTTACGTCAGACCTTGCAACGATTGAGACAACATCAACTATATGCCAAATACAAGAAGTGTGAGTTATGGTTATCTGAGGTTGGTTTTCTGGGTCATATTGTCACCGATGGAGGAGTGAAAGTAGATCCTGCAAAGATTTCTATAGTGAAAGAATGGCCAAGACCAAAGAATGCCTTGGAAGTCAAAAGTTTTCTGGGTTTGGCGAGCTATTATAGGAGGTTTGTTGAAGGGTTTTTGAAGATAGCTGAACCGATGATAGAATTGACAAGAAAGAATCTGAAGTTCACCTGGTCAGATAAATGTGAGCAGAGCTTCCAAGAATTGAAGAGTCAGCTTATATTAGCACCTGTACTCAGCTTACCCTCAGAGGACAGGCAGTTTGTGGTTTATTATGATACGTCAAAACAAGGGTTGGGATGTGTACTGATGCAGTCTGGTAAGGTGATAGCCTATGCCTCTAGGCAACTGAAAGATTATGAGTAGAGGTATCCGACACACGACCTGGAATTAGCAGCAGTTGTCTTTGCACTGAAGATTTGACGTCACTATCTATATGGGGTGAAATGTGAGATTTACATCGATCATAATAGCCTCAAATGCTTCTTCACCCAGAAGGAGTTAAATATGAGACCGAGGAGATGGTTGGAGTTAGTCAAGGATTATGACTGCGACATACTATACCACCCCGGTAAAGTCAATGTTGTGGCAAATGCACTTAGCCGCAGAGGGCCGGGAATGGTTTCTTCTTTACAAGGAGTATCAAGGAAGATCCTAGAAGACATGGAATGAGTAGGTATAGAACTGATCACAGGAAAACTTGCAAAGGTTACACTTCAGTCCACCTTGTTAGAAAGGATCAGGGAAGGGTAGAATGCAGACAAGAAGTTGAGTGACCTAAAGCAAGAGATGCAGGGTGGGAATGCCAAGGATTTCACTATGTCAGATACCAGACTAATCAGATTCAAGGGGCGTATTTGTGTGCCAGACAGTGATGAGCTGAGGAAAGAGATTCTAGCGGAAGCTCATACTACACCATATTCAGTTCACCCCGGGACCACTAAGATGTACCAAGACCTTAAGGTATTGTATTGGTGGCCGGGAATGAAAAAGGATGTAGTGGAATATGTGGCAAAATGCTTAACCTGCCAGCAGGTTAAGGCAGAACATCAAAGACCAGCGGGGCTACTGCAACCGTTGAATATTCCTGAATGGAAGTGGGATGAGATATCTATGGATTTTGTGACGGGGTTACCTAGGACCACAAAACATCACGATGCAATTTGGGTAATTGTGGATAGGTATACCAAGTCGGCTCACTTCCTACCAGTGCGCATGACTTATTCTATGGATCGGTTCACTGAGTTGTACATGCATGAGATAGTACGACTACATGGGACACCGTACTCTATTGTGTGTGATCGGGATGCTCGGTTTACATCATCATTCTGGGAGAGTTTGCAGAGAGCGTTGGGAACTCGGTTGAAGTTCAGTACAACTTATCACTCAGAAACGAATGGTCAGACCGAGAGAACAAATCAGATCTTAGAAGATATGCTTAGAGCGTGTGTCATTGACTTTCAAGGATCCTGGAGTAGATACTTGCCACTGATTGAGTTTTCGTACAACAACAGCTATCAATCTACCATCAGGGTAGCACCATATGAAATGTTGTATGGAAGAAAGTGTAGGTCCCCACTTCACTGGGATGAACTGGGAGAGAGAAAACTACTTGGACCAGATGCAGTGCAACACACCAATGAGGCTATTCAGAAAATCAGGGCTAGAATGGTCACAGCTCAGAGCAGACAGAAGTCTTATGCAGACCTAAAGCGCAAGCATGTTGAGTTTGAAGTTGGTGATCATGTATTTCTGTGTGTGACTCCAAGGAAAGGAATCTCGGTGAAGAGGTTTGGCAAGAAGGGAAAGCTAAGTCCCAGATATGTCGGACCTTTTGAGATTTTGGATAGAGTGGGAAATGTGGCTTACAGGGTAGCTTTACCACCATCACTATCCGGGGTGCACAATGTATTTCATGTGTCATAACTTCGAAAATATGTATCCGACCCATCACAAGTGCTGAGTTACGAGACCTTGGGTTTGCAGGAGGATTTGTCATTCGATGAGCATCCAGTGAAAATACTCGATCGAAAGGAAAAATTCCTAAGGAATAAGACCATTTCCTTGGTAAAGGTAATGTGGATGAATAGTGTTGTTGAGGAGGCAACCTGGGAATTAGAGTCTGATATGCTGCAGCAGTATCCCGAGTTGTTTGAATAAAATTTCGGGACGAAATTTGTTTTCAGGGGGGGATAATTGTAATATCTGTTTTCTCAGAAAGGCAATTTTGTAATTTTCCCACTGTGTGCATCCTTGCCATTTTTTTCTTTCTTTTCCTTTGATGAAATATTGGATATGTATGACTTCCAATGGAAATAAAATTCATGGTTTCTCATGTTTGAGATTTTGTGGAATCACAACATGAGAATAATGTCAAGTGAATAAATAACGGCTCGGGTTAAGTTATTTATTTAATTAAAAAATTATTATTATTATTATGAGCATAATAGTAATAATAATATGCTTTAAATTATTTTATCATATTATGTGTATTTTTTGGTTTGCCATAAATAATAAATATTTGAATTTGCGAAAAGACCATAATACCCTCAAGTTTGGGATTGGTTCAAGGGGAATTTTAGAGACTTTATTTCTTCTGCTTTAATATGATTAAATAATCATAAAATTGGTCAAATTTTAACTGATGATATCAGTTGAGGAACTTTAGTTTATTTATTTATTTTTAAAATAAAGAATTCCTTGAAAAGAGGATCTTACCACTTCAAACGCTAACTTCTTTTCTAAACCTATTCTAAAACGTGTTACCATGATAATCTGAAGGAAAGAAATCGTGTAAATAGTAAGGGAAGCAAAGGATCGAAGAGAGAGAGGGTAGTTATCGTTTTTTTTTTAAAAGAGAAGAAATTTTTGAGATCTTGCACTTGAGAAAAATCTGGGCAGTAATGAACGTTGTAGAATCATTCTAGGGGAGGAAATAAATATTTTGAGTGTGGGAAATACATTTATAAAGCCTCAGATTGTGATTCACCATTTTTATCCAAGAAAATGCATATTCTTGGATAATTTTTGATTTAAGTGTGTTCAAGAGTGTATGGTGTGCGTGGTTGGTGACAAAAAAGCTTAGGGGACTCCAAGAATTGGTTTCGACATGAAGAAACAGGCTGAAATGGTCTAGAGTAAGAAAAACCAATTTTGAGCTCCATTGTTGGCGGTACACCGACGTTGGAGAAGAAGACTTCGACCAAGGCGGCTGTAGCGTGATTCTTTGTGTCTTAGGGTCGTTTTGGACTGCTGGAACACACGCGGGAAGTTTCCAAGTGGTTTGGAACATTGGGGTAGTCGAAAACGAAAGAAACAACTTCGCCGGCGCCGAAGAAGACGACAACTCCGACGAGAGCTCTGACGAACCCGATCTGGGTATTTCCTGAGGTGTTATTTTTTGGTTTTTCAATCTTAAAAATTAGTACATTAATTTTAGAGCATTTTCCAATTGGTTTGATATTTTTCTGGTTTTTCTTTGAATTATTATGATTTATTGAAGTTTAAATAAAGATTAATTATGAAAATATTTTTATTGTTCAGAAAAAATATGATTTTATGTTTCAATGATGTTTGTATGATTTATAATGGCTTTGTATGTTTAGATTTAAGGTTTGATCGTATTTGATAATTTTCTTCAATTATTTTCTTTTAAATATGTGATTTAAGAAAATAAATGTGGAAAATTATTTAAATTATTCTAAAAATTCTAAGAATTTTTGTATAAGTTTAAAATGAGATTATAAGGCTCTTTGTAATTTTATTTTGAATTTTAATTATTTATATAATTTACATGATTTAATTGGCTTATTTTATATTTTAAATATAGAAAATATTAATACTACTGTTCTGAATCCCAGGTAATTTTTGTGTATTACTGTTAGGTGTAGAAACCGATTTCTATAGTTAGATTCTATTTTTAATCAGTTATGAATTTTTTTTTATAATTAATTAGTTTTTATATTAAATTAATTAAGAAAAATAGTTATTTTGCCCAGAAAATTCTAAAATAATTTTTATAAGTTTATTTTGGATTTTTAAATAGTTCTGTATGTTAGTTTGATTTTTGGGCTGATTGTGTGTTTATTTTTTATTATTTGAGTTTTATTTGAGAAATTGAGGAAAAATAATTTATAAATATTAAAAATTATTTTTCTGGTCTTGTATGAGTCTTTGCTTATTATTTAGGGTTTGGAAAGTTGGTTGTTAAATTTTGTTGTCATATGATAGTCTTTAGAAATTATTGAGTCTATTATGTAATTGTGATATTAAATGGCATTTTGGTAATTTTCACATAAAAAGTATATATATGAATTCATGCGATACGTTATGAATTGTTTGTGCATATGACATGATGGTTTTGAACCTTGTAAAAAATGATTTTAATTTACGTGCCATGCACGTTAAAATTTTATGGTTAATTATTTCGTCAATTAGGGTTTTGAAATAAAACCTTAACGCCTATTTTTATTTTTCCTGAATTTTCGCTGTGTAATTGGACGTCTAGGAGCTAGCGGTCGTTGAGGTGATGCAGCAAGTGGTTCGAGACACGTCAGCGGAAAACACACTGTTTAAGGTAAGAAGAGTGGACATCTGCACACAAGGTGCATGTTATGTGTACAACCTTGTTTTCCTATTTGTCTAATTATGTAATTATATTGTGACTTGAATTGTTGCATTAGGTTGACTAGCATGAGGATAGTGCTAGGGATTTTAGTTAGTAGGCGTGCTGCTAGAGTCTAGCTGCTCGTGTGAGTATAGCACTTGCATTATCTTGGGTGTGTGTAACTCAGCATAATAGGATGCCACCACGGAACTGCCAAGTGTGAGTACAGCGCAGGCAGGGCAACGATGTCTCGAGGGAACGGTTGAGTGTGAGTACAGCGCATGCAAGGCAGATTACATTTCATGTTCGATCAACATGACTTGTTAGTATTTATGTGTGTGAGTATAACACACATTATGTTAGTGTGATATGGTGTTTATATATTGCACGATGATTATTATGATTATGATGTTTATTTATGTTTAGTTGAAAGTTTATGTTTTCTGGTTTGGGGAGTTATATCCTACATAGCTCTTCTTACTGGGCGTTAGCTCATGGGTACTCTGTGTGCAAGTAAAGGCAAAGCAAAGCAGTGAGTGGTGCGAGCTCGAGGCATGGACGGAACATGTTTGAGGCTGGGCTCCAGTTATTTTATGTTTTTAGAAATAAATGTTATGTTTTTAAATTTTCAAACTTGAACGGTTATTTTCTTTATGTTGTTATTATTAAACCTAGCGTCCAACATTTTTATTTTTAAATAATGAGATCTCATTATCTATTTAAATTTTAAATAAATATTTTCTCTTAGTGTCTTAAATTATTTATTGTTTATTATTTTTAAATGGACTCCCTAAGTAACGTCTCGGGAAATCGGGGCGTTACACTCCACATTAATTCACCTATACCCTTTTTAGTAATTCACTCTTAAACTAATAGTTTCAACTCATAGAAATTACAATTTCTACCATAAATTTCATAATTTCACTTTAACCCCAAATCTTAGAGTTTCCTGACAAATATGCCCCAACTACTTGAATGAACACACGTGATCACTATCTTCATTCTTTGGACAACCATAAACGTACATAATAATTAATTCATTCATTTTAATATCTTGAAAATATATTCATATAACATAAAACACATAAATCACAAAATAATTTACCAATTCCCTTGTACCATGATAAATTACCGAAATACCCCTTCAAGGAAAGCGGATATTACAACTTGTTTGATAAAAAAAGTGAAGAAAGGCTAAACCACCCAACCCCTCATGCAACAAGTGCTCGATCCTCAATATAGTGAGCTAATGGTAATAGAAGAGTACACATATGACGATCCTTATTGGGCACCACCACCTCCACCTCCATTAGCATCATTCCTTGGCATCCATCATTCTTATTCTTCCAAATCAAGTCAAGTTCATCATTTAGGTTCATCAATTCCATGTCTCGCCAAGCTTGAGGGCATCCATAATGAAGATCCGTGTGTGAGGGCATATGCCACTCTCTATCGAAGGAAGCCTCTATTTGATGTGTGCTTATCCATAAAGTCAAGACGATGACTTTAAATCAAGCGCTTCTTGGGAGGCAACCCAAGTTTCTAAACATCATTTTTTTAAATTTTGTTTTAGTATTTTAGTCAAGTTCATTCCATTTCCTTTATTGAATATTTTTCTGTTTATAACAAAAAGGCAAAAACATATGTTCTTTACTTAGTTTTTTTAATTTTTGTTAGTTTAAATTCAATTTATGGTGATGTTTTTGGGAGTGGTTTTACATTTGTTGATGAATTTCAGGTGTTGAAAAGTACGAAAATATGTTTTGGGAGTAATTGAAGAGTCTTATGCTTTTGCGGAAAATTTGCTGAAGCAATTTGGGGTGTAAAATGGGTGATAATTCTGAAAAAAGTGAAAGTTCCATTTGTTGGAGCAAAATTTTTACTCATAAAATTTTGCTGCAGCAAAGTTTTTAGCTTGGGATACCACAAGTCAGAGGGCTCGTAGCCCACGTGAAAATGGGGCACTGACTCGCAAGACTGTTACCATTTTTTACAATTTATTAAAAAAAATCAAAAAGAAAATTAAAAAAATTTGCCCTGGCCGATACCCCTTTCTCTCTCTCCCATCTTTTTCTCTTCCATTCACTTACCCAAACCCTAGCCGCCCATAATCACCATCGTCACCATCTCCAGCCATCCACCACTGTCCTCCCCTCGCCTCCGGCCGCATAGACCCCAAACCCCCAGCGCCTAGCTCCTCCCTATAGTACCCACCCTCGTTTGATCTTTTCCTTGAACAGTTCACATTTGGGTGGTGTCACTGATTTGATTTGGAGCACCGTTGTTTAATTGTAAGATCTTTAAAAGGTAAACCACTATTCTATGTGTTTTTTTTTGGGGGTTTTGATCGATCCTTCCTATTACCGTTCTTGTGTATGTATCTGTCCTTATTAGGGATAACTTAGTTCTTGGGTTTATATGCTTCATCATTGTAATTGATTTGGTTTACTGTATTTGAGTTATCTTTGTTGTGAGACTTGTACAGTTCTTTGAGCTTTGTCTGACGTGTAATCTTTTTTAACCATTGAATAATAACTCTTCCCCCTTAAAAACAAAAAATAATAATTGAAAATTTTATAAACATATAAAACACTAATCGTATCACTGTCATTTTTCCTAATTTTTTGATTTTCTTTTTGTTTTGTTTAGCTAGTATCATTTAAGTTATTCCAACTTTAAAATGCTTAAAAAATTTGTTATGGTCTTTATATTTACTTGAGGATACAAAAAATCCACATTTAAAAAAGAAAAATACATGATCCCGCCTTGAAATGAGTAAAGGTCTGCGAGCATAAAAGAATTGATCTAACGAGCAACACAAGCTAAGTTATAGAGTTCGGGCTAGCCTAGAGCCTAAGGCCTAAATGCTCACATGAGGATGGGCCACATTGCACAAAATGACCTCTGTGGAAGCCAAAAGAAAACGTAACACACCTCTGAGGTAGTCCCAAGAGACCACGGGTCAAGTGATGGAACCTTCGATCCTCACGATATTGGCTACATCCTAGACATGCCCATCTCGAACATATGCACAATGCGGCACCACGCCTCGCGAAGCCGCTCACGCAACTATGGGCCTCGCCCATGTGCTGTCTCACACAAGCGCTCCAGCGGCCTCGCGCCTCACACAGCCACGACCCCCGCCTCGCCCAGGTGCCGTCTCGCGAAGGCGCTCCAGCGGCCTCGTGCCTCACACAGCCACGGCCCCCGCCTCGCCCAGGTGGTGTCTCTCGCGCTTATAGGTCTCGCCCAGGTACCGTCTCGCGCAGGCGCTCCAGCGGCCTTGCACCTCACGAAGCCACAACCCCCACCTCGCCCAGGTGCCGTCTTGTGCACCTATGGGCCTTGCCCAGGTGCTATCTCGTGAAGGTGCTCCAACGGCCTTGCGCCTCACGCAGCCACGACCCTCGCCTCGCCCAGGTGCCGTCTCACGTAGGCGCTCCAGCGGCCTTGCGCCTCACGCAGCCACGACCCCCACCTTGCCCAGGTGCCGTCTCATGCACCTATGGGCCTTGCCCAGGTGCCGTCTAGCGCAGGCGCTCCAGCAGCCTTGTGCCTCACGCAGCCACGACCCCCGCCTCGCCCAAGTGCCATCTCGCACGCCTATGGGCCTTGCCAAGGTACCATCTCGTGCAGGCACTCCAGCGGCCTCGCGCCTCATGCAGCCACGACCCCCACCTCACCTAGGTGCCATCTCGCGCACCTATGGGCCTCGCCCAGGTGCCGTCTCGCACAGGCGCTCCAGCGGCCTCGTGCCTCACGCAGCCACGACCCTTGCCTCGCCCAGGTGCTGTCTCGCGTGCCTATGGGCCTCGCCCAGGTGCCGTCTCGCGCATCGATAGGCCTCGCTCAGGTGTCATCTCGCGCAGGCGCTCCAGCGGCCTCACGCCTCATGTGGCCATTGCCCCCGGACCTCGCCCATGTACCACCTTGCGCATGCGTCTCACGACCCTCAAGCAACTTTAACTCGATGGTCTCGCAGCCCCTTGCGCATGGGTACCGCGGGGCATTGGTCTCGCGAAGTGAGATCATCGACTCACGCATGGGCATCAAGTCTTATCGTGTACATAGCAGGCATCGTTGAAGAGGCCTTATCTCTCTCTCCTTAAGATAAGCACCATTAACGGGGGACCTCTCTCCCTGTGGGTCTCATGGGATGTAAAGCCAAGGACCTCTTTAACATGTGTTAAAAGAAGGATAGGGAAGGCCTCCCAGCGATCTGGTACGAAGTCAGAAGAGGTACAAACTGCCTTTACAAACCAGAGGGGAGTTAGAGTATGGACACGATATACACGCCAGACAAGTAGTGGTCGTACGAGTGAGGTACCTGTTGTGGTCCTCACCAGCCAATCTTTGACATTCGTATCCTACTTGTAGTGGTGGTATAAATTAGTACAAAGAGTGGAGGCACTACTTGCATGTCTTTGACCCTATACCAGAGCCAACAACACAACCTCCTGCACCACTACGTCTGGTGCCACCATCCCGACAGTGTACTTATGTATAATTTTGTCCCCCAGGACCATAATGTATCAGGAGCCATTAGAGCTCTACTATAAATAGATCTTCACCCTTCCAGCATAGGGGTTGGAAAATTCATTGTACACTCAGGCTATTAAGCAATATACAAAGGCTTACTCCATTGTTGATCGGTGTTTATCTTTCCTTAAGTTTATTCTAAGTCATTATCTAAATATCTCCATACTTACCTTTGAGTTTTCCAACCTAATTTCGTTGACGAGTTTTCACCGTCAATAGTTTGGCGCCATCTGTGGGAAGGATAAGTGCCAAGCCACTGTTCTTCCATTAACTCCGGCATAAAGAGATGCCAAGATGCTCTAAGTGACTGAGAGAACCACGAGAGGTGGAGGTCCACCTCGACGGAGATCAGCTAAAGGACTCCATGAGGAATCCCCCACCACCTAAAGATGTGGGTGCACCAAAGGAGCCATGGGTTCTTGAGGGTGAAGAGGAAGCCTCATCCCCGACCGTCTCACCTAATGAGAATCTTCCGAGGTTAGCAGCTGCCCCCGCGAGAGATGCCGGCGAGTTCCCGCCCCCAAGGTCGCCACAGGTGCTGAACTCCGGCGACAAGATCCGAGCCCATCAACATGTAAGCCTGACAAGCATCCCCGAGTCCATTCCGTGAGCTCGAGTTCTAGATCTCGATTTTACGAAGAGGAGATACGAGAACTGCACCAGAAGAACCAAAGGCTAGAGACCACCTTAGAGAACATGCAAGAGGTGTTGAACGACTTGCTACAAGGAAAATCAAGTGTGCCCCTTCCTAGATAGAAAGAAAAAGGCCCAGAGGGTGGAGAAACCACGGTTCCTATGGATGATGGGAGGACTCAGCTCTCCACTAGTAATACCCTTCGGAAAAAGCAACGTGAACATCCTGGAAAGGCGAAGTAGCCCCAGATGCCAGAGAAGAAGAACAACGCTAACCCTCCCAATGAAGCCGAAGTCACCTCTAGGGAGGCGCCACCTGACCTAAGAGAAAAACTCAATAGAAGGAGGTCAGAAGTAAGGACAACACCTCCTGTGGCCCCTCCGAAAGGTAGTGAAAAGAGAAAGGCCGACCCTACCGAGCTGAGGGACTCCTTGAACATGAGGCGACATGAGCTAGACACCGAGATGAGGAGCCTTCAGAGCAAGATCGTCATGACGTCTGGGGGGCACATTACCGATGAAGAGTTCGATTATGAGTCACCCTTCACGCGAGAAATCCAGTTGGAACTTTAACGTACCTCATATGACCCCTTATGAGGGAAATACGAACCCTAAATACCATCTAGACACGTTCAATGACCTAATGAAGCTGAGAGGAATTAATAGCAAGGCCAGGTGCCACTGCTTCACTGTCATGTTAAAAGGACCTGCTTACAAATGGTTCAAAAGACTCCGACCAGGGTCTATTAGGTCATGGCAACAATTTTCTGACGAGTTTCTCCAACAACATCATGTCGTACGTGATTATACCCTACCCTGCACTAGCCTCGCTAATATAAAGCAAGGTGAAGGAGAGAGCTTGAAGAGCTACATCCATAGGTTCAACATGGAGGCAGCTAAAGTGGGAAGCCTGACTAGGGGAGAACTCAAGATGGCAATCACGACCGGAGTGCGCCCAGGAAGTAAGCTTTGGGATAACATGCTCAAAATGGAGGTCACCGACAGATGATTTCTATGAGACGTCACAAAAGTACATTCGTGTCGAAGACGGTCATGAGAACTTGAAGGCATCACTTGTCAAGCACCCAGCCCCTGAAAGTTTGAATGATGAAGAAATGAAAAGGGTATACGAAGGCCTAAGAGATGACCACCAGAGGAAGCACAAACACGGAGGTAACCTTAGGCAAACATCCCACACCTTCTACACCGACCTGACGCATTCTAGGGAGCATATCTTCATAGCAAACGAGAATTAGGTCCCCTTTAAGAGACCCCCACCAATGAAGAGAGATCGGTCAAAGAGAGACCCTGGAAAGTATTGTTAGTATCATAAAGACATTGGCCACACCACTGTGGAATGCACTCATTTAAAGGTGGAAATAGAGGAACTCATACGCAGGGGGCACTTGGGAAGATACGTCCAAAGAGAAAATGAAAAACCAGGTGATAGGCCACCTTCACCACGAGCGCGAGATGTGGCCCCAAAAGTGCAAGGAGAGGTGAGAACGATCTTTGGAGGACCAGGATTTGGAGGAGAATCGAGAAAAGGAGGAGATAGGTATGCTAAGGAAGCCAGACGAAGCCCACCCTCGTGCATGTTAAGATTAGAACAACGACCCCTAAAAAACTTTAAAAGGGAAAATGAATCAGTAACCTTCAGCGAAGAAGACGCGCGGGGTGTGAATTTCCCTCACAATGACCCCTTGGTGTTGACTGTTCAGCTTGCAAACATGAGGGTACATCGGGTCCTTGTTGACAATGGAAGCTCCGTAGACATCCTATATCGCTCGGCCTTAGAGAAGATGGGACTGGGTATCAGAAACCTAAAGCCCTGTAACACCTCCTTGTATGGGTTTACAGGAGACTCGATACAACCTCTAGGTACAATCGAATTAGCCCTCACCATGGGAGAGCCACCTAGACAGACCACTGTGATGATGAACTTTGTCATAGTAAACTGCTCCTCAGCCTTCAATGCGGTATTAGGGAGACCCTCCCTTAGAGATTTGAAGGCGATAACCTCTCTATACCACTTGGCCATAAAATTCCCAACTCCGGGGGGGGGGGGGGGGGTGGCGAGTGCAAAAGGGGATCATAATGATGCAAGGGAATGTTATAACACATCCCTTCATACAGCCATGAGATCGCCAGAATTTATGGCGATGGTAGTGCATGGGAGCACAAACCCGAGAGAGTTCAATCCCAAAATCACCGAGGAGATCAGAATCGATGGTTAAAGCTCCACTTTTAGTATGAACATCAAAAGGGTTACCACAGTTAGCCCCCCAACAACTACAAATTAGAGGGGTAACTTAGATGCCCTGATATGTAGAAAGAACATTGTACTCTCCTTATTTTTAATGAATATGTTTCTTATTGACATGTCACACTCCTCATTTACGTGAACATGTATCTAGCTCTTGTGTACCTATCACCGATTGGAATTATCAAAGTGCATGAGCAAAATGATCAAAATGCCCGACGAGATAAATCTCGCCAACCACTTGGGGGGCAGAGTACACAGCCAAAAAGGGTCCTAAAAGGGACCCTTATAATTTATATATATATATATATATATATAAGGAAGAAAACCTTGCAAGGCATCTCTCGAGTTCACAAGGATTAGCTACCCTTATGAACATCAAGAGGGTCAAAAGGTCCTACAGGAAGAGCCTCCTAGTAAAGGCTGACACCTCCACGAGAGGAAAATCCTTAGGAAGAGCCTCCTAATAAAGGCTGATGCCTCCATGAGAGGAAAGACCTCAGGAAGAGCATCCACCAATAAGCTTAGAACGGCCACCAAGTCGTCTAGCCAAAAAGGGTCCTAAAAGAGATCCTTGCAAAAATAATACTATGCCTAATGACGATAAGGACGCTTCTCGCAAGAAATAATAAGCGTGTGAAAAAGTATATAAAAGGATGAATAGAACCCAAAGGGTCAACATATCCTTATAGATACAATCAAGGTGAACCAAAGAGAGACCTATTGAACCCCTTCGCGTGGGCTCAAAAGGACCTCGAGCATAATAAAAAATATATATATAATAATAAAAAATAAAAAGAAAGAGAAGTGTCTACAAGAATGCCTAAAGGCCTCCCTATAGACTGGGAGGCAAGTGTGGATACCAAAAATCCACATTTAAAAAAAAAATACATGATCTCGCGTTGAAATGAGTAAGAGTCTGCGAGCATGAAAGAATTGACCCAAGGAGCAACACAAGCTAAGTTATAGAGTTTGGGCTAGCCTAGAACCTAAGGCCTAAATGCTCATATGAGGATGGGCCACATTGCAAAAAATGACCTCTGTGGAAGCCAAAAGAAAACGTAACACACCCTCGAGGTAGTCCCAAGAGACCACGGGTCAAATGATGGAACCTTCGATCCTCACAATATTGGCTACATCTTAAACATGCCCATCTCGCACATATGCACCATGCTGCACCACACCTCATGAAGCCGCTTGCGCACCTATGGGCCTCGCCCAGGTGCTGTCTCGCGCAGGCGCTCCAGCAGCCTCGTGCCTCACGTAGCCACAGCCCCCGCCTCGCCCAGGTACCGTCTTGCGAAGCGCTCCAGCAGCCTCGCGCCTCACACAGCCACAACCCCCGCCTCGCCCAGATGCTGTCTCGCACGCCTATGGGCCTTGCCTAGGTGCCGTCTCACGTAGACGCTCCAGTGGCCTCGCACCTCACGCAACCACGACCCCCACCTTGCCCAAGTGCTGTCTCGTGCGCCTATGGGCCTCGCCCAGGTGCCATCTTGCGCAGGCGCTCTAGCGGCCTCGCACCTCACGCAGCCACGACCCCCGCCTTGCCCAGGTGCCATCTCGCACGCCTATGGGCCTCGCCCAAGTACTGTCTCGCGCAGGCGCTCTAGCAGCCTCGCGCCTCACACAGCCACAACCCCCGCCTCGCCCAGGTGCTGTCTTGCTCACCTATGGGCCTCACCCAGGTGCCGTCTTGTGCGCCTATGGGCCTCGCCCAGGTGTCGTCTCGCGCAGGCGCTCCAGTGGCCTTGCGCCTCACGCGGCCACAGCCCCCGGGCCTCGCCCATGTACCACCTTGCGCATGCGTCTCACGGCCCCCAAGCAACCTTGACTCGATGGTCTCACGACCCCTCGTGCATGGGTATCGTGGGGCATTGGTCTTGCGAAGTGAGATCATCGACTCACGCATGTGCATCAAGTCTTATTGTGTACATAGCAGGCATCATTGAAGAGGCCTTATCTCTCTCCCTGAGATAAGCACCATTAACGGGGAACTCTCTCCCTGTGGGTCTAACGGGATGTAAAGCCAAGGACCTCTTTAACACACATTAAAAGAAGGATAGGGAAGGCCTCCCAGCGATCTGGTACGAAGTCAGAAGAGGTATAGAGTGCGTTTACAAACCAAAGGGGAGTTAGACTACGGACACGATATACATGCCCGACAAGTAGTGGTCGTACGAGTGAGGTACCTGTTGTGGTCCTCACCAGCCAATCTCTGACATCCGTATCCTACATGTAGTGGTGGTATAAATTAGTACGAAGAGTGGAGGCACTACTTGCATGCCTCTGACCCTATACCAGAGCCAACAACACAACCTCCTGCACCACTAAGTCTGATGCCACCATCCTCACAGTGTACTTATGTATAATTTTGTCCCTCGGGACCACAATGTATCAGGAGCCATTAGAGCTCCACTATAAATAGACCTTCTCCCTTCCAGCATAGGGGTTGGAAAATTCATTGTACACTCAGGCTATTAAGCAATATACAAAGGCGTACTCCATTGTTGATCGGTGTTTATCTTTCCTTAAGTTTATTCTAAGTCTTATCTAAATATCTCCATACTTACCTTTGAGTTTTCTGACCTAATTTGATTAACGAGTTTTCACCGTCAACAGAGGTGAAAATTATCAATATTTTTATATTCAATTTATTATTAATTTGGGTAGTCTATATAGTATTACAAATATGTATAAATTATTTATGGATTTATATTATTTTATAACCTTATTATTAGATTCATTATTAATTTACACTACTTTTGTTTAGTAAATACCTTAACATTATTTTTATTTGACAAATCAACATATAAATATATTTTCACCCCATTTATTTAAAAAAAAGAAGAAAATAAGAAACACAATTATTAATTTTTTAAAATTACATTTAGTTTTGTAATTAGGGATGGTAACAGGGATTCACCCCTAATAGGAAAGGAATTCCCCACCTAAATGATGAATGTGGCCGATGACATGGGTGGTACTCCCTACCCTATTTATAATTTTATTTATTTATTTTATTATACATATACATATTGTAATAAATATTTTATTTAGTTTTTTTCTTCATATAATGTATATATATATTATATTTTAAATTTGTGATTTTTCATTAAAATGTATCTATATTTGTTGTGTTGTTTTAATTTTAGTTTTAAATATTTCTATTTTTTTATATTACATAAATAGATCCCTGTCAGTGTCCTTAACCTCAACAGGGATTCCTCATCATCAGCCCTGTAAGAGATTAGGCAGGGATGAAATTGGGGAAGGGGGGGGGGGGGGGGTCGATGACTAGGGAGGCACGTTGGATTTTATAATAAAATAAAAGTATTATAGTTAAAAAACTAATTTAGTAATTAATTATGTTAAATAATATGAGAATATTCTTATTTAGTACTTTGTGTTTTAATGAATTATAATATTTCTAATAATGATCACTGTCTTGTAATTTGAAATTTTACATACTTTGGTATTCTCGGCTCAAATTTGGTCACAAGTTATAGGGTTCCAAATTGGTATATTCCCATGAATAGTAAGGTACCATTTTACACCGATCTTCAAATTATAGAGTACCTAATGACCATTATCAATATCGCAAGGTACTTGATAATCATTATCAAGAACATAGAGTACCAAAGTTGTATTTCATTGAAACACAGGGTACCATATATTCCATAATGAATGTGGCATGCATTTATTGGTTAGACATAATTTAGGACACTAAAATACAAGGAATCATGATTCTAAATTCTTATTTTGACTCAACCGCAAATCCTCAAGTTTATCCCTTTGTGAAACCTAAGGACTCCCAATGTCTCTTTCATCTCGATGATTCTTTGTTTACCTTGGACTCGTTAGTTATTAGCCACAAGTCAACATCTATGGCTTAGAGATTAGGAACATGCGAAGGGTTGACTTGTAACGCCCTACTACCTTAGAGCTCTTACCATGTGATTTATAAATGTGCCATTAACTCGCTAATCAAGATTTTAGGTTAAAAAGTGTGATTAAATCAAAATAAAGACTCATTTGACGAACGTTAATTATAAAAGATTTGCACATTCATTAAAGTCATAAAATTTATACATTGGGATCCCACAATGCTGTTTAAAAAATGTATTAAAATTCAAAAGTTACAATACAGTCGACCTAAGAGACAAAACCAACCATTTACAGTAAATTCCTTAAAACAACCCCGATTGTGGCAGCCAGGTAGGCTAAACATGTACACGCCGCTCCACACTCTCCAACTCATGGTTGGTCGACCGTTCCCTTGCCCTTACCTGCACCATAGAGCACCCGTGAGCCAAGACCCAGCAAGAAAACTCAACACATATCATATCACAATTCAATCCAGTAATAAAAAACTTAAACTGATAACATATTATACATTTAGCGGCCTATGCCGACCTAGGTGCTTTACCAGGAACTAGGTTCACGGTCTTCACTGAGTGGGTGAGTACAAAACCCTTAGAGGGTCTTACCCTAGCAGCTTGCATTCAACATGCTTAATGTCATTCCTAACATTTTCCATTCTCGGCATTCGCCGTTCTCGACCTATGCCGATCCAGGTGCTTTACCACGCACTGGGTTCACGGTCTTCACCGAGCGGGTGAGTACAAAACCCTTAGAGGGTCTTGCCCTAGCAGCCTACATTCAACATGCTTAATGTCGATCCTGACCTTTTCCGTCCTTGGCCTTTGCCATTCTCGGCCTTCACCATTCTCGGCCTTCGCATTTCTCGGCCTTTTCCGTTCATTCATAGTCATGCACAACATAGCATAACATTTACATGTATTCACACACACATTAAACACAAATAATAGGGCCATGCCCTGCTCTACAGGCATAAACAACTTTCTTACCTGTGTCCCGAGTTGATTTCTTAATGCGATCCCGAGCACGATCCCCTAAACCCAAGCCTTGATGTAAAACCTAGTAACAACGCATCAATAAATAGACATCCATCAAGCCCTAACCAATTAAGAACTTCATATTAATATTCTAGCCTTCAAGACCTCAAATTATGCTAAACCAGGTAGTAGAATCCTTCCCGAGCCCTTAACTTTGGGTTCCCGAGCTTAAAACTCTGTTTTGGCCCAAATTCCCTATTTGAGCCGCGACCCAGCCCATTAGGGCCGCGGCATGCTACAAGTCAAAGAGCCTTGGGCTCTCTTCTAGGGGACATGGGTCGCTGCGCGCCTCAGCTTGCACCGCAGCGCCTGGACAGTTTTAGAGGCTCCCAAGCCTCTTTGTTCATATGGGTCGCGACGTCTAAAGAACAGGGTCGCGGCTCAAGCCCTAAAACCCAGAAATTCCATGCATTTTCACTACGTTTTCCTCAGCCAAACTTACCAATTCACACCCAGTTCAACCCCTACACTTAGAATTCAGTCTACAGTTCATATCAAAGTAACCTAATCAGCATAGACCCTTCAAAAGCTAACCCTTACCCTTCCAAATCCAAACTCAGACTTATGGTTTGAACCTAAACAAAACTTAAAAGAATCACAACAAAAACTTAAAAAATTAAGTACCAGAATCCTTACCTCAATTGATGATTCGACCTGAGCTATTTCCAACCTCTACAAGGTTCAAATTCCTCCAACCTTCAGCTACTTTTCCAAAGAATTCTTCTAAGTTTCCACATACACCAAAAGGGGAGAGAGAGCGCAAGAGAACGTGGGAGAGAGAGGGAGAGATTGGCTGAGAGTTGTGTTTTTGTTTCTCACTAGTTCTAGAGTCTTAGGCCAAAACCAAGTCTATCTCCAGTTGTAGAATACCCAAAATGCCTCTAAGTAAATTCTTAGTCCATCCTAACACCACCAAGGGTGAAATTGTCATTTGCCACATACCACTGATTCCTCGAGTGTTCCTATAATTCCCCATTTAACCCCCGACATACTTAAACAATCGCTAAATTACTACCTGTTAACCACTAATCCCAAACACGTACGATATTCCCAAAATACCCCTAGGCTCGCCCTGAGTTGGGTATTCGACCCCGTTGTGACTATTTCTCTATTTTGCTCCCTAGGACTATCTCAGATCACACATCACAAATAAATCTCCATAATCTTGTGGTCTCAAGCACAACACACATATAATTTACATTTATGCCCTCAACGGACCAAACTTACAAATATGCCCCTATTAACAAAAATGGGCCCACATGCATATTTAATTCACCTAAACATGCATTTCTAATCACATAGTCATTTAATCCACGTAATAACATAATTAAATCAATTATTGCCTTCCCAGCATGCTAACCAAGAAACTAAGCCTTATTAGAAAATTTAGGACATTACATGACCCATGAATGTATTTTATGTATAATGTCTTGGAACATATGCATATAATTCCATTTTATTAGATTGTCGCAAGGCAATGCTCCTTTATCGCAATGGATCCCTTCTGTTCATGAGGATTGACCTTCTTGCAGGCCTACGAGTAACTTCTCACTTATAGTCAAATCAACGGTTGAGGCTATTCTATAGAAACTTCACTTAACCCAACGAATAAGAACAACCTTCAATTGCCTATAAAATAAAGTCATTTTCATTTCATTTATTCCAAGTTTATGTGGAGAATTATGTTACGATTGGTTAAACACAAAACCTAAATGGGTTTACACAAGGTGGTGTAAAATTCTTAATGATTTCACAAAATGGAGGTGAGAAATTTGAGTTTGAGTTGTTGCCATTCAAAAATTTTCTTTTTGGGTCTAAAGTGATACAATGAGGTATCTAATCATTCCCCAAAAATTGGGAACAATTGGAGTTGTCTAAGGTTAATTTTGAGCAACTTGATCAGAGGTTAGGAAATATGTCACAGGTCACTAGGCGACATGTCGTCTATCTCATGCATAAAACACATGTAACGCCCAAAAAGTAGCAGACGATATGTCGCTTGTGACCATCGAAATGTCACCATACAACAAGCGACATGTCGCCCATTCTTGACGTTGCAAATGTGCTTTTTGGCTCCAAATTTAAAACCTAAAAGCTCTAATCCAATTAGTTAGATTTAATGATGGTGATTACACTATAACATGGTCCAATTAGAGTTGAGAGGCCTTGATCACACTTCTCAATTCTCTCTCTAGCTCTCAAGAACATACTTTTTCTCCAAGAAAATCCCCAAGAATTATTTAACTTGTGATTTTAAAGGCTTATTGAATCCCAATTCTCATTTCACTGCTTTAGAAGCTTTAAACAACTTGGGAAAGACTTGGAATAGATTATTAGGACAACGATTCTCATTGTGGCAAGCTTTGTTGCAAGGAATTCGGTATCTCTAAGATAGGAAGTTTTGATTTCATTTTTGAGTTTCCCATCTTCTTTTGTGTTATTATTTTTGATATTTGCATTGTACTTATTGTTTAAAGTTGTAAAATTAGGGTGGTGACTGTAATGCCTTGACTACCCCAGAACAGTTACGGTGAACGGTGAATCGGAAATTTAACTCGCTACCCGAGTCCTTTGGTAAAAACGTGCTTCTAAGTGTTATTAACAGACTAAGGTGGAAAACTAATAAAAAAGAAAAGATATATTTTATTTAGAACATAAAACTGTTCATGGGCCCATAAAAAACATTTACAAGTTATTTACAACTCAAAATGGTCATTACTGTTTCAAATTTACAAACCCGCCGACCTAAGCGACAAAAATAGGGTAAACCCCCTAGTTCTTCTGAGAACTCCTTGGCCGTGGTGGTCAAGCGGCCGCATATGTACACATCATCACCTAAGCTCTCCACTCAAGGCTGGGTGGGCTTTTCTTTCCCTTTACCTGCACCACATAGCACCCATGAGCCAAAGCCCAGCAAGAAAACATGATATAGCAAACATATAATATCAAATGATGATCATAATAATCACACATAACTTATAGCTCTGAACAGATGAGTGAATATCACTTTGTGTTTACAATAACAAGGAATGAGCTTATAGCTCTAATAAGATGAGTGATTTAACACTTGAGGTTCTGGTAAACCATACTGAGTGACTGACTTGAGGTCAGTTCGACATTAATGCTCTTCTGAATCATTTAATGCATATGTCAATTAGATCTAATCTTTGTTGGCTTGCGTTGAATACACTAAGGCCGTTCTTGACTTATGAGTCAACACTGTGTGACCAGTGCCCAGTACCACTGCCAAAGTTGACTAATGAGTCACAACTTCACAGTTGATACTGACACCTTTGCCAATTCTGACTAATTAGTTAGTGCCATGCACAAGTGAGCAAGATTTTCTAAGAATTCAATAATCAATCCATGTCTACATTTACACATCCAACATGCCTCATGAATAACCATGCATGTCACATATGGGGTGTAGTTTTCTTACCTCTGATTCGAGCGAGAATGAATAAAAGAACGACCCTTGAGAACGATCTGACTTTTAGTCCTTTAGCGGCCACCTAGTCATAACCAAATATGGGACACCATCAATAAAATGAATAACAAAGGTTCCCAAACCAAGTTCTAGCCTTCGAGACATCAATCCCCACTAATCCGGGTAGTAGGAACAATCTCGAGGCCTAAAACCAAGTTCCCGAGGTCAAAACACTCAAACGGGCTCAAAACTATCCAAGAGCCGCGACCCCCAACCACAACAGGAGCAAGGGCCACGGCGCCCCATACTCAAGGCCGCGATGCCCAGCAAGGCCAAAACCTCCCCCGCTGCTTCTTCGAGCTTGGGCTGCGGCGCCCAAGAACAGGGCCGCGACCCCCCACCCAGAACCAGCCATGAACCCAATTTCCTTCATCCCAAACCTTCCAAAAACACACCTAAACATTTCCAAATCCAAAAATCAAAGTTCCCAAACTTCCCAATGATAAAAAATCATCAAATCCCGAGGCTCAAATGAACCAAAATCTCAACGATTCACAAAATCTAATTTGAAGCTTAGAAACTCTAAAAACTCAAAACTTAAAACTTAGATTACCTTTGATTGGGTTGTTTCTCGTCAAATCCTTCGGTCAAGAAGCTTTTAATCTTTCCTAGGATCACTATGCCTTGATCCTCGCTTGATTCCGACTCCTAGAACTCAAGATTTCTTCGAAAATGCCTCGAACGGTAAAATGAACTAACGGGAAGAGAGAAAGTGTTTTTCTAACATACGGTTCTATCTGACAAGCTACTTCAAGCTTAAGTAACCTCAAATAAAACCCAATGCTCGGGGTCCCGAAAACACCCCAGGGACATTATAGCCAAAACTTCCAGAATTTCCTCTTGATCTCAATAACTCCCAATTTATCATCAAATAAACATTCTCATTACTCAATATCCCAATAAATGACCCCGTTATGACAAAATCGCTAATTCACAATATAAGAACGTCTCATGCTGAATAGCTCGAATATATCTCCATAATAATGGGATCTCATCCATAACTCACAATATGCACCAAAATACACAAATATGCCCTCAACGGGCCAAATTACCAAAACACCCTAATAATCAAATGTGGACCCACATGCATGCATATAACATCATATTATAATATAATTCACATAAACATGCACATAATCATTTAATGACATAATTAAACAGTTATGGCCTTCCCGGCTTACTAATCCAGCCATTAAACCGTATTAGGGATTTCGGGGCATTACAGTGACTACTCACTTTCCCAACAAATGAGACTCTTTCTCTCTACAATTACTCTATCTCTTGAAGACCATTATCTCACAAATACACTATTTATTGAATGCTCTTCATTCCATCTCCCCTAGAGATAACAACTAAAGTATCATCTTTGTACGTCCTCATCACATTTATTACTAAGAGAGGCAAGTGCTAGTCTTTAAACTCTTACCTTACTAAAAGAATGAGTCTAACATTCAAGAGTAGCAATGACTGATGCCCTATATTTCACTTCACGCTCTTCCAAAGTACCAAAAACGAAGTCTTCCACTAACACATACATATGTAATTTTACACAAAATAATGTAATTGTACATGTATCATACAAATGTACTCATAATTGATATAATTACATCTATAATATAATTTTGCACCACTAGAGGCCATTTTGCATTTGGGTTTCACTAGATTTTTGGCAATGAACATTTTTTTTTGACACTCTCTCTCCATGTTATGCACACTTCCCACTCTTTTTAATTTTTCTTCTACTTCACGATTACGCATTCATCTCCTCATTTCCTTTTTATTTTCCCTCTATTTTTTTTCTAAAGCTTCAAAGTCTAAAAAATAAGCACATACAATGGGTAAGAAAGTCATTGCCAAAAATCTACTGAAACCCAAATGCAAAAAGAAAAACAAAAAGATAAAAACAAGAAATGATGATTCAAATTTCTCCTGTGATTCTAGGAAGAAAAAAGTTCCATTTTTCCTATATATAGTCCATTTTTCCTTCCTAATGGCCATCGTATGTTCTTCTTCTTCATCACCTTCCCAAGCTGGAAAAATCACTAGAAAACTATCAAACTCTAGCTGAGAACTTTCAGCAATGGGTAAGAAAGCTATTGAGAATTTTTCATTTGTTGATGCATTTTATTTGATTAATATGTTTTCTAAGTTGTTTTTTATTTGATAAAGAGAAATACAATTATTTTTCATTTCTTTTTATTTTTTCGTTGTTTTAATGTTTATGTGTTACTTTTTTAGGGTATTGTTAATGGGGAGAGTAGTGACGAAAATGATTTTGTGGTTCAAGAGAATGATGATTTTGATGTTGAACAATTGTTGTTCAGTTGTTTTAATGTTGCAATTAGGTTTCAATGATATTGATGTTTTTGAGTAAAATATTATTTTTATCTCTATTTTTATTCCAATTTTTATTTATTTATTTATTTATTTCTTACATTCTCTCTCAACTTATTTTCATACCACACACTCTCTCCATTTGTTTCTTTTATCACACATTACCCTCTATTATTATTATTATTATTATTATTATTATTATTATTATAAAGTGCATGTTTATGACACTTGGAGGTTGGAGCACCACACACTTATTATTATATGATGTGTATAAATGATTAACAACTTGCAAGTGATATGACAAGCTACTAATTTCTTCTTTTTGTACCTTTTAATCAATTTTTTTCTTTTCTTTTCTTGCATGTTGCTCAATACATTGTACCCATTTCACTTTTTATTCATCTTCTCCATCTTTTTTCCAGAGATCAATATGATACACTACCCATTATCTCTATTCTTTTATTTTTCGAGCACAACACCTTTCTCTCCATTTCTTTCTATATTCCTTCATCTTATTCAAATATTTACGACAACATTGACTTGTTGTTGCTTTGGTGTTGTTCTAGAGTTGGTGATATATTTTTTTGGATTAGACCAAGTTGTTATGGTGTTTATCCGAGATTGATCTTGTGTTGTTTTTCATATTCATGAATTAATTTATTTTGTGTGTCACATTATTGTGTCACTATTGACTCTCTAGAGGTGAAAAATAGAATGGTTGATTATGTTGCCTTATTTTTAGTGATGGATAACATTATTTCACTTGATACTATAGTTGAATGGTCATTGTTTCTGGGTTGCAGTGTCGTTGTTGATACAGTTTCCCAACAAGGTCTTCATTTTTGCAATCCTTCGATACAAGTTCTTCACTTGCTTCGAAATCAAGATAATTATTTTTGATCATCCATGTCCATTGCTTTGCACTAAAATCGGTATTGGATTCCATTTTCTGAAAGGTAAATAATCTCAACTTTTTTTTAAAATATTACAATATTTTTAGTAGCAATTATACATTTTATATCCCAGGTTCAGTGATGTAAACACAAAACAACCTGGAAAAAACATCGCATAGATAAATATAAATTTCAAAATAATGTTCTTGTTTTCACTACATTTTCTATCTTACCTCGTTTATTTGAAGTTGTTTTCTGATTTTTGTTTCATCTTTGCTTCCAAATCTTACTGAAAAGTGTTATTTTATTTTTTTGGGTTGGATTTTCTTTGATAGTTTGATGGTAGCTGAAGATGGTGATTTTTTTGTTGCTAATCGCCAACGATTGTAAAGGTGATTGGATCGAGTTATTGTTGTGATGTTTCTTTCTAGACTGGTCATCGACATCCATGGAGTTTCTCTATTGCTTGGAGCTCCTTACTGTGGTTGATACACGAAGAATGACCTCTTCCCTTTGAGAGAGAGTGTTTATGACGAAGTCGTGTTTTTGAAAAAAAAACGTTTGTTGTTGTAGAAATGAAAAAATACGTGTATAGCTGTATAAAAGTAATTTTTAGGCTGCGATCGTGTATACCATAAAAGACCCTAAAAAGTATGCTAATGATTCTTTAATTTTCCAAAATACTCCTTTCATAACTCGATGCCTCTCTTCCTCTCTCTCTCTCCTCCTTTTTCCCCATGGATGAACATCCCTTCATTCCTCTCCGCCTCTTCCTCCCTCTTTCTCTCTCGGTTCTGAACCCCTAAACTCAGAACCTCGAAGCCCTATTGACACCGACACCACGAAGCACCACCATTTAAGGTTAGTGTTCTTGACATTTTTGGATTTTTTTCTTCATTAAATTAGTGTTTTTATTAATGATTCAAAGCTTAAACTAAGGAAAAGTTTTAGTTAAAACACTAATCTATACATATCAAACATATATGGGCAGGATTTTTTTTTTGATTTTTTTTTTCAGATTTGAAACTTTGAAATTGGCAGAAATTCAATTTGGTTCGATGGTGTCGATGCCGGCTCGACGGGACTTTAAAATCAAGATTTTTATGATTATTTTGGCTTGATGAAGCTCGATGGAGCTCGATGCCAACTCGATAGTACTCGATGCAATTCTTGCAAGAGGTGTAATTTTTTTAGTGGAATGTCTATTTCAAGCGATTATTTTTGTTTTGAATCTGGGTATTTTTTTTTATATCTACATGTTTGAGGAACATACATACACATTTGTGAAGTGTAAATCTTTAAAACATACCAAAATTCAAAATGATACTCCATTTTTGGTCGTGATTTCTAGATTGTTGTCTCAATTTTTCGTCAACTTGAGAACATTAGAGCATGGATTCAAGAATAGAGATATGAGAATATAAATAAGATAATATTTTATAGTGGTTTGACCCAAAAAAGATGACATACGTCCACTTATTCACTTTTATTATAGTTGTTCTATAGTCCTCCTTCACTTTTATATTACATAAGGACTGGCTTGTACAAGAATGGGGTTTTGACATTATGAGCTGCCTCCCCGATTCGGATCCCATATCTTCTTATTTACAGTGAAGAGTTTAGGGTTACATTTTTAGTTGTGGGCCTAAACTAATGATTTGGGCCCGTAAATAATACATTAAAAGTCCTAACCAAGTTGCTTTGATTGTATCTTTAGTAAATAGAGACTCCGACTTCCGCTTCCAATCCTGTTAGCGTTAGGTAGCCTTTCGTGATCGAACATAAATAGACTAACAAGGGTTCAAGGTCACGCTTGCCTTTTAGTATCCTAAAGGGGATTATAAACGAACATGAATAAAGAGTGTTACTTGGCGACCATAATCCTCCTGTTAGCATGTGATAACTTTCCCCGTACAAATAAAAATAGAAGACCATGAGTGGATGATCAGACTTATCTATAAGCGCATGATTGCTTGTTCTGAGGAAACAGGAATGTTCTTGCATAGGTTATAGGTGAACATGGTTCTTCTGTTAGCGTGGGGCTGCTTACTTTGTGAGAACAAGATTTCCACAAGTTCTGATCATCTTTTCTATGAAGGAAATAATGCCTAGGTTGGAAATCCTAGTTATTGAACTCTTTGACACGTCATCATGCCCAACAATGGGTATAAAATACTACTTAAAATTTTGTTGCATAAAAAATTTGTAATATTGTGCCTTTTTTTTCTGAGTTGTTACCACACTAACATTTTTCTAAAGTTCGAAATAACTCTTTAAAAGTTTGTGTAGATTTTCTCCAAGCTTGTGGTATGGTTATATCCAACACTTATATGCCCCTCGAGTAACCAAGTTATAAATCTTAGGTTACTTTTAGTTCGGGCTCGAGCTGGTTTTATAATTTAGAATTCAAAGTTACCCTCTTTTTTGATTATGATAGAATTCAAGGTTATCTTATTTCCTACTCATTAACTATGTACATTCTTGGAAGGACTGGCTTATTTTCCAATTCCCTTTCTCTGTTCGTTTATTATGTACATAGTTATTATTTGGGGAGAGTGAGATCACATTACCAAAATAATAAGAATCTACACTAAATTATCCTTGACAGAGACCAAGAAAATATTGAGTTAAATGATGCAAACCCTAGTAGTAGATCAAAGTTCTTCAACCTTCTTGAAGCTTCAAAACCCTTGTTGAATCACCACCTTGAATTTTTTCTTCCTTATGCAAAACACAACCAAAGGCTTTTACACGAGGTGTATCGCTGTCCTAATTATCTATTTCCTAGCCATCCATTGATATTTGAGGCTTTTTCTAAGAGGAAATGGAAATTTTGATTGAACAAGACTTAAACTCACAAATCCAAACACTTTATTTTTATGAGTTTCTTGGAGAAAACTTCAGATTCTTTAAAGCTAGAGAGAAAGAGGTTAGAGATAGTGATCAAGTCTTCCAAAACTCTATGAGAACCCTTTTATAGCATAGGCATAATCATTAGGTCTAACCAATAGGATTAGAGCCTTAAAACTCATCATTTGGAGCTTAAAATACGTGTCCGTACGGACATGTCAGGCGATGCGTCGCCTGCATATTGTCGAAGCATCGCCCGCCAGGCAATGCGTCACCTACTAGCAGGCGAGGCATCACTTGTTGAGGTTTTCAAACGCCTTCGCATTTAGGCGATGCATCAACACCCCCTTTAAGGGACCTAAAATTTCTTCAAATGCTACCAAAATTTTTAGGCATCCTTAGATACCTCTATGTATCACTTTGGACCCAAAAACACAATTTTTAAGTGCCTACAATTGAAACTTAAATTTCACATCTTCATATGTGAAATTTACTAAGTGTTTTATAGCTAGCATGTATAACAACAATTATTCTTTGTATTTAACCAATCATGACATTCTCCCACTTGGTTAGATACAAGCCTCAATCTCTAGCTCAAAACAATTTTGGCGCCTAAAGTAAAGTGCCTTTCGACTTGAACCTTACCTTAGTGAAAATACCAAAAAGTCTTATCAAAATCATTGGTAGCTTAAAAACTTGAACCAAGCATTCCTTATGATAAAATCGGTGATACCTCACACACCTCCACTAGATTTTTTTTTTCCCACTATTCTCACTTTAGCACTCATATGGCCATGTGCTCATCCTTTCATGAACTTTCCGGGGAGAAACTTCAACTCCTATGAAAGGTGACACCACCTTTAAGTTCACATAGGTGAAGTTCTTACAACATCTTTGCTACCTTTATGGATGCTTGTTCAACTGAACTTAATTAAAAGCCCTAGGCTTAACCCTTACTTAGTAGCAATCAACACTATCCATCTTGGATGGAACTCACAAAAGTTTTAGTGTTGAAACCATTCACTTATCATTGACTTATTCTTACCCATTGAACTCTTTCCCTTGATCTTCACAAGTTTGGAGTTGGGTTGCCACCATTGGTAATTCTTTTATTATAGGAGTTTTAGTCCCATCCATTTTGAAGTGGAACTTACTAACTTTCTTGTTGACCAATGTTTTAGTCAACGACACCGAGTCAATATAAACGACATAAATAAATTTAATGAGCTAAAATAAAATAAAATGACACAAAAAGTTTGTAGTGGTTAGACCCCAAAAGTTAGTAATAACCTACGTCCACTTGCACTTTTATTAACCAAGAAAGTCTCAGACTCAAGATCAAGAAGAACAAGCTTCAACTGAGTTTCCTAAGTCAGAGAAAGAATACAATTCAACTATTAGTTACTTAAATATCTTGAGAAATTTCATAATATCTCATGAAATCTGAGTCATTTGGTTAAATGACTTGTTCTTCGAGTAGCTCCATAAGATGGTATCATGTTCCTTTCTTTCGAGCAGCAAACTTGGTGGGTTGCCTTCATGTTTATGAAGCCTACTCAAGCAGCTACCTTATCTCGACCCACTCTTAGAATTTGATGTCGTTTATTGCCACATGTCCTCTTCAAATGCCACATCACCATGTTCAATTTTGGGTTAAAAATTTGCCCCCCAAGTTTATTCTGGAGCAACCAGCACTGGATAAACTTGGATGCTTCGACCAGGCTGGCGCCTTTTCAAAACCCAACATATTAAAAATTGTTGCATTACTTTTATAGGCAATGATTACACCTTCTCAGTAAGGTAACAAGAGACCTTTGGGTTTCCTTAAGCATTCTGACACCACATTTCAAGGCAGCAATGATGTCACTTTTTAGAAAAAGGTGGCAATGTTTCATTTACCCATGCAATTAATGTCACGTTATCCCAAAACTCATGATGATGTCAGCTGCTCACGTGCGAGCCATAGGGCTATAAATGGCCCTGCTTCTAATCTTCACTCTTTACGTTTTCAAAAAAAATTTCAAGCTCTCTCTCAAGAATTCTCTCAAACCTGAAGTCTTGCTATTCAACCTTTGAATCTCCAAACTTAAATTTTCACCCAGATTCCTCCTCAAAACCTTCAATACAACAAGTTTTTGAATCTTGTACTCGTACTTGCTTTGCTTCGTAATTTCTTGCTTTGATTTCACTATATTCTTGATGATTTAAAAAAAAACATTTTCTTCTGTGTTCTTGAGTAAACCGTAGGAAAACTTGTATTTTTCTTGTAAAAAACCTTTGATTTTTTGGGAAAATGTGTGTTTGGATAGTAAGAAAATGAATTTAGGCTTCGGGTGTGCTTGCTCGTGTGTTGATGCTAAGAAAATTTGAAAAATCAAGAAGAAATTGACTTGCTATTTTCTCGAAAAAAATGGTGGGAATTTTTTCCCAAAAGGTAAGTGAAAAGTTTTGAGAATTTTTTTTTTAAACTACCTTTTGGATTCATCTTGACCCCTACTCAAATGTATCATCGTGTTATTCAAGCAGCACACACATTTTAGGCACACATACACTAGATTCATCTTGACCCCTACTCAAACGTATGCATGCAATCACTAGGGAAGTGATTATTCCATAGACCCCGATTTATGACAAACGCTGGTCAATGAAGTGGAACGAACTCGACCAGACATTGATCTCAACCACGATATTCTGGAACTTTCTGACCAATCTAGTGAGCACTCTCATTATGATTTTCAATTTGTACCCTACCAGGAATATTGTTGTATGGTTGGGGAAATACACCAGAATAAAGAAATTTCTTTTAAATGATTGGACCTATGTTGTCCACCCTAACTTCGTTGAATCACTCCCGGCCAGAGTTTCAACCAGTGGGAGGATAACAAGCAGGTCTTTGTTTGTTGAAGAGGTCGTAACTTTTGCTTTCTATTCCTTAGATTTGGCTAGAGTAAAGCAAACGACAAGGCAGTGAACAACAACAGTTCCTCAAGTCACAAGACACGCGACTAACACTAATGAAGAGCAGCCATAACAACTACATCAACAACAACAAGAAAAACAGCAACAATACCAACAACAGAGGCCCCATGAGCAGCCTGTAGAGGCTACACCAGCTATGGAGGTTACTAATACCATAAGGCTTTATGCAAAGCCAAAATCTCGCAAGAGGAAGAATGTTCCATGGCACCTTGTCCCAACCAGCACCCTCTCGAGCAACCTTCTCGAGGAATACCCTGAAAATTATGGAATTATGGGAATAAATATGGTTACTCCTCGGGCCTACCAGCGCTCCAACTTTCCTGGCGGAGCCTTTAGCACCTGGTCCCACTTCCACATCCAAGATGGTGCTACTCTCCCCCTCCATGATTACTTTGGGGGCATTGCCAAGTACTTTGGCATTGCTCCCTTCAAAATAACTCCTAATGGATATCTAATGCTTTCAACATTATATATCATATATCAACTTCAAAGATGGGAGCCCCCACTCCCCACGAGGTCCATTATATCTTCGACCTGAAGTCGAATCCAAGCCATCAAGGTACAGTATTCTTTTACTTCTGCTATTGGGAAGTGAGCAAAGGCACATGTTGTAATGCCCCGAATTCTCTGATGAGGTTTAGTGGCAGTTTAGTAGGCCGGGAGGGCCGTAATTGTTTAATTACGCCATTAAATGAATATATGCATGTTTATGTGAATTATATTATGATATAATGATATATGCATGTATGTGGGTCCACATTTGAAATATTATGCTGTTTTGATAACTTGGCCCATTGAGGGTAAATTTGTGTATTTCGGTGCATGATGTGATTTGTGAATGAGATTCCATTATTATGGAGATATATTCGAGCTACTCGGCATGAGACGGTCATTCTTAGTGGATTAGCGGTTTTGTCATAACGGGGTCAATTTTTGGGTAATAGGAATGTTTATTTGATAATAAATTGGGAATATTTGAGATCAGGGTGGAATTCTGGAGGTTTTGACTATAATTTCCCCGGAGGTGTTTTCGGGACCCCGAGCATTAGGTTTTATTTGAGGTTACTTAAGCTTGAAGTAACTGTCAGATAGAACATACGATTAGAAAACCTCTCGTTCTTCCGCTTTAGTTCATTTTTGCCACTCGAAGCATATTTGAAGAAATCTCGAGTTCTAGGAGTCGGAATCGAGCGAGGATCGAGGCATAGCGATCCTAGGAAGGATTAGAAGCTTCTTGACCGAAGAATTTGACAGAAAACAACCTAATCAAAGGTAATCTAAGTTTAAAGTTTTGAGTTTTTAGAGTTTCTAAGCTTTGAATTGGACTTTGTGAATTGTTGTGTTTTTGATTCGTTTGAACCTTAGGTTTTGAGGGTTTTGGTGCATTGGGAAGCTTGGGAACTTTGATTTAATGATTAGGGAATGTTTATGTATGTTTTTGGAGGCTTTGGAGTGTTAAAAACGTGTTTGGGAATGGCCCAGAGTTGAGGGCCGCGACCCTGTTCTTGGGGTGCCGCGGCCCTGCCTTGAAGAAGCAGGTGGAGTTTTTGTGCCTGCTGGGCGCCGCGGCCCTTGATGAAGGGCGCCGCGGCCCTTGCCTCAGTGAACTCTGGGGGCCGCGGCCCAAGATGCTAGGGTCGCAGCCCTTGCCCAGTTTTCGCCCCGTTTGCTCGTTTTGACCCTGGGAACCTAGTTTTAGGCCTTGGGAGTGTCCTTACTACCTGGATTAGTTTGGATTGATCTCTTTGAGGCTAGATGTTGGTTTGAGAACCTTTGATTATCATGTTATTAATGGTATCCTATAATGTGTTATGATTAGGTAATCGCTAAAGGACTAAAAACTAAACCGTTCTCAAGGGTCGTTCTTTTGTTCATTCTAGCTCGAATCAGAGGTAAGAAAACTGCACCCCAAATGTGACATGCATGGTTATTCATGAGGCATGTTGGTTGTATACATGTGGACATGAATTGAATGTGGAATACTTAGCAAATGTTGCTCACTTGTGCATGGTACTGACTCATTAGTCAGATTTGGCAAAGGTGCTAGTATCAACTGTGAAGCTGTGACTTATTAGTCAGGTTCGGTAGTGGTATTGGGCACTGGTCACATTGTGCTGACTCATTAGTCAGGACGGCCTTAGCGTGATCCACGCAAGCCAACAAAGATTAGATCTAATCGACTTTCTGCATTGGATGACTCAAAGAGCATTAATGCCGGACCGACCTCAAGTTCGATGAATATTATAAGTGCTTGTGTGGCTTACCCATCAGTCACTCACTTGTTAAAGTAGAGACTTACCCATCAGTCTCTCATTTGTTGAAGGCTAGTGGCTTACCCATCAGCCACTCTTCCATTTGAACTAGTGACTTGTTTATCAGTTACTCAGTATGGTTTACCAGAACCTCAAGTGATATTCACTCATCTGTTTGAAAGCTATGAGCTGTGTGTGATTATAATGATAATCATTTGATGATGTTTACATATAATGTTATGTTTTCTTGCTGGGCTTTGGCTCATGGGTGCTATGTGGTGCAGGTAAAGGAAAAGAATATCTCACCCAGCCTTGAGTGGAGAGCTTAGGTGGTGATGTGTACATATGCGGCCGCTTGACCACCACGGCCAAGGAGTTCTCAGAGGAACTAGGGGGTTTACCCTATTTTTGCCGCTTAGGTCGGCGGGGTTTGGAATTTTGGAACAGTAATGACCTTTTTGAGTTGTAAATAACCTGTAAATGTTCTTGTGGGCCCATGAACAGTTTTATGTATCAATAAAACATATCCTTTCCTTTTTACTGGTTTTCACCTTAACCTGTTAATAACACTTAGATCACGTTTTTAACCAAAGGACTCAGGCAATGAGTCAAATTTCTGGTTCACCGTTCACCGTAACTGTTCTGGGGTAACCAGGGCATTACAACTTGGTATCAGAGCAATGCCAAGGTTAAGGTTCCTGTAGACTGGCTGGGCATGTACACACATCACTGAAGTCAAGCTTGACTCATGGTTTGGTAACTATTGATGTAGTTATGTGTATAACTACCTAAATGTGGTGCATATGCTTTACCTGTGTGCATGAGACACTGTGTTGAACCTGTGCCCCTGAAATATTATGAATTGTTATGTGATACATGCTGAGTGCTGAATGCCATAAACATGTATCTGCTTGTGAATGTTGAATGACTGTGGAATATGATAATTGTCTGCTTGTTCTTGGACCGTGAGGCGGCAAGAGGTTTAGTTATTACTACATGACTGGCCGTATTGATCAATGTTTCAGCAAGGTATCAGATAAGAATGAATCTAGAACAGACAGATACTACAGCTGGCCAGAGTGATCAGGGCCAGAATAACAATAACAGCTAGGGTCAGGAAAATGACCAGTCTCAGATTCCACAGCCAGCTACTGCAAACTGGCAGCAATTGTTTAATGACTTGTAGGCTATAGTGTTGAAACAAGGAGAAGAGCTTCGTCTCCTGAGACAGCAACAAGTGCCTGCAGTGGTTAGTGTTTCAGAGGCACCTCCTATGTCGGTGCCAGTAGTTGGACAGCTGCCTGAGGTAAGAAATAAATGGGAACCTCTTTATGAAAGGTTCAGGAAGCAACAACCTCCTGTTTTTGAGGGCAGTGCAGATCCTGCCAAGGCAGAACAATGGATGAGCATGATTACCACTATCCTTGACTTTATAAGGGTAGCTGGTAGTGAGAGGGTGGCCTGTGCTACCTATATGTTTCGGGATGATGCCTGGATTTGGTGGGAAGTGATTACCCAGACCAGGAATGTTAATGCTCTGAGCTGGGAGGAGTTTCAGACCTTGTTTAATGAAAAGTATTACAATGATGCCATCAGGGCAGCTAAAGCTGAGGAATTCATCAAGCTAGTTCAGGGAAGCTTATCAGTTACTGAATATGCCTTAAAGTTTGACCGTTTGGCAAAGTTTGCCAAGGAACTGGTGCCCGCTGATGGGACTAGGAGAGAGAGATTCCTCCAGGGGATACAGCCCAGACTAGCCCGGGATGTACGTATCACCACTGTGGCGGGGGTTACTACTTATGCACAGGTGGTTGAGAAGGCACTCACAGCTGAGAGTGTAGAGACCAAGATCTGGCGTGACAGTGCAGCCAGAAAGGATTTCAGGAGGACAGTTCCTCCATTTGTGGGTTCTGGTAGGGGTGTTGTCCCCAGTGATCAGAAGAGGAAGGTTCCTGACACCTTCCCAGTTCCAGGTCCTGACAGGAGACCCCATGGTATTACAATGGGTCGTCTTGGGGGTAGTGAAGCCTGGAAGACTCGTCCTGAATGCCCTAGATGCAAGAGGCGCCATTTGGGAGAGTGTAGGGCAAAGGCCTGCTACTTGTGTGGAGCAGTGGGTCATCTTAAGAAAGATTGCCTCAGGTAGGGAAAGAAGAACCCAGGAAGGTGGACAGCTCGGCCCCAGCTCGAGTGTTCATGTTGACACAAGCAGAAGCTGAGGCTTCCCCTCAGTTGTTACAGGTCAGCTTCTTAGTGCTGGAATCCCTTATAATGTGTTGATTGATTCTGGTGCTACACATTCTTTTGTTGCTAGTAGCATTATTGATAGATTGTGTAGACCTTGTGATTTCTATGCTGTGGGATTTGGTACTTTGTTACCCACGGGAGAGTTAGTGGTATCCAGAAGGTGGGTCAGATCTTTGCCAGTGACAGTGGAGGGTAGAGAGTTGTCAGTGGACTTGATAGAGTTAGTTATGACTGACTTCGATATGATATTGGGTATGGATTGGTTGGCAAAGTATGGGGCAACTATTGACTGCAGAAGGAAAATGGTCACCATTGAGCCTGAAGGTGAGGATCCTTTTGTGTTTGTTGGTGCTGTGCATGGACCCCGCATTCCTATGATTTCTGTGTTGAGGGCCAGGGATCTATTGCAAAGAGGTTGCATTGGAATCCTAGCCAGTGTGGTTGACACCACCCAGGTCATGCCAGTGAGACCAGAGGATACTAGACTTGTTCGTGAATTCCTGGATGTGTTTCCAGAAGATTTGCCAGGATCGCCACCACACAGGGAAATTGAGTTCGTTATAGAACTGGCACCAGGGACGGAGCCAGTGTCTAGAGCACCATACAGAATGGTGTTGGGGTTTTATGCCCTAATTAAAACCCAAATTCTTTGTAATCTCATTTTATTATCAATAAAAGAATAGAAATCATTTTTTGACTTGGTCAATCGCTTTGCTCACATGTTTTATTTTCATGATTATTTGTTTAATATAAACTTCTATTAAATCCCGAGCATATAGCTAATCTTATTTATAGTGACATAATCACAGTGGAATATAAATATGATTATATGTTCAAAATAAGTTAGTCCTAAGATTAGTTAGTGCACCGGATTTACACTGACTTGCCAATCTACGATATGATCTACTTACACATTACAGTGTTATGTTCTTTCCAGAACATTAGCAAAGTAGATAAGATCGGATGTATTTGTTACATCGGACTGGACCGATATTGACAGTTGATAAGATAAGTAAACATACCGTTATTATCTATTCTAGTCATATCATATAGTTGACCATAGGTCAATTCATTCTCAATTCTGAGTGGTTAGTATTCTAACTGATTGTATTATTTGAGTTCTTTGACTTGTTCGTTACCAGCTTACCCTACGGACTAGCCCATACTTACATCTTGGGAACTCGGTAGTATAATTGAGTGGGAGTGTTAATCATAGATATGAACATCTATAGCTTCTGATGAAGAAGTGAAACGATGGTTTCCTTTTAGTTTGGTTCAATGTGTTAAATGATAGAGATCTCATTTCAGTAATTAAATTAGTTTACTGAAATATCATTTACAAGGAACTAAGTGTTTTAAGGATAAAATACAATGAGGGGTAAAACAGTATTTTAGTCCCATCTCATTGTAGACCGTCTATAGAGGATTGAGTGACAATTATGGTTGTAAAAATGGATAATTAATAGCGTATCTATATTTGTTATAGAGCGTTCTATGAATTCAAGAGTGCAATTCCAAGTCTATAGTGGAGTCACGAGGAATTAATAAGTTAGTAAATTTATTTGTTAGATTTATGATAACTTATTGGAGCTTGATTTCATAGGCCCATGGTCCCCATTGTACCTTGGATAAAATCATCTAGATAGTCTCAATTAATTGATTTAATCATCAATTAGAATTATCAAAGTTGACCAGGTCAATTTTGGATAGTTTCACAGAGTTGTGTAATTTTGAGAAGAAAAGAGAAATTATGGAAGATTTATTAATTAAGATAAATTGGTATCTAAATTAATAAATAAGTTTAAATCAAGGTTCAAATTATAAATAATTAATTTGATAAAGGATTTAAACAATTATTTAATTAATTAAATCAATAGAAAATAATACAGGCCTTGATTTTAAGTCCAATGGGCTTATAATCAAATGAGAAATTTCACGGGCTTATAGCCCATGATAATTTTGACCTAGGGCTTCAAAATGGCTATTATTTTATTAATTTTTTAATTAAATTAAATGGCCTAATTGAGTCTATAAAAGGAGTGCTTAGAGAGAAGTAAAAAAAAAACAGAAGTTTGATAAGTCACACGTCAGATTTTCTGATAGTTTTATATTCTCTCTAAACACAAGTCCTTTTCTAAGCCACTTTGTTATTTTCTCTTCTTCTCTCTATATCTATCTCATGTGTTGAGAATTGCCCACACTAGTCTAGGTGGTTCTAAGGATACATTGGAAGATCGTGAAGAAAATAGAAGATCGGTTCAGTTTCTTGGTAATACTCTGCGACAGAGAGGATACGAGAGTTAGAGAAACTGAAGGAATGACTCTTTAATTCCGCTGCGTATACTGTAAGTATTATATTTTTTTGTTTCTCTTTGAATTCAATTTTAGAAACATGTTTTAGGCTATCTCGTATTAATTTGTTTAATACTAGATATACATGAAAATAAATAAAGTTCCTGTATAAGCTAATCCAACAAATGGCCCCAACTGAATTGAAAGAATTAAAGGTACAGTTGCAAGAGTTGTTAGGCTTGGGTTTTGTTAGACCTAGTTTCTCACCTTGGGGTGCGCCAGTTCTGTTTGTGAAAAAGAAGGACGATTCTCTGAGGATGTGTATTGATTACAGGGAAATGAATAAGTTGACAATTAAGAATAAGTATCATTTGCCAAGGATAGATGATCTGTTCGATCAGTTGCAAGGTAAGAAGGTATTCTCAAAGATTGACCTTCGTTCTGGTTATCATCAGTTGAGGGTCAAGGAGGGAGACATACCGAAGACTGCCTTTCACACCAGGTATGTGCATTATGAGTTTCTAGTTATGTCATTTGGATTGACTAATGCCCCTGTTGCTTTTATGGATCTGATGAACAGAGTGTTCAAGGATTACTTAGACCAGTTTGTGATCGTCTTCATCGATGATATTCTGGTATATTCTCAGACTGAGTTAGAGCATGAGCAGTATCTGAGGTTGGTTCTACAGAGACTGAGAGAACACAGGCTGTTTGCTAAATTCAAGAAGTGTGAGTTCTGGTTGTCTCAAGTATCCTTTCTTGGACACATTGTTAGTAAGGAGGGGATTAAGGTAGATCCAACAAAGATCGAAGCGGTCAGAGATTGGCCAAGGCCAAAGAATGCTTCTGAGGTTAGAAGTTTCCTTGGATTGGCAGGTTATTACAGACGTTTCGTGGAAGGGTTTTCAAAGATAGCTGGTGCATTGACTGAGCTGACACGCAAGAATCAGAAATTTGTGTGGTCAGATAAATGTGAGAACAGCTTCCAGGAACTGAAGCAAAGATTGATTACAGCTCCGATTCTGAGTCTTCCAACAGACCAGGAGGAGTTTGTGATTTACTGTGATGCTTCTCATCAGGGTTTGGGCTGTGTTTTGATGCAATCAGAAAAGGTAATAGCTTATGCTTCTCGTCAGTTGAAGGAGTATGAGAAAAGGTATCCCACTCATCATTTAGAGTTGGCGGCTGTTGTTTTTGCCTTGAAGATATGGAGGCATTATCTCTATGGAGAGAAGTGTGAGATTTATACAGACCACAAGAGTCTGAAATACTTCTTCACCCAGAAAGACCTGAACATGAGGCAAAGGCGTTGGCTGGAGTTAGTAAAGATTATGATTGTGAGATTCTGTATCATCCAGGAAAAGCCAACGTGGTAGCTATTGCGTTGAGCCGGAAGGGTCCGGGATAGATTCATGGTATGAGGCTGATAGCCAGAGAGTTGGCATATGATATGACCAGAGCTGGTATTGAGCTGCTGGTGGGCCAGTTGGCTAACATTACGCTACAGTCTACGCTGTTGGAGAGAATCAAAGAAGGTCAGTTGAGTGATCCACAGCTGATCAAGATCAGAGAGGATGTTCTGGCTGGAGCATCCAGAGATTATTCAGTGTTTGAGACAGGCTTGTTGAGGTACAAAGGACAGATATGTGTTCCGTTAGACACTGCATTGAGGCGAGAGATTCTGGATGAATCTCATACTACACCTTACTCTTTGCATCCAGGCACCACGAAGATGTATCAGGATGTGAGATCGTTATATTGGTGGCCAGGGATGAAGATAGATGTAGTAGAGTATGTGGCTAAGTGCTTGACATGTCAATAGGTCAAGGCTGAGCATCAGAGGCCGGCAGGGTCATTGCAGCCTCTGGATATCCCAGAGTGGAAGTGGGAAGACATCACAATGGATTTTGTGGTGGGCTTACCCAGGACTACTGGTCAGCATGATTCTATTTGGGTGATAGTGGATCGCTACACCAAATCAGCTCACTTTCTGCCAGTGAGGACCACTTATATAGTTGATCAGTATGCAGATCTCTATGTGAGAGAGATCGTGCGCCTCCATGGAGCACCTAGGTCGATCGTGTCAGATTGGGACCCCACTTTTACGTCCAAGTTTTGGGGGAGTTTGCAGAAAGCCATGGGGACACAATTAAAGTTCAGTACAACTTATCATCCTCAGACAGATGGGCAATCTGAGAGGACAATTCAGATTTTGGAAGACATGCTGAGAGCATGTGTGCTGGACTTCTGTGGATCTTGGAGTAAGTATCTGCCTTTGATAGAATTCTCCTACAACAACAGTTATCAATCTACCATTGGAGTGGCACCTTATGAGATGCTGTATGGTAGGAAGTGCAGATCTCCCATTCATTGGAATGAGACAGGTGAAAGGAGATACTTAGGTCCTGATGTAGTTCAGAGGACCAGTGAGGCTATTGAGAAGATTAGAGCTCGGATGCTTGCTTTTTCAGAGTAGACAGAAGAGCTATGCAGATCCCAAGTGCAGGAACGTGGAGTTCCAGGTAGGAGACTATGTTTTCCTCAGGGTCTCGCCATGGAAAGGGGTGAGAAGGTTTGGGAAGAAAGGCAAGCTGAGCCCTAGATTTGTAGGTCCATTTGAGATCCTGGAGAGGATTGGTCAGGTGGCTTACAGATTGGCCTTGCCTTCGGCGTTGTCTGCCGTGCATAATGTGTTCCATGTATCTGCTCTTCGGAGGTATGTATCTGATGTGGGCCATATTTTGAGTTATGAAGATCTGGAGCTTGAACCAGATCTCTCCTTTGAGGAGCAGCCAGTTAAGATACTTGATAGAAAAGACAAGGTCCTCAGGAATAAGACGATACCTTTGGTTAAGGTATTGTGGAGGAACAGCAAGGTCGAGGAAGCGACCTGGGAGCTTGAGTCAGATATGCAGAGTCAGTATCCCGAGCTGTTCAGGTAAATTTTGAGGACGAAATTTCAGTAAGGAGGGGATAGTTGTAATGCCCCGAATTCTCTGATGAGGTTTAGTGGCGGTTTAGTAGGCCGGGAGGGCCGTAATTGTTTAATTACGCCATTAAATGAATATATGCATGTGTATGTGAATTATATAATGATATAATGATATATGCATGCATGTGGGTCCACATTTGAAATATTATGTTGTTTTGATAACTTGGCCCATTGAGGGTAAATTTGTGTATTTCGGTGCATGATGTGATTTGTGAATGAGATTCCATTATTATGGAGATATATTCGAGCTACTCGGCATGAGACGGTCATTCTTAGTGGATTAGCGGTTTTGTCATAACGGGGTCAATTTTGGGGTAATAGGAATGTTTATTTGATAATAAATTGGGAATATTTGAGATCAAGGTGGAATTCTGGAGGTTTTGACTATAATGTCCCGGGGGTGTTTTCGGGACCCCGAGCATTAGGTTTTATTTGAGGTTACTTAAGCTTGAAGTAGCTGTCAGATAGAACGTACGATTAGAAAACCTCTCGTTCTTCCTCTTTAGTTCATTTTTGCCACCCGAAGCATATTTGAAGAAATCTCGAGTTCTAGGAGTCGGAATCGAGCGAGGATCGAGGCATAGCGATCCTAGGAAGGATTAGAAGCTTCTTGACCGAAGGATTTGATAGAAAACAACCTAATCTAAGTTTAAAGTTTTGAGTTTTTAGAGTTTCTAAGCTTTGAATTGGACTTTGTGAATTGTTGTGTTTTTGATTCGTTTGAACCTTGGGTTTTGAGGGTTTTGGTGAATTGGGAAGCTTGGGAACTTTGATTTGATGATTGGGGAATGTTTAGGTATTTTTTGGAGGCTTTGGAGTGTTAAAAACGTGTTTGGGAATGGCCCAGAGTTGAGGGACGTGGCCCTGTTCTTGGGGTGCCGCGACCCTGCCTTGAAGAAGCAGGTGGAGTTTTGTGCCTGCTAGGCACCGCGGCCCTTGCCTCAGGGAACTCTGGGGGCCGCGGCCCAAGGTGCTAGGGCCGTAGCCCTTGTCCAGTTTTCGCCCTGTTTGCTCATTTTGACCCCGAGAACCTAGTTTTAGGCCTTGGGAGTGTCCTTACTACCTGGATTAGTTTGGATTGATCTCTTGGAGGCTAGATGTTGGTTTGAGAACCTTTGATTATCATGTTATTAATGGTATCCTATAGTGTGTTATGATTAGGTAACCGCTAAAGGACTAAAAGCTAAATCGTTCTCAAGGGTCGTTCTTTTGTTCATTCTAGCTCGAATAAGAGGTAAGAAAACTGCACCCCAAATGTGACATGCATGGTTATTCATGAGGCATGTTGGTTGTATAAATGTGGACATGAATTGAATGTGGAATACTTAGAAAATGTTGCTCACTTGTGCATGGTACTGACTCATTAGTCAGATTTGGCAAAGGTGCTAGTATCAACTGTGAAGCTGTGACTTATTAGTCAGGTTCGGTAGTGGTATTGGGCACTGGTCACATTGTGCTGACTCATTAGTCAGGACGGCCTTACTGTGATCCACGCAAGCCAACAAAGATTAGATCTAATCGACTTTCTGCATTGGATGACTCAAAGAGCATTAATGCCGGACCGACCTCAAGTTCGATGAATATTATAAGCGCTTGTGTGGCTTACCCATCAGTCACTCACTTGTTAAAGTAGAGACTTACCCATCAGTCTCTCATTTGTTGAAGGCTAGTGGCTTACCCATCAGCCGCTCTTCCATTTGAACTAGTGACTTGTTTATCAGTCACTCAGTATGGTTTACCAGAACCTCAAGTGATATTCACTCATCTGTTTGAAAGCTATGAGCTGTGTGTGATTATAATGATAATCATTTGATGATGTTTACATATAATGTTATGTTTTCTTGCTGGGCTTTGGCTCATGGGTGCTATGTGGTGCAGGAAAAGGAAAAGAAAATCTCACCCAGCCTTGAGTGGAGAGCTTAGGTGGTGATGTGTACATATGCGGTCGCTTGACCACCACGGCCAAGGAGTTCTCAGAGGAACTAGGGGGTTTACCCTATTTTTGCCGCTTAGGTCGGCGAGGTTTGGAATTTTGGAACAGTAATGACCTTTTTGAGTTGTAAATAACCTGTAAATGTTCTTGTGGGCCCATGAACAGTTTTATGTATCAATAAAACATATCCTTTCCTTTTTACTGGTTTTCACCTTAACCTGTTAATAACACTTAGATCACGTTTTTAACCAAAGGACTCAGGCAATGAGTCAAATTTCTGGTTCACTGTAACTGTTCTAGGGTAACCAGGGCGTTACACATGTCAAGTGTTCCTGACTGACCCCCATTTAGGAGAAATGTGGGAGCTTATTTTAAAGAATACTTTCTGACAACCGATCTGGTCGTAGATAATCCTGCCTTCCAGCTAGGAGGTAACGAGTTGTTTCTCATGTCTCTTTCTCTTTCTTTCATTTTCTAACTAGTACTTACTTTATTTTGTTTCACTGTTTTCTAGGCCTATGGGAAATTCCTCCTCCTACTTCTGGCATGCTCACTTGAGCACCTGCTATAACGCCTTGCTAATTAGGAACCGTTACGATGTGAGTTTAAATTAGTGCTGGACTCACTAGACGAGTCATTTGGACTAAAACATGCGATTAAGCAACTAATGGTTCTGGTATTAAAAATATTAGTCAAGGAATAAACATTTCCATTAAAAGAAAACTTTATTCTTTACATGGCTTCCCAAAATACAAGTTAATTTTTTTTTACAACTCAAGGATTACAAAATAAGCCAACCTAAGCGGCAAAACAGGGTCCAACCCTAGTTCCCCAATGATCTCTCAACCGTGGCGGTCGAGCAGACTGCATATGTACACATCGCCTCTAATGCTCTCTACCTCATGGTTGGCCAAGCTTCTCCTTACCCTTACCTGCACCACATAGCACCCGTGAGCCAAAAGACTCAGTAAGAAAACATATTAACAGACTTAGATAATAAACATAACATATCAGCATGCTTAACAGTAATAACTGAAACCAAGCAAGCACATTGTACAAGTAAGTGACCACAGGGTCACACAAGTGCGTATCGCACTTCTATTTATTCAAGTGGCATTCGAGCCAGTCAAGTGCATATTACACTCCCGGGGTGGCCTAGCCATAACTGCCTGCGCTCAGCCCGCATGGTGCCGACCATGACATATAAGTCGAGTCTTGTAAACCTTCGACTTATAAGTCGAGCCTTGTAAACCCTTAACTTATAAGCTGAGCCCTTTTAACCAAATATGCCCTCGAACTAATAGGCCGAGCTTTTAGTTAGGTGTAATAGACAGATCCTCGACTTATAAGTTGAGCTTTCTAGGCAGAAACAAACATACATATAATACATTCATCATTCACACTGATACAACGCATTACAGTGTACTTAAACATATATTCACAAACATAATTATAATGCTCATTAATTGGGCCCAAGACCTAATCATGTTTACATTTAACAGTTGGGCCAAGCCCTAATCGTATTACATTTGACAGCTAGGCCAAGCCCCAATCATGTTACAATTAACAACTAGGTCAAGCCCTAATCACATATCTCACACATCAGGTGCAGTTTTCTTACCTCGATCCTCGTGAGAATAATGAAACGACCTCGAGCGCTAACCCTGACCCGAGTCTGGCGGAAACGCTAGTCACAACACAAGTATATGTTCATTAGGAATTACCCCAAAACTCGAGTTCCAAATAGAACTCTAACTCTTAAAACCATTGTTCCTAGTTAACAGGGTGCTAAAAATGTCCCCGAGCCCCCAAGCGGGCTCCCAAATCTAATTCCCGAGCCCTTGGGCCTAGCCCTAAAAATCAACATCTCAGCATTTTAGGACCCCTGGCGCGGCCGCGCCCACAGAAAATTTGGAGCTTCTAGGCCATTGGCGCAGTCACGCCCCACAACTCAAGTCCTAAATTGGATTCCAATTTCCCCCTTTTTGGGACACTAGTGCGGTCGCGCTAGGTTGCTAGAAACCAAAAATCTGCCCGTAATTGGTGTTCTTCCCCAATTCGCAAACTCTGCGATTTCTCTACAATTTCAGACCCCAATTTTGAACTAACCATGTGTTTCTAACAGGATTCTAGCCACAAAAGCTGTAATGCCCTACCTCCTTAGAGTTGTTACTAAGTGGGTTTGAAACGTGCTAATCACTCGCTAATCAAGTTTTTAGGTTAAAATGTGTAGTTAATTAAAATGTAACTTGTTTAAATAAGATTTTGGTGTAAAAAGCCGGTCGTTCTTTTAGATCATGAAAAGGGTTACATTGGGATCCCAAAAACTATTATTTGAAAACAAATTTACAACTCAAAAAGTTACTTTACAGTCGGCCTAAGCAACAAAATCAATGTTCATGACCAGTTCCTCAAAATAACCCAGCCGTGGCGGCCAGATAGGCCAAACATGTATGCACCGCTCCATACCCTCTAACTCATGGTTGATTGATCTTTTCCTTGCCCTTACATGCGCCACAGAGCACCCGTGAGCCGAGGCCCAGCAAGAGAACCTTAAAGCACAACACACTATAATTTATCGCAGCAAATAAACACTTATTTAAACCGTTATTAGAATACACAATGGCACAGTAGCACAACAACATCATATCATAGCAGAACAACAGCACATAGGAACATAAACATAGCATCATAGCAACATATTAACACCTAAGCACAATAGCACAACATCTTAGCAGTAAAATATCACAGCGGTTCAATATTACAACAACATATGACGAACTAGCCAACAAGCTAAACACATAGCGGCCATGCCATCCCAAGAGCTTTACCAAGCCCTAGGTTCGCGGTCCACACCGTGAGGATATCCCAGGTATCCTTTAGTGTCTCGCCCTGGCAACTCGCACTCTGCGTGCTAACTCTGCTCCCGGCCCCTTGCCATACTCGGCTCTTGCCTCTCCCGGCTTGTGCCTCTCCCGGCTTGTGCCTCTCCTGGCTTCTGCCGCTCTTGGCTCTTGCCGATCAGTCACATTGACATATATGACATAGAAAACTATAAGCAATGCACACAGTACAACACACCACATAGTTCTATGGGTACAAACAATTCTCTTACCTGTGTCCCGAGCTTTCCATGCACCGATGTCCCGAGCATAGTCCCCTAGTCCGAGCCTCGCTGAACCCTAGTCACAACGCATCAACAATATTCATCCATCAAGTTCAACCCATTAAATAACTTTAGGTCATAATTCTAATCTCTAGGACATTGAATTCTATCAATCCGGGTGATAAATCCACACTGAGCCTTAACTATTGGATTCCCGAGCCTAAAACCTCATTAAAGCCCAAAAACACACTAAGCGCCGCGACCCCAAGAACCCATGCCGCGACCCACCTCAACCAAAGACCCCCAACCCCAAAACAGGGCAGGCGCGCCACAGCTCAAGCCAAGCCATGCTGCGGCCCGCCCTTCATCCTGGCCTCCAAATTGTTCTAGAGGGCCGCGGCTTAGCAAGAACAATGCCGCAGCCCGACCCTTCGAACCTAGAAAAATGCTCCATTTTTACCACGAAAACCCAGCCAATTTACCCCAAAATCAACCTAACAATCCAACTCAATCATCACAACAGTTCTAGAGTGATCCCAGCAGCAAAACCCAACAGAAACTAAACCTAAACCTCATCTAGAACTCAAAGATGATTCTTCATCTTACTCACATGCAACACTCTAAAAACACCAGCAAAAATTCAACACAATTCATCAAGTTAGAAGCTTACCTTGTGCTTAATTGAACCTCTGAATTATTTCCATAAGTCCCAAGCTTCTAGCCCCCAAAATTCCAGCTTAATTCCTTAGTCCCTGGTTAGTTTTTCACCAACAAAATCCTCCAGCTTCTAGAGAGAAGAGAGAACCGAGAGATAGAAAGAGAGAGAGTTGGTTTCCTAAAGTTCTGAACACTTCCTCACTTTTGTTTTATTTAACTTAAGTCTCTAAGGTTACCTCAAAGGCTCGGGGTACCAAAAACGTCCCTGAGGGAAAAATGGTAAATTTCCCCAACATTCCCTCCTAAATGTTCTAACCTCAAATATATCTCCAAATATTTATTTCCATAACCCAATAACCCAATAAAACATCTTATGCTCGAAATACCCCTCGACTCACCCCAAGTCGGGTATTCGACCTCGTTGTGACTTTCTAGCTAAACAACTCCCTAGGACTGTCTCGGATCGTGCAACACAGATATATCACAAATACCATAATTATTACATTTATTCCCTTATCGGGCTAAAATTACAAACATGCCCCTAATAACCAAATAGGGCCCACACGCATATTTAATTCACCTAAACATGCATCTCTAATCCCATACTCATCAAAATTCATATATTATAATATTAAATTACTTATTGCCCTCCAGGCACGCTAATCAAGGCCCTAAGTCTTATTAGCAAATTCGGGATGTTACAACTATCCCCTCCTTACAGAAATTTCATCCTTGAAATTTATTCAAACCTCTCTGGATAATAATCCCATAACCCCGGCTACGACCCTAGAACCAGGTTCTCCACCTTATCATTACTTGCAGTACTAACACCAGAAGGATGTTCTAGGTTGTATGTTTCTATCTCTTGTGTCTAGGGTTTTACCAACTTTCTTTTGTACAAAAAGTTCCTCTGAACCTCCAGGACCTCTTTGCCCGATCAGGGGTAGTACTCACACTTCTCCCCTTAATTGGCACCGATAATATTTCACGAGCCTTTATCCTCCCATGTTGGAGTAAGGCCAGCTGTAGGCCCTTATCCCAATCCTTATTAGGATCTTGCAGATCTATCCTAACCTAGGATCAAAATTTCTTCCTCCTTTCCCCAAACTCTTTTACCTTACTCAACCCATAGTATTCGATGAGGTACATAATCCTTAGTCTTGGAATCCCACGTTTCAGTACTCAAATTTGTGAACTCTACACCCTTCGGTAAGGTAAACACTCAAACCCTGAGCTATTCTTCCAAGTGAGCCATGTATAACTGTAACAGTTAATTCAAGGTTTCCTCCACATATTCATCACCTTTTATGACCCTTTCCTGAACATGGGAACCCAAGAGTCTTAATCTAACATTGTCGACTTGGTGTTTAGTGGGGAGACATGATCTTCTTCCATACACACCCCCTCTTTGGCATCTTGCTCACACAAACCATAGTGTGTCAATACAATAGATCTGGTCATAGCTTTTCACATTCACTCACCTTACCTACAAACTGAGGTGATTCACCTTTTATGGTCAATAGCTATACTTCTTCATTCTAACCTTAGGATTTCCTAGAGTAATAATAGCCCTTCTGGCTTCTAATTATCACTTCCCACTTACCAAAAGATCAAGTCGTGGGCCTCCCAACACTCAACTCCCTGGATACACTAGTTGTAAAGAGGTAACCCAACACTCACCCCGTGTCTTATCTTCAATACCAGCACCCACCGAATCATTCACCCAATTCACATATCCTAACTAATCTGTGCTAAGGCGATGAAATTCTTAACCATTTCTTACAAAATCTTCTTCCTGTGTTCAACTGTTTATTCCTAGAGGTGCACCTATTACTCATCAATCTCAGGCTTCGAGCCAGTCTCACTCATTTCTCCATCCTAACTGTGGCTAACCAGCACCACTTATCAACTTGACTTCCCATGTAGAACATCTAAGTCCTTACCCATATATCTAGTTATAGGGTTCAGGCGATCACTCCTTTAATGTGTATACAGGCGCACCCTAGTCCTTGATGCACTATACTAACACCCCATGTTCCAAACAAGGACGCTGCCCACCATGTCATCCTCCTATACTCGTCCATTCTGTGCATACCCTCATACCACGACGTGCAGATCAACCCCCTTATTCCCATCTCTAGAAGTCCATCACACCACCATCAACACAAACAAATTCCAGATTCCTATATTACTTCTATCTAGGGTATAACCATCCCCAAGGACGTCTCAGACAGAAGTCGTGGTGCCTCACTGGTCCCACAATGTTTCTTTAACAATTGCCTTGCAGTTTTAATCTTGGCTGATTTATGCGTAACCCCATCACTTCCCATTAGATAACCTTAACTATCAACTAGAGAATTAAGAGTTTATCCTTTCTGAAATTTCACCTGCAATCTTTGCTTCCCAGCCTCAGCGATGACAACCCGGGAATTCCCATATTATGTTCCTAACCAAAAGTAGTCCCAAACCATTCCTGACAAAGTTACATATAACTTACCTAAATAATTCCTTCATTCTTAGCAGTGGATAACTTCTCCTAACAATTACCTTGTTTGGCTTCCACATACAGCATATACTCTTGCAGACTTGACCCTCTCCTTAACCCATGACATTGGCATGCCCTATTGTAAAATGTTCTGTCTCATCACCTTTAAGTTAAGAAACTCCCTTGACTGAACCTTTAAGTTTAGCTATTCAATTAGTGTCATTATTCACGATGTCTCTGGTGCTAGCTCTATTCCTGCCTTATTCCCGTAGTACGCTTTATACCCTAGTCATGACAACAATCTTGACAAACCCTTGCATACCCATTGAAATTCCACGGACCCGTCCAATTCCTTTGATCTACCTAGCATAACCTTAGTGGTACCTACCACTATGGCTAGACACTTCGAAGTCACAATCGAGTCCCCTTATCAGCCAACTGATTCATACTTACGACTATGCTAGGGCCATTGCGTAACTATCCCAACCAGTTCCTGCTACAAATTTTCTGCATGTACTACTTTGTTTCATTCCTTGGTATTTACCAACTTTTATCAAACACAAAATCTCAAGACCCACAACATTCTGTTCATTCGGTAGATATCCCATGTCTATATCTCCATTAAAAGGTACGTAGCACCAAACTCAATTAACATAATATAAAGAACAAGAACTAGAAGACCCACCTGTCATTTTCGAGGAACCAACTTTGGGCTCTGGCCGCCCTCAAGTAGACTCTCGAACCGAGGTCGAGCTATCTGTACTTCTGGATTCTTCTGTCTTCAATTCCGGATAATGTTTCATGATGTGCCCAACTATCCAACACAGAAAACATGTCTTCGCTCGGCACTTACCCAAATGGCATCTCCTACACCTGACACACACTGGATAACTTCTCCAGACCTCATTGCCGCCTTGGCGACTGCCCTGAACATCATGTCTGATAGTGGTAGAATTATCAGAGGTCTCTTTTCTGACTACTAGGTCCTCCACCCCAACCTGTTCTTACAAATGGGGGGACACTTGCCTGGGCTTCCAGCCCCACGACACCCTCGCTCCATATCGCACCTCCTGCGTCCTCTATGGCAAAGGCATTCCCTACCATTAGAGCATAAGTAGAAACCTCATGAATTGGAGCAACCCTAACTCTATGGGCCACCCTAGGGTTTAGCCCTCGAACAAATCATTCCTTTCAGGCTACGTCTGTTGGCACCAAATCAAATGCGAACTTGGCTAACACATTAAATTTGTCAACATATTCTGCCACCGTCTTACTGCCTCGAACCAAGTTCATAAACTCATTGGTCGTCGCAATTCAGACTGTGTCACCATTGTACCTCTTGTTGAACAATAGTCGGAACTCCTCCCAACCCATCATAACAACATTTCAGGTCTGTGATACCACCTCCCACCATGTTCGGGCATCCTCCCGTAGCATGTACGTGGCACAAACCACTCTATCATTGCCTTCTGCTCCTATATAGTCAAGGATGGAGCTAACCATGCCCATCCACCGTTCAGCTCCGAACGGATCTAAACCTCCTTCAAAAATTGGAGGATAAAGCCTTTAGAATCTTTCATACATTATTTTCCACCTACCTCCACTCTCAGACTGAATCAAAACTGATGCCAATGTTGTAGAAACACACGGAGCAACATTTCTGGGTGGAATCCACTGTCTCAACCACCTAATCTCTTCCTCCTGCTTTTGTAATCTAGCCTGCATGTCATTGAACACCTGCTGTTAACCCCCGGGAACAAATGGAGGATTCTGGTCCCGAATACTATCTGCAATCCCAGTATTAACAATGCCTGCACCCCTTACCTATCTTTGATGCATAACTTCTAGATCTGTCTGCAGTCAATGACTCAATCCATCAGATATGATCATCTCTTTCGGAACCACTCCCAAGCATGGCCAGACAAACAAGAGGAATAACAAGCACAAATGTATATATATTTTTCATGCTCCCTAAACTAACAAGCAGATAAAGTCATTCTATTAAGAAATTACACAAATACTTCATTCAATACCAACTGACCCTAAGTTGAGCTTGTATCTGGCAATGAGCGCATACATGTTCAGTCAACTTTCCAGGAGCAATAAACCTTGGCACGCTCTGATACCAAGTTGTAACGCCCTACCTTCTTAGAGCCGTTACTAAGTGGGTTTAAAATGTGCTAATCACTCGCTAATTGAGTTGTTAGGTTAAAATGTGTAGTTAATTAAAATGTAACTTGTTTAAATAAGATTTCGGTGTAAAAAGTCGGTCGTTCTTTTAGATCATGAAAAGGGTTACATTGGGATCCCAAAAAATATTATTTGAAAAAAAATTTACAACTCAAAAAGTTACTTCACAGTCGGCCTAAGCGACAAAATCAATGTTCATGACCAGTTCCTCAAAATACCCTAGCCGTGGCGGCCAGATAGGCCAAACATGTACGCACCGCTCCATGCCCTCTAACTCATGGTTGCTTGATCTTTTCCTTGACCTTACCTGCGCCACAGCGCACCCGTGAGCCGAGGCCCAGCAAGAGAACCTTAAAGCACAACATACTATAATTTATCGCAGCAAATAAACACTTATTTAAACCGTTATTAGAATACACAATGGCACAGTAGCACAACAACATCATATCATAGCAGAACAACAACACATAGGAACATAAACATAGCATCATAGCAACATATTAACACCTAAGCACAATAGCACAACATCTTAGCAATAAAATATCACAGCGGTTCAATATTACAACAACATATGACGAACTAGCCAACAAGCTAAACACATAGCGGCCATGCCATCCCAAGAGCTTTACCAAGCCCTGGGTTCGCGGTCCACACCATGAGGATATCCTAGGTATCCTTTAGGTTCTCGCCCTAGAAACTCGCACTCTGCATGCTAACGCTGCTCCCGGCCCCTTGCTGTACTCGGCTCTTGCCTCTCCCGGCTTCTGCCGCTCCCAGATCTTCCCGCTTCCAGCTCTTGCCTCTCCCGGCTCTTGCCTCTCCTGGCTCTTGCCTTTCCCGACTTCTGTCGCTCCCGGTTTCTGCCACTCCCGGCTCTTGCTGATCAGTCACATTCACATATATGACATAGAGAACACCAAGCAATACACACAATTCAATACACCACATAACTCTATGGGTACAAACAATTCTCTTACCTGTGTCCTGAGCTTTCCACGCATCGATGTCCCGAGCACAGTCCCCTAGTCCAAGCCTCGCTGAACCCTAGTCACAACGCATCAATAATATTCATCCATCAAGTTCTAACCCATTAAATAACTTTAAGTCATAATTCTAATCTCCAAGACATTGAATTCTATCAATCCAGGTGATAAAATCCATCGAACCTTAACTATCGGATTCTTGAGCCTAAAACCTCCTTAAAGCCCAAAAACACATTAAGCGTTGCGGCCCCAAGAACCCATGCCGCAGCCCGCCTCAACTAGAGACCCCCAACCCCAGAACAAGGCAGGCGCGCCGCGGCCCAAGCCAACCCATGCCGCAGCCCGCCCTTCATCCTGGCCTCCAAATTGTTCTAGAGGACCGCGGCTCAGCAAGACCAATGCCGCAGCCTAACCCTTCGAACCTAGAAAAATCCTCCATTTTTACCATGAAAACCCAGCCAATTTACCCCAAAATCAACCTAACAATCCAACTCAATCATCACAACAGTTCTAGAGTGATCTCAGCAGCAAAACCCAACAGAATCTAACCCCAAACCTCATCTAGAACTCAAAGATGGTTCTTCATCTAACTCACATGCAACACTCTAAAAACACTAGCAGAAATTCAACATAATTCATCAAGTTAGAAGCTTACCTTGTGCTTAATTGAACCTTTGAATTATTTCCCTAAGTCCCAATCATCTAGCCCCCAAAGTTCCAGCTTAATTCCTTAGTCCCTGATTAGTTTTTCACCAACAAAATCCTCCAGCTTCTAGAGAGAAGAGAGAACCGAGAGATAGGGAGAGAGAGTTGGTTTCCTAAAGTTCTGAACACTTCCTCCCTTTTGTTTTATTTAACTTAAGTCTCTAAGGTTACCTCAAAGGCTCGGTGTGCCAAAAATGTCCCTGAGGGAAAAATGGTAAATTTTCCCAACATTCCCTCCTAAACGTTCTAACCTAAAATATATCTCCAAATATTTATTTCCATAACCCGATAACCCAATAAAACATCTTATGCTTGAAATACCCCTCGACTTACCCCGAGTCGGGTATTCGACCCCATTGTGACTTTCCAGCTAAACAACTCCCTAGGACTGTCTCGGATCGTGCAACACAGATATATCACAAATACCATAATTATTACATTTATGCCCTCAACGGGGTAAAATTAAAAACATGCCCCTAATAACCAAACGGGCCCACACGCATATTTAATTCACTTAAACATGCATCTCTAATCACATACTCATCAAAATTCACATATTATAATATTACATCACTTATTGCCCTCCAGACACGCTAATCAAGGCCCTAAGCCTTATTAGCAAATTTGGGACGTTACAAAAACATTATACTAAGCCTAGGCAACAAAACCCACTACTCAATCCATCATAAAGACAACATACAACTCAACTAGGAATCAAAAATATAAAAAAACATAGAAACACCATTTGAATGTCAAAACAGGGGGATCTCACCTCTGAATTTCAAATTTCCTGGGGTTGATGATGGCCCTAGCAATCTCTAATCCCAGTTTTCAACTGCTACTCCATAAGGTTCCCATTCAATTTTCACCAAAATTGGACTTGGTTTGGTTTCTAGACAAAAATCTCTTCAAGCTTCAATCTACACACAAGGAGAGGAAGGAAATGAGCTAAAAATGTGAATGAGCCTCCTCAAGGGCTGCTGCCTAGATAGTTTACCCATGTGGTCAAATGACCACAATGCCCCTTGCCCCTTTTACCACAATGGTTACTGCTAAGGGCAAAATTGTCATTGGGCATAATTCTTGCTAATCTCAAATCATCTCATATAATCCCAACTAATCTATCAACCAATATGCATCAATTAATTCCAGGTAATTTACCAAATTACCAAAATACCCCTAAGCTCGCCCCTAGCCAGGTATTTTACTCCGTTGTGATTTTTCCGCTAACTTGCTCCCTAGGATTGCCTCATGCCAGATAACTCAAATATATCCACATAATAATGTGGTCATGATTACATATCACACATATTTACAATTATACCCTCATCGGGTCAAAATTACGAAAATGTCCTTCTAATAAGAAACGAGCCCACATGCACATTTAATACACTTAAACATGAAAGGATAATCATAACATAATACAATTCACACAATTCACGTAATAACATGCTCATAACACATAAGCACCTAATTAACTCAATTATTGCCTCTCGTCTCCCTAGTCCAGGCACTAAGCCATATTAAGGAAATTGGGGCATTACACCTGCATTGAACAACCTTCCTTCCAATGAGAAGAACTATAAGTTCCTCATAACTAGTGCCAACCTTAGATTGGTTGGCTTGCTCGAAACCCACCAAACCAATGAAAGCGTAACTAGAGAACGAGTTGCAGAGCAGGTAGTTGGTGAGGAGATTGGGCAATCTGAGCAACACCAAGCGACCCCCACCCCTCTGAGGAGGAGGGGAACGAGGATAAGCATAAGGGAGCAAGAATATGCTTCTCGCCCCAAGGTTTATGCACCTTCCACAAACAAAGGGAAGGGTAAGCATGTGCTGGAGGAGGATGATGAGCTCCTTAACATGTTGTTCTTTTCCTTTGACGATGACGAGGACCTCCCATGTAATAAAAAATGCCTTAATTCTTTTGTAGTTAAACGTAGACATAAGCTATGTACTTATATTTTTTGAGCAATAATATAGATATAAAACTGTCTATGTGGTAAGTATACTACTCGTTCCTTTTTATATTCTCTGAAGAAATATAACACGTGTGCTCCTGATTACAGCGATGTCGGAAGCATATATTTCTTATCCGTATGCCTCACCACCTTCTTTGACGAAGAAGACAGCTAAAAGGAAAGCTACTCCTAGTGTCGGCTCGAGCAAAGAGCCCGCAACCAAGCAAGCCAGGGGAGACCCTCCTGCCCCAGCTTCTCTAGCTGCTCCAAGCCAAACTCCTCTTAAGCAGCCAACCAATAAGACTCCACCAGCTAGCCTCCTCCAGCTAGCACTTCTCCCGCAACCTCGGCAATTGACTACTCCACGCCTTTAAAAATATTGGAAAGTCTTAAGTCCTCAGCCGAGGCCATTTGCTCCTGGACCCAAAAGCTTGCCCAACACCGCCAAAGTGCTGAGGCCTTTGCCAACCTCGAGCATGTATCTGTTGATCAGGTCCTTGGTCGGGCCATGTCTAAAATCTTGTTGGTATGTATTTGTTTCATTCTTCAAAAATTATATTTCTTTTTTTAAAGTCTTCTACTCGATCCTAACCTTCTTATTTTTGCAGGGTATGATGACCCTGGCTCATACCCGTCCTCGAGCATTGAAAGTTGTTCAATCGCTCGTAAGGTCAAGGGTCATTGTGAAGAAGTTTAAGGATGCCAACACACTCAACTTCCAGCAGGCCAAGGAGCTCGAGGAGGATCTTAAGGGAAATATTCTTGAGATTGAGGGCAAGAGAAAAGTGATACATGCACTCCAGGAGAAGGAGACAAAGCAGGCATGTCTCATCAGGGAGCATGCGTAGAAACAAAATAGCCTCGAGGAGCGAGTCCAGCAGCTCGAGACAAAGCAGAAGAGGCTTGAGGATGAACTAGCCCAACAAAATAAAAAGCACTCCTCGGACTTGACCATGTTTAAGAGTGTCGCCTTCAATTGTTTTTTCATGTTTTGGAAAAACAACAAGGAAGAAATTTTTGACTATCTGCCTGCCAACCTCTGGGACAAACAAATTGCCAAATGTGTTACCCGTGAGGAGGAGGATCTTGCTGTTGCTGTAGCGACCCAAAACTCATAGTAAGGATTAGTATGTTGTTTAATGTGCCTATAGGGCATAATTGGAAATTATGTGATTTTGATTAAATATATATGTGATTATGTGGATTATGTGAGTTATATTATGATATGACTACATATGCATGTTTATGTGTATTAAATGTACTTGTAGGCCCGCTTTTGTTAAAAATGGGCATTTTCGTAATTTTGACCCATTGAAGGTATAACATGTAATTTGATATGTTATGTGCTAGAGACCACATTATTATGTGGATATATTCATAATATTCGGCACGAGTCGATCCTTTCGAGAAATTTAGTAGAAAAGCCACAACAAGGATTAATACCCAGCTCAGGGTGAGCCAAGGGGTATTTTGGTAATTTTACACATTTTGGGATTTATTGATAAATGAGAGTATTTGATTGGAAATAAATTATATTGGATGATTGGTTGGTTAATTTGGAGATTACGGATGCAATTTGTGGTTTAGTGGGAAATTAGGCTAAATGACCAAAATGCCCTTAGGGGACTAATAGAAGGGTAAGTTGAGCTAGGCGTAAAATAGCCATTTGACCTATTTGATAGAAAAATTGGCTAAATATGGAGCAGTCACGTTTGGGGCAAACATTATTCACATATGGTCATTTTCAAAGACTCTTCCAAGAACACAAGCTAGTCTTGGCTAGGATTTGAGGAAATTTCTTGGAAATTTGGGGTATTTGGAAGGATTAGGAGTAAGACCATCATACCAAGTATAAAGGTTTCAAAATTTAGAGGAGGTAAGAACCCATTTGCTCTGTTTTCTTTTCAAATTGTGGTGTTCTTGGTTAAGTTGATGTTAAGCTAAATTATGTTGGTTTGAAGATTTTAGGAGATTTTGGAGCTGCTAGTGTTGATAGAAACATGATTTGGTGGTTGTTTTTAGCTTGGTACAGAGGTTGAAATCCATAATTCTCGGATTCAGGTAAGTTTCTAAGCTTTGAACTCAAAATTGTAATTTGTAAGATTTAGTGTATATTGTTTAGATTTTGGTACTTTGGAGCTTGGGATTGGGTTTTCTAGTGAGTATCAAATGTTTTGTGGTTAAGAATCAATTGAAAAATCTATTTTGGGTCGATTTCGGTGTTGGGTAATGCAGAGTAAAATCATAGTTCTGGGTTTTCTCATGGTAGCCCCGCGACGCTTGAGGCAAGCGTCGCGACCCGCTTGAGTTTCTTCAAGTGTGGGTTTTCCTCAGAACGTTGTGGCACCGCGACCTTTTAGAGGGGGAGCCATGTCATTAATTGGGGGGAAAATGATAGGGAAACTCTCTGTAATGTCGTACTAATCCAGGACTGTTACACTATGTGTTTAAAATAGTAATTAACTCGTTAAGCGAGTCATTTGGACTTAAAGGTGTAACTAAAGTCAATAAATAGACTAGGTATATAAAAATTTGGTCAAATAAGTAATATGTTACATTAAAAAGTCTCAGTTTATACACGAGATCCCAAAATAATGTTTATAAAAAAATGTAGAGATAGCAGAGTACAAAATTATCTGACCTAAGTGAAAAAATAATCAAAACCCTAGATCCATAATAGAAATCTCGACCGTGCCGGTCGAGTAGGCCGCATATGTACACACCGCCCCTTGAGCTCTCCAACTCATGGGTGGTCCAGCTTCTCCTTGCCCTTACCTACACCATGTAGCACCGGTGAGCCAAGGCCCAGCAAGAAAACCCCAGTAAACAGAAACAACAAACAATAGAATATGAATCTTAAATAGCATGCTTAGCAGTTCTAAGCAAAATCAAACAATCGTGCAATTAATTGGTGTAACCTCTATGCAAAATGAGTGCTCACCACACTCCTGGATTAGCCTAGCCATAACGACCTGCATTCTCCATGCTTTTGCCGACCATGGCTTATTAGCCGAGCATTCCAGAAAAATACAATAGATAGGCATTCCACATACATCACAGTTATACATAATCTGAACACATTCGCATTAAACAGATAAGCAAGGCATGGTTATAACCACATTCAATAACCGGGGCCAAAGCCCTTATCTCATTGCAGGTGCTGATTTTCTCCTAAGTAATAAGGTGAAGCAATCTCGAGTGCGATCCTTTCCTCCCGAGCCTAGTAGTACTCCCTAGTCACAACATATAAGGAGTATACATCAAGAATTGAACCAATAAAGAGCTTCAAGACTAATCCGTAGCCCTTGGGACCTTGGATTCTACTAATCTGGGATTCAATATTAATAATAGCACCAAGTGAACTTAGGTCATTACCATTCATTGGGGCCGAACCACTATAAATCGTTTGTGTCTGTTCTTTACCATTGGATTACATTCTTGATTATTATCTCATTTCTTCTCGTATTCTTGACTCTGTGTCGTTGGAAAAATTGAGGGTCAACATTCTGGTGCTTTCGTTGAGAGCTTGATCAAGAAGCTGTAAGAGAATCTAATGGCAAAGACATCTAAGAAAGCTAGACCGGTCGTTGGCACTACATCATCTCAACCTCCTCCTCCAAATGTAGCGGAGAATGAACCACATTTAGAGTTTGAAGAGGAGGAGTTGGATTCAGAAACGCTGAGAGCAACACTGGGGGTGTTGCAGGATGAGTTGGCCAATCTGAGGGCCAATCAGGAGAATGCAGCGGAGACAATGGCGCTGCAGCAGAGAGAAATTCAGCGCCAGGAGCTGAGTGAGCGGCATGTGGACATGGATCGTTGGCAGAGGGATGCCATGGCCACTCTCGAAGCAGCCATTCAATTGGCTCGAGGATAGGCTACGTCGGCCTCTCAACCAAATCAGCCACCGAGCGCGCCACCATAATGGGCTCCATATCCAAGTCCTCCGCTTCAGCCAGCAAGCCCTCAAAGGCCGAAGCAGCCGCTTGTGGCTCAGGATGATGTCCCATTTTGGGATCCTGAGTAGCAGCCTCCATCTCAGGATGGTCGAGGCAATCCCCACAGCCAAAGGAAGAATAGGGCCGGCAGCCGCCCTGCAGCGCTAGATGCCCAGGGGACGAAGAGCCAAATCCACCGAGCAGGGGGCAACATCCTTTTGCCAACAGAAGGCATCACGAGTCAGGCTCTGCGGTCAGGGCCCCCCACAGCATAATAATGCACGGGGACCTAACGACCAGCGCAGGCCTTCCCCGGATGCTCGGGAAATACCAACCCGAGGAGGAAATAACGTTGCTGAAGTCGGCCACCGTTTAGGGATGGCCATGACTATAATGAAGCCGATTCTGGTAGAGGAAATGCTGGTTGAAGGAATGAGGAAAAAGGTGGAGACAGAAGCCCCCCTCCTAGAGAAAATAGGCTAGCAAGCCATAACGCTAGGGGGCAACCTAGGTAGCATAACGTCTTTGATTGGCTAGGAGTTAGCGAGCAGAGATGCAGGGATGATGATTTAAGGGACGTACTCAACGACTGTCGTGAGAGGCACGATGAGTACGCTCCTCTAGCACCGGTCACCCCAATGATCCCAGAAGTGGTTCAGGCTCAGATTGATGCTCTGAACCAGGTAGTACAACAACTGGTCGGGGGTCGAACTTCCCACATAGAGTACGATCGGAGGAGGGGCACTCCGTTTGTGCAAAGGATTGCTGTGGCAGAAACCCCCAGTAAATTCAAAATGCCCACACTGCCAAACTTTGATGGGTATGGAGACCCAATATCTCATGTAAACAAATTTGAGATACAAATGGATATACAGAAAGTGTCAGAAGATTCCATTGCAGGATCTTCCCCGCTACACTTTCTGACACTGCCCAGGAGTGGCTTTTTAAGTTCCCGCCTGCAAGTATAGTATCCTGGGAAATGTTCGTGAAGGATTTTTACGGAAAATTCTATGCGGGTCGCGTACACCCCACAGAGGCCAACCAGCTGGTCGAGATACGCCAGAAGGAGGGAGAGCCCTTGAAGGAGTATGTCCAGCATTTTATGCGAGCAGCGGTTGGAGCCAAGACAGTGGGTGATGAAGGCAAGATGATGGCCCTAACTGTTGGGGCTAGGCGCCATTCTCCCCTCTGGAGTAGCCTAAGAAAGAATGGGGTAAGAAGTACCCAAGAGTTTTTGGATCGAGCTGATCGATATATCAAGCTCGAGGATGCGATTGCCAATGAGGGGAAATCGCCAACGAAGGACAAGGGGTCAAAGGAAGAACCCGCCAAGGCCACCAATGGGTCGGAGAAACCCAATGGCAACGGGAACGGAAATGGCAATAATGGTGGAAAGCGAGCGAGCAATGAGCCGTTAGCTTATGAGAATAAACGCCCCAAAGGCAATCGATTTGACCCGAGATTCACCAATTACACGGCCCTTGTCAAAAGTAGAGCGGAAGTCTACCAGGCGACCAGCTCTAACGTGCCTTATAAGAGACCCGCGCCTAAAAGGAAGGTATCTCTAAGAGAGATACCACAAAATTCTGTCATTTTCATAACGACTACGGACACGACACTAATGAGTGTAACCAATTGAAGGACGAATTGAGTTCCTGATCAGGCAGGGTCATCTAAGGAGATATGTGCAAACCGTAGGAGGGTCTCAGCGAGAGGCTCAAGGTGGCAACGAGCAGGCACCTGCATGCCAACGCTCGCCACCTTTATAGCCAGCTCCTGTGGCAGGCACGTTACTCACCATCTATGGTGGCCCACACCTTGCAGGGGATAGTGGGAAGGCAAGGGAGCGATACGCTTGAACCCTACGCCACGACCAGGACATCGAGATGACGAGTGTGGAGGATCGAGCACCAAAGAAGGCTCGAACAGAGGAGGAATTAATAACCTTTTCTGAAGATGATGCCCAGCACGTACAATTCCCACATTCTAATCTGCTGGTCGTGGACGTGGAAATTGCCAACATGATGGTGAAGAGAGTGTTGGTTGACACAGGAAGCTCGATCAACATCCTATATAAGTCCTCACTGGAAAGAATGAAGTTTTCTGTCAAAGACTTGGAGCCATGCAACCAGACCATCTATGGTTTTTCTAGTGAAGGGCTCGCCTTAACTGGGTCGATTAGGCTTCCAGTTACAGCAGGTACTACACCTGCTAACAGGACATTTACTCACTACTTTCATAGTAGTTGATTGTCCTTCGTCACATAATGTTGTAATTGGGAGGCCAATTTTGGTTGACCTACGAGCTTTTACCTCGATATGGCACCTGGCCATGAAATTCCCAACCGACGCAGGGATAGGATGCGTATTGGGAAATTAGCGGGAAGCGAGGGAATGCTACAACGCCTTGATAACTAAGGCAAATAAAGGTATATTGAGGGAAGTTGCCGGAAAAGAGTTGCAAATGGCGGCCGATGTACAAGCCCAATCAGGTGATGATGTCACCAAATAGGGCGTTGCCCAAAGTGAGGACAAAGATTTAGATCCTCGCTTTGGGGATTTTGATGAAGAGATTGGACCTATCGAGGACCTTGAGGAGGTCCAACTCGATGAAGAAAATCCGACCAGGGTTGTGAAAGTCGGTAAAAACTTAGAGACAACAACAAAACAAGCACTGGTGGAATTTTTGAAGGAAAACCAGGAGGTCTTTGCCTAGTCGCACAAAGACATGGTTAGAATAGACCCTGCAGTCATCAGCCATGTCCTGAACATAGAAAAAAGTTTTCCACCGGTACAACAGAAAATGAGGCTGCTCGACAAAGATAGGTCAAAGGCCCTAAAAGAAGAAGTCGAGAGGCTGAAGGAGAATGGATTCATCAGTGTAGCATTTTATCCATCATGGGTCTCTAATCTCGTACTAGTTCCCAAGACGAATGGAAAATGGCGAACATGCGTGGATTTCATAGACCTTCATAAAGCCTGCCCAAAAGATTGTTTTCCACTCCCCAGGATCGACCAATTGGTTGATGCCACTGCAGGGCATGAGATCCTCTCATTCATGGATGTATACTCCGGGTATAATTAGATTAGTATGCATCCTCCTGATGAGGATCACACTAGCTTTTGGACTGACACAGGGCTTTACTGTTACAAAGTAATGCCCTTCGGTTTGAAAAACGCTGGTGCGACTGGTCAACCAAATGTTTAAGGAGCTGATCGGCACAAACATGGAGGTGTATGTCGACGACATGCTGGTTAAGTCAAAGAAATTAGAAGGGCATATAGGGGACTTGCAAGAATGCTTTAACGTCTTGAACAAGTATCAAATGAAGCTGAACCCCCTCAAGTGCTCCTTTGGTGTAGGATCAGGGAAGTTCTTGGGATTCATAGTAAACTCGAGAGGAATTGAGGCCAATCCCAAGAAGATCAAAGCCCTGGTCGATATGAAATCTCCAGCAAAGATCAAGGATGTTCAAAGCTTGACCGGTAGAATTGCTGCTCTCAGTAGATTTATTTCCAAATCGACGGACAAATGCGTCCTATTTTTTAATCTACTCAGAGGCAACAAGAAATTTGAATGGACAGAGGAGTGCGAGCAGGCTTTTTAAGCATTGAAGGCTCACATGTCGCAACCACCAATCCTATCAAAATTGGTTGATAAAGAAACTTTGTTCATCTACCTGGCGATCACAAAATATGCTGCCAGTGCTGTCTTAGTAAAGGAAGAAGAAGGCATGTAGAAGGTTGTTTATTATGTGAGAAAAAGGCTAATTGGAGTGGAGCTGCGATATCCACCTATTGAAAAATTAGCCTATTGCTTAATTTTAGCCTCCAGAAAGTTGTGGCCATACTTCCAAGCTCACCCAATCATGGTTTTGACCGACCAGCCTCTACGGCAAGTTCTGCAGAAGCCAGAAGCCGCAGGAAGATTATTGAAATGGGCGGTCGAACTTGGGCAGTTCGATATCTCTTTCCATGAGCAGCAATAAAAGGGCAAGCCTTGGCTGATTTCAAGATATTCCAGCCTCGATCTCGACTTATCTCGAAGTAGGTTTAGTTTCCCACTTATCGTCGATTAGTTTTAACTAGTTTGCTCCAACCTATTAAGTTCGTGTTTGGTTTGTAATCCACACTTACATTTTTAACCTAGTTCGCACATTTGGTTATATCCAAACATTTTTACCTTTTGATAATTTGGTTACGTCCAAACTATCTAAGCTCGCGCATCCGGTTATATCCAAATACTTGTATGTATTTCATGTATGTTATTTTATTTTTTAAGCTGATGGTATATATACCAATGATGCCCCCTTAATATTCTATGAGTTTGACCATAGGTTATTAAATTAAGAGAGATTGCAAAAATAAAAAGAGACATAACATGTTGAACGAAATGGATCTTTATTTGATGGAATTTAAAAGCAGAAAAATTAATACAGATAGAAAAATCATGGTTACAGGAAACACTTTTCCTATACTATTGGTAGTAAGGTCTAAGGTGTTCGCCATTCCATGCTCGCGGTACCAGGCTCCCATCCAATCTCGCCAGCTTGTAAACACCGGACCGGATGACTGACTCTATCTGGTATGGTCCTTCCTAATTCGGCCCAAGCACACCAGCTGTTGGATCTCGTGTTGCCAAAAACATGCGTCTCAACACCAGATCTCCCACACCGAACTTTCAATCTCGAACCCGCTTGTTGAAATACCTGGGAACTCGTTGCTGGTAGGCAGCGTTCCTCAACTGAGCCTCATTTCTCTTTTCTTCAATCAAGTCTAACGTTTCTTCGAGCTGAGTGTGGTTTGAGTTTTGGTCGTAAATATGAGTTCAGATTGTTGGAATTTAGACCTCGATAGGCAACATTGCCTCGCAACTGTACGCTAGAGAGAACGGGGTATGCCCCGTTGATGTTCGAGCTGTGGTCCTATATCCCCATAGGACTTAGGGAAATTCTTCAGGCCATCGTCCCTTTGCTTCCTCCAACTTTTTCTTTAGTGAAATCTTGAGAGTTTTGTTTACAGCCTCGACCTGGCCATTCGCTTGTGGATGAGCTACTGATGAAAAACTCTTTATTATTCCGTTCTTTTCACAAAAGTTGGTAAACAAGTCGCAATCGAACTGGGTTCCGTTGTCGGATACAATCTTCCTCGGCATCCCATATCGGCATACGATGTTTTTTACCACGAAGTCAAGGACCTTTTTGGAAGTTATTGTTGCCAATGGTTCAGCCTCCGTCCACCTCGTGAAGTAATCCACAGCGACTACATCATATTTTACACCGCCCTTGCCAGTTGGGAGAGAGCCCATGAGGTCGATTCCCCATACCGCGAACGACCATGGGGAAGTCAACATGGTAAGCTCGGATGGTGGAGCTCGAGGAATCGTGGCGAATCTCTGGCATTTGTCGCATTTCTTCACGTACTCGAAAGAATCCGTTTCAATGGTAGGCCAGAAATATCCTTGGCGTATGATTTTCTTGGATAGGCTATGCCCCCCGGTGTGATCCCCGCAGAATCCTTCATGAATTTCTTCAATGATCTTCTTAGCTTCGGGTGGAGTTACGCACCGAAGTAATGGCATGGAATACCCCCTTCTATACAGCTTTCCGTCCAAAATGGTGTAACGGGGAAGTTGATACATTAATTTTTGAGCCTGACTCCGGTCTTTTGGAAGGACTCCGTTCTCGAGATATTCAACTATTGGGGTCATCCAGGTAGGCTCTGATTCAATCATACACATATCTTCCTCCTCTGGCTCGTTAATGCTCGGTGCCGAGAGGTGTTCTATCGGAACAACGTTCAGCTCATCATTCTCAGCGGAGGTGGCGAGCCGAGCCAAGGCATCAACATTTGAGTTCCGTTCTTGGGGAACCTATTCAATTGCATAAAATTCGAAACGCTCCAATGCGGATTTTGCCTTCTCCAAATAAGCTGCCATTTTCGTGCCACGAGCCTGGTATTCTCCTAGGATTTGATTAACCACAAGTTGGGAGTCGCTGTAGCAATGTATTGCTTTAGCTTTGAGCTCTTTGGCTATACGAAGCCCCGCCAGTAAAGCCTCGTATTCGGCCTCATTATTCGATGCTTTGAAGTTAAATCTTAAGGTAGAATGAAATCTGCTTCCTGTGGGGGTAATCAAAATGATTCCTGCCCCTGATCCATTTTCATTGGATGAGCCATCGACGTAAAGTTTCCACAGCTCGTGGGCCGAGGTTATAACTTCATCGTTGGTCATGCCAGTACATTCTACTATAAAGTCCGCCAATGCCTGTGCCCTAATGGTCGTCCTCAGGTGGTAGGTGATCTCGAACTGTCCGAGCTCAACCGCCCATTTAAGAAGTCAACCTGAAGCCTCCGGTTTAGACAAGACTTGCCTAAGTGGTTGATCAGTCAACACATGGATGGGATGCGCTTGAAAGTAGGGGCGGAGTTTACAAGATGAATGAATTAAACTAAGCGCCAGGTTCCCCATCAGGGGGTATCTTGACTCTGCCCCCAGTAACCTTTTACTGATGTAGTAAACGGGTCTTTGTACTTTTTCTTCTTCTCGCACGAGTACTGCACTTATCGCGTGTTCGGTGGTGGAGAGGTATAGGTACAGTACCTCTCCCGTTTCAGGTTTTGATAAGATGGGGGGTTCGGCGAGGTGCTTTTTAAGCTCCTGGAATGCCAGCTCGCACTCCTCTGTCCATTCAAATTTCTTACCTCCCCTTAAAAGGTTGAAAAATGGGAGACAATGGTCCGTAGATTTTGAAATGAACCTACTTAGGGCCGCCATTCTGCCGGTCAAACTTTGGACATCCTTGTGTCTTCGAGGTGAGGGCATGTCAATCAGGGCCTGGATCTTGTCGGGGTTGGCTTCTATTCCACGAGCGTTCATGATAAAGCCCAAGAATTTTCCTGAAGATACTCCGAAAGTGCACTTCTGAGGATTCAGTTTCATGTTATACTTACGGAGCACGCCAAAGCACTCTTCGAGGTCATCAACATGTCGTCAACATAAACTTCCATGTTATTGCCTATCTGTTCTGAAAAAATCATGTTCACGAGTCGCTGGTATGTGGCCCCAGCATTTTTGAGCCCGAATGGCATGACATTATAGCAGTATAACCCCTTATCCGTTATGAAGCTCGTATGTTCCTGGTCGGGGGCATGCATTGGAATCTGGTTATATCCAGAATAGGCATCCATGAACGACATCAGACCATGCCCTGTCGTGGCATCCACGAGCTGGTCAATCCTTGGTAATGGGAAACAGTCTTTCGGGCAAGCTTTGTTGAGGTCTTAATAGTCAATACAGGTCCGCCACGTCCCATTGGGTTTTGGGACCAACATCGGATTGGCTACCCAGTCAGGGTAAAAGGCATCCCTAATGAATCGATTTGCCTTTAACCTGTCAACCTTCTCCTTCAGTGCCTTCTTTCTGTCGTCGTCCAGCTGTCTTCGCTTTTGTTGCTTCGGAGGGAAGCTTTTGTCTATATTTAGCGCGTGGCTTGCTATATTCGGACTTATTCCCACCATGTCCGAATGTGACCATGCGAAGACATCCTGGTTCTTCTTTAAAAAGCAAATTAGTTGCTATTTTGTCTCATCCTAGAGGTGTTTTCCAACCTTCACCTTTTTCGAGGGATCGGTTTCCTCGAGCTGAATTTCTTCGAGCTCTTCTAAGGGTTTGAGGTCAGCTTTCTCCTCAACCCTTGGATCGATCTCTTCATCAATTTCTAAGACCGTCCCGTCTTTATTTTGAATAATGACGAGTGCTTGTGCGCTCGTCTGTTTCTTTCCTCTCAAGGAAATGCTGTAGCATTCCCTCCCAGCTAATTGATCTCCCTTTAATGTTCCGACGCCACTAGGGGTCGGGAACTTAAGGGCCAGATGCCTTACTGATGAGACTGCCCCCAGCCCAACCAGGGCGGGTCTCCCGAGCAGCACATTGTAGGCTGAAGGTAGATCTACTACCACGAACTCCATCATCTTGGTTGCCGAGACTGGGTAGTCTCCCAAGGTTACAGGGAGCTCGATGGATCCCATGCAGGCGGTCCCTTCTCCTGAAAAGCCGTATAAAGTAGTTGCACACGCTTTCAGGTCGCAAAGGGAGAGTCCCATCTTCTCGAGGGTTGCTTTATAGAGAATGTTAACTGAGCTCCCATTGTTTATGAGAACTCGGTGGACCCTTTTATTTGCCAGCTGGAGAGTGATGACCAGCGGATCATGGTGAGGAAACTGGACATGGGACACGTCTTCCTCTGTGAAGGTTATTGGTTGGGATTCAATCCTCTGACTTTTTGGAGCTCTCTGTTTGGGTTCATAGGGAGACCCGTCCCCAGTCTTCAGCTCATTAACGTATCTCTTTTGGGCATTTCTGCCCATTCCTACAGGATGAGGCCCTCTCGAGATGGTTATTACATCCTCTCCATCTATCGGCGGGGGCCTATCTTCTTCCCGAGCTCGAGAATTATTGTTTTGCGTGGGTTGTGGCGCGGCTGCTTTCTGGCTCGGGGTCGCCTGATTAGTACTCTGGTTCTTGACATATTGTCTGAAGTAACCTCTCAAGATCAATCCTTCGATCTCGTATTTCACCTGTCGACATTCATCGGTAGTATGCCCGGTGTCTCTGTGAAATCGGTAATACTTGCTGGAGTCCCTCTTGGACTTTTGATTTCTCATCGGGTCCGAACGCCTAAAGGGGACCTGGTTTTCATTGGCCAGGTATATGTTCTCCCGAGACTCGTTGAGCTCGGTGTACACTCTGTACACGGAGAAATATCTCTCCCCTTTCTTTTTCTTTCCTCCTTCGACCTCGGGGTTACTCCCTTCGTTCTTTTTTCTCTTGGAAGGGTTTTCCGCAGCAGGCATTGAAGCTGGTGGGTCCACCGAGGTTGGGGCAGATTTTATGTTTATCGTTGTAGTTGCAGGCTGGGAAGTCATATTAAGTGTCGACCTCGCTTCCTCTACATTGACAAACCTCTGTGCCCACTTGTTAAACTCAGTTATGGACCTCACATGTTTTCTCTGCATGTCGTCCCAGAGAGCATTCCCTGGCATAACTCCAGCTTGGACAGCCATTAGGTGACCGCTGTCATCCACGTTCCGAGCTCGGGCTACTTCCAAATTGAACCTCGTAAGGTAACTTTTCAAAGTTTCTCCTGGCTGCTGTCGAACATTAGTCAGGGTTGACGCCTCAGGCTTAACCCCCGTCATGGCTCTAAACTGCTTCTTGAAGTCTCTAGACAGTTGCTCCCATGAAGTTATTGAGTGTCTTTTATATTTTTCGAACCAGCTTTTGGCTGGTCCTGTTAAAGATGCTGGAAATAACATGCATCTGAGCTCGTAACCCACGTTGCTTGCTCTCATTATGGTGTTGAACGAACTTAGATGGCTGCATGGGTCGGACTTCCCTTCAAACGTTGGGATGTGAGGGATCCGAAATCCTTGGGGAAATGGAGTGTTAGAAATATGGGGAGCAAACGGTTCAAGCTCCTCGTTAGAATCTTCACATCGATCACGACCTTGCTCGCTTTTCAAAAGCCTAAAGGATTTTTCCAACTGTTCAATTCTTTCCTGGACCGGGTCCGCGAGGGGTACTGTCTGGAATCGGTTGTCGCCGGTCACAATTCCAGGCTCGCGCCTCCGTAGGGGGTCTTGACGCCTATTCAAGCGATCCCTCAGGTCCGGGTTTATCGGGTTATCGTTACCCCGACTTTGATTCAGGTGTTCTCACAGGTCAGAGCGATTCCTGCGGCTTCCAGTATTCTTACGACCTCGATCATGCTTGCTGAATGATCTGGTATCTCCAGAGTCGTCACTATTAAAACTTGTCGCATAGTTATTTTGAGATGGAACTTTTCCGTGTCGCCTCGTTTCCGCTGTGCGGGACCGAGATGTTTGACTTCTCTCTGATAGGGCATCTCTCCGCTCCTGGAAAGCTTCCTTGTTTCCTTGTCTCCTCCCCGCACGCCTTTCGTCCTGATCTCGAACTGGTTGAGCATTCCTGCGAGGGGGTGAAGGATATCTTATAGGTGATGGAGGGGACTGTATGGGTGACGGTGGCTGCCACCCATTTCGCAGCCTAGACGGTCCAGAGTTTGCCCGAGATGGGTTAGTTGCATTCGGTGCGCTCCCAGGGACTTGAGTCCGAGCCTCTGTAGGGGCTCGGTTGTTCTCAGTTCCCGCAGGTACTTCCACAGGTGGATTAACCGGGGCCCTAGCCCGAGTACTTCTCTGGGGCCTAGGGGGAGCGGATGGCTCTGCTGGTGCCGGAGGTTGTGCCGGTCTTCTTGGGGTAGCATTCTTTCGCGGACGCCCCCGGGGCCTGCGGGGAGGAACATGCACGTCCCTAGGAGGAGGAGCTTGGTTTTCACGCAGAGGCGGGGGCTGAGCCACGTGCGCCTCTGCGACTATCCTAGCTAACTCCTCATTCCGCTTGTTGGCCTCTGCCAACTGCTGTTTCAGCTGCTAGTTCTCAAGTTCCACAATGGGAACATATCATTCAGGATTGTAATACATATCCTCATCTCGTGGTGGAGCGAGTGGTCCGCGAGAATCGGAGGATCCGCTTCTTTCCTCAACATCTGGGTTTTCCATCGGCTGTTCCCCAGGACGTCTTGGGTAATTCTCTTCAGGAGCATTCTGATTATTAGTGGCCATGACTTATTCAGGGACTGAATGCTTAAGCCTCTCAATGAAAGCACCAAACTGTTGACATCATTTTTCGTCAACAGTGAAAGAAGAGCACGAAAACAATAATCAGTTATGGCCAAATGAAATATGATAATACAAACGGGATTTTTTACGTGGTTCAGCAGTTAAATCTGCCTAGTCCACGAGTCTTTGTTATTAAACTTAAGATGATCTCTGGAAATTCTTCAAGGATGAATTCTCCAGAGTTTTCTCTTAAGATCACAAAAATTTTGTCCCTTACAATGGTGCATGACCTCTCTATTTATAGAGAAGATTTCAGAATACTATCCCACATATTTCGGGAAGTTATTCTGTATATGCAAATAAATTAAATGGCATTAAAAGCTAGCAATCCTATATACAAGGAAACGTCCCCTGAAGATCAGGGGGCGTGTAACTGAACAAATAATATCCCTTGATCATAGGGGATTTATAGTAATCAATGTAGACCGCGTCTCTTATGGATGACTCATTATGATATTCAAAGTTATTATCCTATATCACCAAGGCCCCTATTCACCCAGGTTTCTTATTGACTTTCGAGCTATAACATTTTCCCGAGGCTATATGACTTCGAGCTCATACGCGCATCAGGCTCGGAGTCTTGATCCGAGGCCATCCCGAGAACAGATGTACTTCGGGGTCTATCTTTCGAGCTTGTGAGGATTTCGAGGCTATCATCTTAGAAGTCGTCTCCGCTTCACTGGTTCGATGTTTAGATTTCGGACATATTCCAGAATTTACGAGTTCATTCATTATGAATCCAGGTTTCGAGATCACAACTCTCATGGCTCGAAATCTGGGTGTAACAACAGAATAATCGTCTTCCCTATCCAGTATTCTTAGTATTTATAGAGAAATTCCATGGACAGGTTTGGGTAACTGCGTGAGTCAATCACGAATTTACATATTTATTATATTTAATACAAACAATTCCCATTTATACTGGGATATGATTTGATCATAAAATAAATGGTCTCCTAATATTTGGGACATTAAATATGACAGACTGGTCATAAATAAGCGTATAAAAGTACCCGAGTCTTTGGGGATCCGGGGGTACGCAATATATTTGAATTACCACGAGCTGGATATCTCTCCGAGCTCGTACTTCGGCAGCCATTTGAATATCATGAGCTCATGCTTCACAACCTTCATGTCTGTAGCTCAGGTTAATCCTAGGATGCCTAACACCACACGTGCCCATGTGAAACCGGAGTTGCTTACGTGGACAATAAACAAATATCATTTCCTTGGTCATTTCTCCGTATATTTATTTGCCAGCTGTACTCGAGCTGAGTGAAGGACTCGTGCTAAAATTAGGGTACAAGACATAGGTTGTAGCCCATGGAGAAATCTCTCTCTTTTGGTCCCATCAGTGGGCACCAGATCCCCAACAAACTTTGCCAATCTATCAAACTTCAAGGCGTAATCGATCACTAAAATAAAATTCTGAATTATTCCCATTCCATAGTGTTTACTGCCCTGGTCTGGGATACCACCTCCCACCATATTCGGGCATCCTCCCAAAACATTTAAGTGGCGTAGGCCACTCTCTCATTACCACCTACCCTCATGAAATCCTGGATGGTGGTTATCATAGTCATCCACTGCTGAGCCTTCAGTGGGTCTGAGCTACCCTAAAAAATTGGAGGGTGTTGTTTCTTGAACCTCTCATACAAGGGTTCCCATCTATCTCCCCTACCTGGGGCTGTACTACCACTGGTACCTCTGGCTGTAACACTGCTGGTACTGCAGGCTGTGGGTTCCCTGTTGAAACTTATTGTTGTCTCAAGAGGCGAATCTTATTTTCCTACCTCTGTAACTTGGCTTGCATATCAGCAAGCACATGTTGCTAGTTTTCTGGAGCTGGCGGTGGGGCCTGGACCTGTTCATTCTCTTCCCTGGCTTGTATCTATTGGCCAACCAACCTCTTTGACCTTCAAGGAAGCATACTGATAATTATCCCACTCTTTAGTGTCCAAATTGGCTGTTAGGTAAGTAATAACTATACCTCTTGCTGCCTGACGGTCTAAGATCGAACAAACAAACAAATGCAATGCTAATAAGCATGCCCACACGTAATACATTTAATCATGGTGCTAATAAGCACTTCCTAATATTCATCAGCAAATAATAATGCTAATAAGCATTTCTGGCATTCATAAGCAATTAACGATGCAAATAAGCATGTTCAAGCATTTATACACATATAGCAATGCTAATAAGCTTGTCCTTTAATCCCTGCCAATATTAACAGTGCTAATAAGCATTTCCTGGCCTATATGCAATTAACAACGCTAATAAGCGTGTTCTAACCTACATGTCCATATAACAACACTAATAAACAGTTCCTTTGCATTCACAAGCAATAACAATGCTAATAAGCATGTTCTTTATCATTCATGCAACAATCAAGAGCCATGCCCTATCAGGATATCTCATGCTCCCTGATCAGGCATGTTGATAAGGCATATACATTGATTTTAAACAATTAAACAGTTACTCATATAAGTAGTTACCAAACCCTGAGTCGAGCTTGTCTTTAGTGGCGAGTGTATATGCCCGGCCAGTCTTCAGGAACCCTTAAACCTTGGCAGCTCTTATACCAAGTTATAACATCCTCCTAATCCAGGACCATCACATTGTGTACTTTAAATAGTGTCAGACTTGCTAATCAAGTCATTTGGCTATAAACGTGTAACTAAGGTTAATGTCAAGGGTTACGATTAAATTTTTTGGTCAAAGGGATCGTTGACTTTTCATTTAAAAGTTTAATACATACATGGGATACCAAGATGTTACAAACATATGTTTAAAATGGTATATACAAATCAAAAGTTACAACGAGCCGGCCTAAGAGGCAAAATAAAGGATACAACCCTAGTTCCTCTAAGATATCCTCGGCCGTGGTGGACGAGCAGCCGCATAAGTACACACCGCCATTAAAGCTCTCCAACTCATGGCTGGTCTAACCTTCGTTTCCCCTTATCTGCACCACATAGAAACTGTGAGCCAAGGCTCAACAAGAAAACTTAAACATGTGCATGAATAGTAAATACATATTCCAAATACATATCCAGCATGCCCAACAATAATAACCTACTCATGCATGCATACAATTACAAATAAATGATCATTGGATCATTCTAGGGCCCGCTGCCCTGAATAGATGAACATAGATTCAACCCGGGGCCCTATGCCCTAGCTATATGACCAGAGTCACCTGGGGCCCTTGCCTTTAGCTTTGAGTAACTAGCCATAGAGCTAGTCAAGTGCTTTGTTTTCCAACGACCATAGGGTCGGCGAACGTAATAGTACGTCCCTGATTGGGCCTAAAACCTCTCGCCTAGTGCATAGTGGGCTATTGCCGCCCTTGACTAATAAGTCAAGGCTTTAATCAAACATTCAGATAACCAGAAAATCAGATACAGATAAAGATAAGCATACTTCAGACAAGAAAAGTATGCATACATATAAATCATGGTATCTTAACCAATCAAACACAAACACAGTACTAATTATGTACCTTAACGGGGCTGAGCCCTACCTATGCAAACAAGGCAAGCATTCATTAAACAATTATACAGACACAGAGCATTCACGAATAGGTTATCATAGTTGCGCCATGTCTTTCTAACCAGTCCATGCCTAGTATTACGTCGAAGTTCTTGATCTCTAGCACTATCAGGACTCCTTCTAGTTTTGTGCCCTCAACTTTGATCGGTACTCCTCGTACTATTCATGATGATAGAACTACTTTGCCCAATGGCAATTTCATAACAAACCTAGTTCTAAATCTTTCACAAGGTTTGTCTAATTTTTCTATCATTCCTAACGAGATATACGAGTGTGTTGCTCCCGAATCAAACAATACTGAACATATATTATTGAGGATAGGAAGCTGACTTGTGACCACTTTGTTACTAACTTTGGCTTCTCCCTAGGTTAAGGAAAAGACTCTGGCTGGAACCATCTTATTGTCCTTCTAATCTTCTGTTTTGAGCTGCGGACACTCCTTTTTTCGATGACCTTCCTGGCCACAATTGAAACAACCCTTGGTGTTTGCATGACACTCCCCAGGATGTATTTTTTGGCATTTGGAGCTCTAAGGGTATTCCATATAACCCGACCTATTATTTCTGTTGTTTGCCCGTGCTCTTTTGTCACCCTCGGCTTGCTTATTATCAGGATGCTTTCTTTTCTGCTCATTATTGTTGTGTTGGTGGTTGTTGTTGTTTTTACCATTTTGAGTCTGATTCTGCTGCTTGGGTTCAGACTTGCTGGCCTCTTCCTTACTAACATTGGCTTGGAGCCTTTCCACCTCTATAGTCGTTTCAAGGACATCGACGTAAGAAGTGGTTCCAGGATTTGAAAGCTTGACTCCCAACTCAATCTTAGGTCTGAGTCCCCTAGTGAACTTGGTAACCCTTAAGAAATCTGTTGGAAATAACTCTGGTGCAGACTTGGCTAACTGATCAAACTGTCAAGCGTACTCGACTACTGTCAAATTGCGCTGCTTCAGACTAGCAAACTCTTCCACCCTTGTAGCGATAACAACTAAGTTGTAATACTTTTTGTGAAGCAGCTCCACAAATCTAGTCCAAGTCATGGTGGTGGCATCATGAGTTTGTTGTACTAAATCCCACTAGATTCTAGCATCCTTTTTCAATAGAGAGGAAATGCAGGATATGCGATTTGCATTACCGAGGTTCACGTGTGCTAGAATAGGCTCTACATTGCTGAGCCATTCTTCCGCCTCAAAGGGGTCAGTTGTCCCTTCAAAGTTTGGAGTGTGCTGCTTATGGAAATGCTCATAGATTGGCTCTATGTACTGAGCTAGATAAGGCACGTAGTTTTCCATCGACCATCCCCCATATGGATATCCTACTTGCTGGGGTGCTTGAGCCGCTGGCTAAGGCTGACGCTGAGTTTATGGCTGAGGCTGCGACTGTTGTCGTTGTTGTTGCAACAGTTCTTCTACTTGTTGTCGTAATCGGATAATCTCAGCAATGTTGTCAACTGGTGGTGGTGCATTCCTATTAGTAGCAGCAGTAGTAGCACGTGTTCCCCTTCTTCGCACTGGAGGGGCTTCGTGAGTCTCGTTGGCGGTGCTGGGGGCATTACCGTTCGTGCATGCAGACCTCCGTAAACATCTTCAGCAAAGTTCTAATAGTTGAGAAAACATGTTAGAACTTACCCTAATAGGTTCTAAGACAAAACTTAGTCTAAGCAAACATAACTCGGACCTATCAGTTATGATTTCTTATGAAAAAAATTATGTAAGCCTTCTTTATAAATTAGGTTGTGTTTTTATACTTAAAACAATAAGCCATCTTTATTATTTCCTAAGTCTGTTTCTAACCACCCTATATGACTTAATTCTCAGGCTCGAAACTCGTCGCTATTCCCAAGTTAACCATATTGAGGGAGGGATGGGATTAGTAAAATCGTTCCCACTACTATGGCCTATAAACTCTCAATACAAAACTCGGTCCATTGATTTGTATCCACCTTCACCAAACTCTATCATAATTTATTGAATTTATTCTAAATTTATTATGATTGTAAAAAAAAAAAAATCAAACTCATACATGGCATTCAAAAATAACAACTTTATTCATTTGGAAAAAGATTTTTCACTTATTACAACCATAAATTCAAAATAAATAAAGAAACTATACTAATAATAACTAGGGTAAAATTTCTAAAAACCAGGATCTTCTACATCTGACCCTTCATCTAACATATCACCATCTATTTCCTCATAATCATCATTACCATGAGCCTCGAAACTACCTCGGGGAATATTCATTAAGATATTATGCTTTTGTTCATTAGTGAATTGAAATTCAAACTTAGAGGTAAACCTAAGTATAAGAAAATAATATCTCATGACTACCGATAAATCATCTTCATCATCCATAGTCTCCCATAATTCTTCTAATTTTGAAACTACAGTACGAAAATCCTTAAAATCCTAATTACTAAGACATATTGTTCCATGAATCTTATCATGATTTGCCTAGCGATTTGAATGTGAACTATCTCCTTGTGAAATTTGATCAATCTCTGAGTGATTCTTTCTAGCACTTCTATTGTATCCCTTGGTTCTCTAATCATTTTCAATGCCTTAATGGCTCAGATATCATGATAGGTCAAAGCTCCATTCATTTTGACTGAAAACATAATGACTAAAATGTTAGCAATTAGCATAAACATAATAATCATAACATAAACACTTACATTGCGGTTAGATCTGGAGCTTTTGCGTGTGTATTAAGGATAAATTCATGCATATGAACCGTGGGCTCTGATACCAACTGTAATGCCCCGACTAATTCAAAGACCTCAGACCATTAAAACTACTAAGACATAGCTACTATTTTGGAATACATGCATAAAATAATAGAACTTTATTATAAAAAATCCAAAATACGAGATCCATTGTTATTACATAAAAACATAAAAGAATACATAAACCTTTAATTAACTGTTCAAATACTAAATGCGGAAAAATAAATACATATATTAAAAAGACTCAAAATATAAACTTCACCCTCAATCTTTTCCAGCAGTCCATTCATTCAGTCCTCTCCCAATACACATGCCAAAGTTGCCATGAATCAGTTCCGCCTTTCAAGCTTATTTTCCTGCACCATCTAACATAAAATGAATGAGCCTAATGCCCAGCAAGGAAAATCTACTAAAACATACTATAAAACATAAGACTAAAAATATATATCATAAAAACATATGATGTAAAAACGTATATCATATAAACATAGGACTACAATATTAATGGTCATTAACTCATTACTATAGTATGTGATAAAACCATCTAGGCCTTATGTCTACTAATCGAGGTAGGTTAGATCACAAAATAGTATATGATAAACCATCTAGGTCCTCTGTCTACTAATCGAGGTAGGTTTAATCATAACTCTAATCTATGATAATGATAAAAATCATGGAATTTATTTGCTATCTAAGCAACTATATTTCCCAAGTGACTACAACATAAATCATATACATAAACATAACATAGCATAGCATATAAACATATCATAACACATACAATCTAACCTATTTTTCTTACCAAAAATCAGAATATTGGAGACAAGAACGGGATAGAAAACTCCTAAAATCAAACAATAAGATCCATAAGTTTTCTAAAGAAAATGAGATGAAAAGAAGTTCTAAACCACCAAGAGAGAAAATCAAGAAACTCACTGTAAACCTTAAGTTTCAAGAAACTCAAACACCTAATAAAAGTCATAATAACAAGTTAGGATCTGAAAGAAAATAAAAGAAGTATAATGAACTAACTCTGAGGATAAGGATATCTTAGATAGACTAGAACTTCGATCTACACCTCAATACTGAAATGTCACTCTATCTTACTTCCCAAGTGTTTAGAAAAGCTTAGATTGAAAAACTTTTAATCCCAAAACCCTAGTGTTTTCTCTCTAGAATAAACTTAGCAGCTTGAAGGCTCTGAAGAATAATTGAATGATGAATGAAATGGCTGAGTGAAAGGTCCTATTTATAGAGTTCAAAGAGTGAAACTAACCTCTTTTAAAAAGAATAAATAAATGAATATTAATTGAATAAATTTGAATTTTCTGTTCAACAGATGCCCAGAACTTGGTAAAAAACGTTCAAGAGCAAATCTAAGTTCTTGAGGGTTATTTCTAATTCGGTTCTACGAAGTTTCAAAAATACATAAGGGCAGTTGATATATTTCTTGTCCCTATATCCCGAGCCTTCGTGGTTTTGTTCGTGCGAAGTCGACGTGTTTTCCGTATCAACCTTAGGCGACATATCGACCCCTATAGCTACGATATATCAGCATACGCTAATATTTTAAACATGTTTTTGCACATTTTCAGCACACTTGAAGTTTGTTAAAACAGCTTTGACTGAAGAAAACATGATCCTAACAACTACTGGAGGGTTCTACACCTTCTAGATCTATCATTTATTAATTTATTAATCTAAAATGCGTAAATACTTAATAAACATACATGTGACAAGTGTCACACTCTTAATTGTTCTATCTAAACCTTAGGTTATAATAAATATTATTTCTAGGACCAGCTATATTAATAAAACCTTATGTTAAAATTAATATTTCTAAACTATAGGTTAAACTTGTATAATCCATAACTATTTCTATGAGTTTCCAACTAAATCCCAACTTGAACCAATTATCACGAAAACTAAAATACTACAAGCTACTACTACTACTACTATTACTACTACTACTACTACTACTACTACTACTAGTTAAGTAAAATTCTGAGACGCTACACCACTCCAACAGTCAAGTTAGTAATCTTGTAAATAAATAGCAAAAAGAAATAAATAACAAGTAAAATATAAAGTGTAGAAATAAAGTATGAGATCTAAGAGATCAGTAAGGGTTTGGGAATCAGAATGTGGCTTTGAGTATTGAGTTTAACAGTCGTGTCTTAGGAAGAGTCTATTCAAATTAGTCTCTAGTCACAGTCGGTCTTCCTCTTCTCAACCTTCAAGGAGTCCTTTTATCAGCCCCTCCTAAGAATCATTGCTCACCTCCTCGTGGATCCCTGGAGAAGCGGTCTCCCCCTATTCTAGATGAAGACTGCTACATTGTTGGAGAGTGGACTCCTTCCACTTTGTCATGTCATGTTGAGCAGTTCATTAGTGTTTTATCTTTGCCACGTAGTTTAAGTTAAGACCCATCCTAATCGTGGATGAGTGCTAACCTTACGAGCTCCAGATTGTAGACTTGATCTGGGTAGGTGCTAGCTGCCTGAATTTGGGCTTGCTTGGTCCAAATTCATTAGAACACCTTTGGGCTAGGAGTTGAATCTCATTATGAGCCCACACTGTCATGTTAAGTCCAAGGTCAGATTTTGGGCTCTGTAGTTATTCGATTTTTAATTTTTGAATATTTGAAAATTTATTTAATTAATTTGAAATTTTTAGTATTGTTTATTTTCTTAATCTTTTAAATTGATTTATTTTAATTTTTAAGAATTTAATTATTATTTTTAAGAAAAAAGTTAGGTTTTTTTTTTTTAAATTTAAATTAATTTTAATAAAAATTGCACAATATCTAATAAAAATCTCATTTTCAGTAAAGTATATAGTTAGTGGATAATTTTTAACATGAATCATTAAGTAAATGACATATTCAAGTTCAAGAGACAACACTGTTATTTATTCTAAAACATATATATAAATATATATATATATATAAATTTAAATTTATATTTTAAAATTAAATAGCAATCATCCTCTATGTCCTCTAATTTCCCTATAATCTATGATATAATAAAAAAGGGTCAGATAGTTGGGCATCTGGGCAGGGCTTGGTGAGCGAGGTTATCTTCGTTCGGGAATTCTTCAGCACATCAGGTAGGTTCTCTTCTCTTTCGCTCTAATATCTCAATTCGAATTAGGGTTTCTGATTCAGATTCATCGTCTTGTACGACCGTATTTCATTATATGTTAAGGTAATTGAACCAATTACAGTCAAATTATCTTATCAGGGCAAGTGAATTCCGATGGGGAAGAACGATTTTCTGACGCCGAAAGCAATCGCCAATAGAATCAAAGCAAAAGGTCTCCAGAAGCTGCGATGGTACTGCCAGATGTGTCAGAAGCAATGTCGGGATGAGAATGGGTTTAAGTGCCATTGTATGAGCGAAGGCCACCAGCGCCAGATGCAGGTCTTCGGCCAAAACCCGACTCGAATTATCGATGGCTACTCCGAAGAGTTCGAGACTAGTTTTCTCGAGCACATGAAGCGGAGCCACCGGTTTAGCCGTGTGGCCGCCACTGTAATTTACAATGAGTACATCAACGACAGGCACCACGTACATATGAACTCCACCGAGTGGGCTACTCTCACGGATTTCGTCAAGTACTTGGGCCGTACTGGGAAGTGCAAGGTCGAGGAAACGGCCAAGGGTTGGTTTATGACTTATATTGATAGAGATTCGGAGACCCTTTTCAAGGAGAAGTTGAAGAACAAGAGGATTAAAGCAGATATGGTGGAGGAAGAGAAGCAAGAGAGGGAGATAAAGAAACAGATTGAAAGGGCTGAGCAATTGATGCCTGTGGCAAATGGCTCGGATCAGTCTCAAGAGCTTGAGCAAAAGAAAGAATTGAAGTTGGAGAGTGGGGTTAAGATTGGTTTTGCGCTGGGATCGTCTTCGTCAAAGATAGTAGGCAAGGAGAAGGCCGAGAGCTCGAAATTGGTGTTTGATGAGTTGGAGAGCGAAAAGGGTAACAAGGGCGAGAAGAGAAAAGCTGATGGGAGTTCCACGAAATCGGCATTGGAGGAACTGATGAGGGAGGAGGAGAAGAAGAAAGAGAAGATTAACAGAAAGGATTACTGGTTATGTGAAGGAATCATTGTTAAGGTTATGAGTAAAGCCTTGGCTGAGAAGGGGTATTATAAGCAGAAAGGGGTTGTACGGAAAGTCATTGATAAATATGTTGGGGAAATTGAAATGCTTGACAGCAAGCATGTGTTGAGAATTGATCAGGAAGAGCTGGAGACAGTGATTCCCCAAATTGGGGGACTTATTAGGATTGTGAATGGTGCATACCGTGGATCGAGTGCAAGGCTGTTAGCGGTGGATACAGATAAGTTTTGTGCTAAGGTGCAGATAGAGAAGGGTGTTTATGATGGTAGAGTGCTTAAAGCTGTTGAGTATGAAGATATATGTAAAATCATCCAGTGAGTTTGAAAGAAAACTTGTTATAAAATTGAAATCGTGTCTCATTTTGAAAGTAAAATTGTTTTTAACAGTTATGAGGATGCATCTTGTGTCATTACATGTGCTTCATTCTTATGGGTTTCTTTAAAATTGTTTGTTCAGTATAAAAACATGAAGAGGCATGTTACTAACTTTGAACATTATGTTAAATCTTTATTAATTTCCTAATATTTTAGGGAGATGGGTGTATCCCTGCTCTCTTTGAACAATAGGTTTATATTTTGTACTAATCCTAGTTTTGCTATTTAGTTCAAGACATATTGGTGGTTCTAGTAATCAAGGGGATGTTGTGGCAATTGATTAAAATACTTTCTTACCGTTTATTATGCAGTTCATAAGACAAACTAGATTTTATTTTATACTACAGAGAGGCATAGAACAAAACTAATGTGTTCATCAAAAAGAATGATCCGTGTTTTCCATGTATTTTTCTGAACTAGTTATCAGTGTCTGTCACCATATGCAATTCTCCATTCCAGAGATGGATATGATCACTGGAATAGTATGCATATTTTATTGGTTGTAGGAAATTTGGTTGTTATCATATAATGTTGCAATGCTAGTGAGCTGAACAATATCTCGGTCCAAGATACTATAATTCTGAATTGAATGCTGTGAGAGACACTTCATGAAGTGATATTTTATCATTTTAAGTAATATGCAGGAACTATTGCACTTAGTCATACTTATATGATTATATCCAGTGTTGATTATGATGTCCAACACTACAATAGAACCATATTTCATAAGGATGCCTGAGACTTTGGCAGAAAATTATAACAATTTTTTGTTGTTGGTAGCTACATCACCTCCATCAGTATCTTTTACATTTTTCAGGGTTGCTTAAAGCATTTCATTGGTTGTTAATGGAAGAATTTGAAGATTGGTTCTTAAAGAATACATGGATAGATGTTCGACAGATAGAAGTTAAACTATTGATTTATTGAAATATACTTGGATATAGAAGGTCAAGAGTTAGAGTTTGTTTTCTTTGTGAAGATTGAAAACTCTGAATGAAGTCAGCTGGCTATGGATCTTATCGTGATAAGCACACTTCTTACAGTCTTACTTGATTATTCTTTATTTTTTATTGGTCTTGTGAGTTTTAGAGTCACAAATTTGTCTATATGGGTAGCTAATACAAGTTTTTAATTTGGTGATGTCATTTTGAGTGGTTCCTGGGCAAAATTGAACTGGCAAATTCTTACTTGATGTTTTGCCATTTATATAAATTCTAATGTTGGTTGTGTTATCATAAATATTATTGTTATTGGGTATGAGGGTAGCCGCTAGCTACCACCAAATGCCTTGGCTTTGGCTCTGTAGAGTCCTTTCCTACTTGCACAGGATTATATGAAAGAACACTTGTATCCTTGAAGATACATATGGCACATGGCCACAGCTTCTGCTTAAGACTTTACTATTCAGCCATTTTTTGCAGTTAAAGAGATAGTTTTTTGGCATATAACTGAGTGGTCTAGAGGGCTGCTGGTATGAATACAAACGGCATCACAGAGAGCAAGTGTCCTCTGACTACATTGCAGTTGGTGTCTGTATAGAGCTAATAGATGTAAAGCTTGATAACCTGCACAAGCACACTACAACCCTTGGGAGCTTGATGCAATCCTTTTGGTACCCAGCAAGCACTACGAAGATTTTGGGCATGGAAGGTCTTTTGGAAGGAAGATATAACTAGAAACAGCTTATTTAACCGGCTGAGGAATTAGCAAGTTTATTCTATTAGTATCTGCATTCTATAATTGTGAGTTTATATTCATTTTTCTTGATTTAAATGAGTTGAGGTAATTGTAGGAGTCATAAGATATGTGGCATGATTTTCTGCTAATTATTCAGCATTATTGCATGTTTTTTTTCCTCTGTCCAGCACGGTCGCACCACTCATTGGGCTTGGGGTGGTGGTTGACAACTTCAGCTCGTGAAAATCCCATAGCGACCAATGACGTGATGGTATCGACCATAACTTTCTCGATATAACTCAGAATTCGACAATTCAAGACGCTATAGAAAGTCTACAACTTAAATTTTTTATTTATTTTCTAGGGACTAGCGGTAGTTTTGGCTTCTCAATAGTTTATTACATTAACCACTGTATTCTATACTTTCCCATTGTAGCAGGACAAGATTGCGAGACAATACATGTAATATAAACTGGTATATTGAGAAAGAAAACATAATTTTTTTACTGTGGTATTGATCCCCGAGGAATTCAAAATTTATGCTTTACTGCAAGTACTTGTGATTTGTTATTACAGGATTGTACATTATCTGGCTGCTGAAGTGATTGATCAACTGGATTAATATAAGACAGGAGTTTATATCCCGATGAGCAAATTGGGATTTTAGGAGAGATCAATTAGGTAAAAGATTATATATTTTGCATTTGAAAAAGGAAGGGAAAATCCAATAAATAAACAAATAAAACCAACAAGAATGTAAAGAGACTGTCAATGAATGGCCTTTTAACAGAGTTGGCATATAACAATAAGGAAACTAGGCATGAAATGAAGGTAAGTCGATCACATTGTTTATTAGCATCAATTTTGTTAGTTTTTGTTTATAACGAATTCAAGGTCTTCCTGGCTTTTCTAGATTAGAGTATTGAATGAAACCAAATTACCAGAAATATTTTTGGAATTAGAATAGTCTCGGATAAAACTGCTCTTTTTAAGATATATTTTGTGGTTCTGCCCAAGGATTATGCAAGCAAACTATAAACTAGAATGTCTCTTCTATCTTCGCCTCTTCATGTACAAGAAGAGGCTGGATAACGAATATTTTGTTTTGCAGGAAGGTATATTTTCTTGTCTTTTTGTCCAACGGAAATCTGAAAAATATACTACGGAAAAAATTGAATGTATTTGAATGATTAGAAAGATAGTATTTATTATTGGGCAACTCTTCCATTTCTCATATCAATTTGAAAGATTTAGTCCCACAATAATTTTGAGTAGTTGGATGAGTTATTTTTTAGGCTGGATGTTTGGATTGTAATCTTTAAAGTGAAAAATGTAAAAATACTCATATATTCCATCAATCTCCCAATAACTAGCAACCTTTTTAGCTCTACTTTTTATTTTGTTATATTTTTTGTTTGTCCTTTGCTTCTTTGTACATTTTCTAGTAAGTAGTGATGATCACCATAACAATAATCTTTTTGAGTTTGCAAAAGAATTATAAATTTGTAGTTATTTAATTTTACAAATATAAAAAAAAAAAAGCAAACTTAATTTTTGTTGTTTTAAATCAAACTCACCTCAAACATTATAAATTAAAGCAATACACAAAGATTTTGATAACAAAATATTTCTTAATTAAAAAAAAAAAAATCGACTTACTCTTTCGAATAGTTTTTGCCAATAGGTCTTGTGTCACCACAAAAGATGATTAGAAAAGTTTTACACGTGTGGCCACTTTTTTTTTTAAAAAAAATATCTAATTAATCTTATTGTCAAATACATTGGAAAAATTAATTAATGTTAAATATTCTACCAAACATCTAACTAACTTTATTGTAAAATATATTGACAAAATTGATTAATGCTAAATACTGTACAATCTATAAAAGTTTTGTTTTCTTTTAAAAAAATATAACTAATTTTAGTTTTAAATATATTAGCAAAAATAATTAATGCTACACATTTCACCATCTATAGTTTTTTTTTTTTTAAAAAAAGAAAAGAAAAAGAAAACACCACTTAAAAATATTAGAACACATGATTGGCTAAAATACTCAATATGTTTAAAATATTTTCAAGCGTATTTGGAAATGTTCTACTTCCACCAATACAAAACATTCGTACAATTGACACATCTCAGTTGGTTGATCCCATCTTCCATGCAAACAATGACGAAATAATAAACCTATGTTACAATACATTTCAACTAAACTTACAAAAGTATAGTAGGAATAATTCATCAATTAAGCATCTTCTAAATATTGTCATGTTAATTTTTTTTCTCCTTAAAATACACAAAAAAATCAACATAAAAGGGCAAATTGTTATTATTTGTGGCAGAAAAACACAACAAAGATTAAACAACTAATGACTCATAATCAAGAAACCGTCTAATTATTATATCATCATACTTAATTAGACTACATTTAGTAGTATTAATATTTTTGTACTTTTACATTGTACTATAATTGTGTACAAAACACAACATTAAAAAAATACTTATCGAAAGGCAGAATCTTTAGTACCTAAATATGACCAAAATTCATACAAAATTAACTATACAACCCTAAGCTACCTAATCAATGCTAATTCATCCATCCAAGCATTAAAACAAATTTCAAACCTTTCCTAACACAATTCACACACAAAAAAAAAAAGAACAAAAAAAATTAGTTCAGGTTTTTTTTACTTTATGCTATAATAGTATTACTTACCACTTCTTAAAAATTACTTAGCCGATGCAAAATGTTACTTACCCAATATCGTAAATAAGTTCTAAATCGATACCAAATTTACCATATTATCATCAACTATACATTTTTTAGACATCAAATTACCCTATTGTCCTTACTTTTTACAGCCACATCAATAATACTATTTCCTACCGGTTTATATAGCTGGTTCAAGAGGTTAAAACTATAAAAAATAAAAACACCAAAGTTGCTGACAACATGACACTTGGCAAATTTAATGGGCCCCACATGTTGGACTAAGTGTTGTGAGAGACTAAAGAATTCGCCTGTAACGCCCTACTTCCTTAGAGCCGTTACTAAGTGAGTTTAAAATGTGCAATTAACTCGCTAACTAAGGTTTGAAGACAAAAGTGTAGCTAAACCATAAGCAGAGTCCCATAATTTAGAAATATATCCATTCATTGAAAATTATAAAGCGTTTAACATTTGGGATCCCAAAATATTGTTTAGAAATATTTACAATTAAAAAATATAATTAAAGTCGACTAAACGACAAAATTAGGTTTAATATAAGTGTCTCCCAAAAAAATACCCCTGGCCGTGGCAGCTAGACAGGTCAAACATGTACGCATCATCTCACGCTTTCTGTACTCATGGTTGGTCGACTTTCCCCTTGCCCTTTCCTGCACCATAGAACACCCGTGAGCTGAAGCCCAGCAAGAAAACTCACACAAGCAAATAACATATGAATATCTATCATTCAACATATAATCAAGTCGCCAACAGGCTAAACACTTACGGCCATGCCGTCCCAGGTGCTTTACCAGGCCCTTGGCTCGCGGTCTACACCGTGAGGATATCCCAGGTATCCTATAGGGTCTCACCTTGGCAGCTCGCACTCCGCGTGCTAAACGCTGCTCCCGGCCCCATGCCGTACTCGGCCTTGCCGTTCCCGACTCTTGCCGTTCATTCACATATATGCACACATAGCATAACTAAACAAATACTTAAACACGTATAAACAGAATCAATGGGGCTACGCCCTGCAACACAATCATATAGGGTCGTGCCCTGCAACACAAACTAAAGGGCCTCGCCCTACCCTATGGGTACAACAATTTTCTTACCTGTGTCCCGAGCTTTCCAAGCATCGATGTCCCGAGCACAGTCCCCTAGTTCGAGTCTCGCTGAAAACCTAGTCACAACGTATCAACAACATCCATCCATCAAGTTCTAATCCACTAAATAGCTTTGGATCACAATTTTAGTCTCGGGACCTTGAATTCTATCAATCCGGGTGATAAAATCCATCCCGAGCCTTAACTTATGGATTCCCGAGCCTAAAACCTCCTTGAAGCCCAAAAACACATTGAGCGTCGCGACCCTATGAACCCATGCCGCAGCCCGCCTCAACCAGAGACCCCAAACACAAAAACAAGGCAGGCGCGCAACGGCCTAAGCTAGGGCATGCCGCAGCCCGCCCTTCCTCCTGGCCACCAAAATGCTCTAGAGGGCCGCAGCTCAGCAAGAACAATGTCGCGGCCCGACCCTTCGAACCCAGAAAAATCCTCCATTTTCTCCACCAAAACCAAGCCAATTTACCCCAAAATCAACCCAACGATCCAAACCATTCATCACAGAAGTTCTACTACAGTCTCAGCAACAAAACCTAACAAGAATTAACCCCAAACCTCATCTAAAACTCAAGAATGATTCTTATCTAACTCACATGCATAGCTCTGAAAAACCAACAGAAAATCAACATAATTCATCAAGTTAAAAGCTTACCTTTATGCTTAGTTAAACCTCTGAGTTAATCCCCTAAGTTCCAAGCTCCTAGCCCCCAAAATTCCAGTTTGATTCCTTAGTCTCTGATTAGTTTTCACAAAAACCTCCAAGCTTCCAAGGAAGAAGAAAGAAGCGAGAGATAGAGAATCGGTTCCTAAGTTTTTAAACACTTCCTCAACTTTGTTTTATTTAACTTAAGTTTCTAAGGTTACCTCAAAGGCTCGGGTGCCAAAAACGTCCCCGAGGGAAAAATGGTAAATTTCCCCAATATTCCCTCCTAAACGTTCTAACTTCAAATATATCTCCAAATATTTATTTTCATAACCCGATAACCCAATAAAACGTCTACTGCTCGAAATACCCTCCGACTCGCCCCGAGTCGGGTATTCGACCCTGTTGTGACTTTCTAGCTAAACCGCTCACTAGGACTGTCTCAGATCGTGCAATGCAAATATATCACAATTATTACATTTATTCCCTCAACGGACTAAAATTACAAACATACCCCTAAAAATCAAACGGGGCCCACATGCATATTTAATTCACCTAACACATGCATCTCTAATCAAATACTCATCAGAATTCACATATTATAATATTAAATCACTTATTGCCCTCCAGGCACGCTAATCAAGGCCCTAAGCTTTATTAGTAAATTTGGGACGCTACATCACCTTTATTATTTAAATATATTTTATCAAAAAAAGAAAAAAAATAAGCCCCACAACCACACCACTTTCTTTATTCTCATCATTGTTGCCCATTATGAATTATCCTATCTAACTATATAAGATCTAATCTTATTTCATTACCAAACCCTTTCTCTAGTGGACCTATAAGAATGAAGATCTGATTAGTCTATGTGGGCCTGAAGCTTGAGAATGACCTCTCAGTCTATGTGGGCACTACTCTATCCAAGAAGGCCTCTTTTGTTGCAAAGGAAAATTTGGAAACTGGGGAGTTTATTCAAAGGGAATCATGTTTTATGATTGGTAATGGCCTTAAGGCTTCTTTATATAGAGCTTTGTGGATTCCATATGTGAAATGGGAGGATAAGGGGCCTTATGAATCTAGTCATCACTATAGGGGACCAAAAAAATCTATGGTTCTAATTTTGAAAGCAAAGCTTGGAATTATGATGCCTTAGCAAGATGGTTCGTTCATTCTACTGTTCAAGTTATTGAGTCCTTTCCAAGACTAGATGCTCAATAGGAGGATGAGTTAATATGGAAGGATACTATAAATGAAAATTTTCTTTGTCAAGGAGGCTTATTGGAATTGGAGAAGGAGAGATTTGATTAAGCAGATAGAATCTAGAACAAATTTTGGAAAGTAAAATTTCACAGCCATCTGAAACACCTCTTATGGAAGATGGACAGGAATATTTTAAGCATTGGGGATCGAATCCAAGCCAATTTTGGTGGCAACTCTGTCTGTGTAATATGCCAAGAAGGTGATAACCTCCCCCATTTGTTCTTCAAATGCTCTTTAGCGAAAGTCATCTTATTTGCAAGTAAATGGGCTTTGAGAACTGAAAACTTGAATTTCAATGATGTTTCAGATATAATTCAGTGGGTTTTTAATCCTTCTCACATTCCACCCGAATTGAGTTCTTGTAGGAAAGAGTTATCTTTGTATGTTGTTGTCGTGTGTGAGCAAATATGGAGATTTGGAAATACAAAGTATCACCAAGGCACTAGTATCACCCCTCTCGAAGCTATTTAAATTATCAATAATCAAGTGGAGGAATTTTCAAACATCTATCTAATCGAGCAAAAGCCCCACAGAAGCGACAAGATGGAAGCCCCAATAAGATGGCTTAATCCTAGGCCTAGGAGAATTAGAGTCTTCATGGATGCCATGTTAGCCCAGAATGAAAATGGCAGGGTGGAAGTTGTGGTTGCTGAATTGATTACAACAAGATCTCTTTTAGAAGCTAAATGTCAAGCACTCCTCCCAGCTAGTTGTTGAAACTTACATAAGGTTTGCTTGGAATGGCTGTTTTTTTCTTTGATGTTTGAGGTTGTCTCAAGCTATGGTTCAGCATGTGTGCTGAGATTGGAGGATGATAACTCAATTCACCAAGGATGATTGAAAACTTTCTCAACTTAATTTTCCTTTGCTTTGTATTAGTATAAATAAGAATAGTGGTGCCCATACCCTAGCTAAATGGGCTTTTACCTCTAAGGTTATTGGAGTCTTTGTTGAGATTGATTAAATATAATGGTTAAGTAGTCTTACACAAGGTGGTGTAAAATACTTAACAGTTTCACTCTAGTTGAAGTGAAAATGTAAGTTTTTTATTGTAGGTATCTATAATTGAGTTTTATGATCTAAAGTGATACAATGAGGTGTCCAAGTACCCCTTTACAGTATGGAGTCATTTGGAGGTGTTTAGGGGAAATTTTGGACACCTAAGACAGAAAGATTGTGACATTCACATGTAGTATTAAACAATTAATGGCTACAATATGTTACATGTCGCTTGCTAGGTGGCATCATGTCGCCTAGCACTGAGAAATTAATGTGCGTTTTGGCTCCAAAAATGTGTGTTTAAATGGTGATATCATATTAGTTAGTCCTAATGATGATGCCTACACTATAAAAGGGGTATTTTAGAGTTATAAAGCCTTGATCACACTTTTCAACTCTCTCTCTCTCTCTCTCTCTCTCTAACTTCTCTGTCTAGCACTCAAATACCATAAGTTCTTTTCCAATAAATTCATCAAGAAAGTGTTTGTCTTGAGAATTTTAAAGTCTTGTTCAATATCAATTCCATTTTCTCTTAAAAAAATCCTTAAGCATCAATAGTGAGCTAGGAAATAGAGAATTGGGACAGTAATACTCTTCATGTATGAGCCTTGTGGTATTTTTTCCCCAACGTTGAAGTTTCAAAGTGGTGTTTTTCTTCTTGTCATAGATTGGATTTCATTTTTCAGTTTGCACTTGTTTTCTCCCTAAGTTTTTTGGATCTCTACATTATATGTTTCAGTTTGAATCTATCTAGATAGGTGGTGTAAGTTCACTCTTCCCCAATAATCAAATTCTCTATTTCTTCTTGTTTCTTGTTTTCTACAACATCATGGATGAATCTTCATCAATTTCTACTTTGAAATTTATGACTCAAGTTTTTGTTAGATTGGATAGATTTAATGGAAATTGTTTTGTGTGTTGGCAAGACAAAATTAGGTTTGTCCTCACTACTCAGAAAGTGTATTATGTTTGGGAGAAGGATTTGAAAGCCTTTAATCCACCAAAGGAGAATGACACTCAAGATATTATCAAACAAAGGAAGAAACATGAAGAATATGAGCTCATAAGTTGGGGTCACATCCTAAACGCCATCTTGGATCATTTTTACAACCAATACACCAACACCAAGTCCACTAAAGCAATATGGGAGACCTTGGATAATAAATACAAATACAAGGAAGAAGGTACGAAGAAATCCCTTATCACTCAATACATATTAAGAATATTGATAATAAATCTCTCCTCCCCCAAATCCATGATTTGCAAATAATTATGAATAAGCTCTCGGCCCTTAATATTATGTTGCCAGATCAAATCATTGTTGGTTCTATAATAGCCAAGTTACCTCCATCTTTGAGATACAATAGGAAGAAAATTCTTCACAAGAATGAGAAAATCTCTTTGGAAGAGATTCGCAAGCACCTAAGAATTGAGGAGTAGTTTCGCTCTAGGGGTAAACATGTAGATGAGTCTATTGGTGGGACCTCCAAAGCCAATGTAGTGGCCAAGCCTCCTAACAACAAAGATGAAGGGCATAAGAAGCCCCATGGCAAGTGACAAACCCTTAGGCCTTAAAAAGAATGAAAGGAAATTCAAGAGCTCAAAAGGACCTTGCTTTGTGTGTGGCAAGAATTTCCATTTTACAAGAGATTGTAGGTTCAAAAAGAGCCACAAAAATGAGCCAAAAGTGAATTTGACCGAAGAAGACTTAGTGGCTACACTAAGTGAGGTCAATGCCATCAATGAGAAAGTGGAAGAGTGATGGTATAACACTTGTGCCACCATCCATGTCACTTATGATAGGTCTTTGTTTAAGATCTTTGCAAACACAAGTAATGGTAATGAAATTCAAATGAGAAATGAGAAAAGGTCCAAGGTTTAAGGCATGGGTACAATTGATCTCTTTTTCACTTTTGGCAAGAAGGTTCTACATACTAATATTAATGGAGACTTGCTTAGCAAACCAGACATCAAGGTAGTGGTTGAATTCGAAAATCTAATTCTGTCAAAAGAGGAAATTTTTGTGGGGAAAAGTTATACTTGTGATGGAATGTATAAACTTTGTACTTCAATTGATTTTGTGAACACCAATAAAACTTCTACTTCTTCTTATATGCTTGACTCAAATTCTATTACTATACGGCATAATAGACTTGCACATATAGGTTATAGTTCTATCAAAAGAACAATTAAATGTGGATTGATTCATTGTGATATTGTTTAGCATGATACATGTGAACTATGTATAAAATAAATAAAAAAAATGGTTGAGAAGCGTTTTCCTAGTATTGATAGAAATTCTAACTTGTAAGATTTAATACATAGAGATTTATGTGATCTAAATGGTATGTTGCCTAGAGGTGAAAGTAGGTATTTTATTATCTTTATTAATGATTGTTCTAGGTTCACATATGTTTATTTTCTTAAGAACAATGATGAAGCATTTAGTGTGTTTAAAATATATAAAGTTGCAGTTGAAAAATCAATTGGAAAGGAAAATTAAAGTGCTTAGAAGAGATAAAGGTGGTGAATAATTTTCAAATAATTTCAACTTGTTTTGTGAAGAGCATGGTATAGTACATGAATGTACCACCCCATATACTTCACAACAAAATGGTATAGCGGAAAGGAAAAATTGCACGTTTCTTGAAATGGTTAAAGTTATGCTATTACATTCTTAATTGAGTTTTAATTTTCTACTTGTCACATTTTGAATCGTATTCTTGTGAAGAAAAATAATATCTCTCTCTCTATATGAGTTAAGGAAAATAAAGAAACCAAATATTGATTATCTTAAAGTGTGGGGGTGCCTTGCTTACTACAGAAGCATGAATCCTAAAGGGGCAAGTTGGGTCCTAGGGCTATAAGATGTGCTTTTATTCGCTATACCTCAAATAGTAAAGCTTATAGATTATTATACTTAACATAATAATTGAATCAATAGAGTTTGAGTTTTTTGAGAACTACATGTTATGTGATAACAATAACTCTAAAAAACCTATTAAAATTAGAAAGTCTTAAGAGGAGACATCTACAAAGATTGATGAAAAAACTGCATTGTCTAGAAGAAGTCAAAGGCTTAAAGAGTTATGATCAAATGAGAAATATTCTCAAGTGGAGACATTTTATCTAGTAGAGGGAAACCTTGAAGAAGTCACATGAAAATTTCCAATAATATTCAAATCTAAGATGATCCCAAAACTTTTAAAGAAGCAATGTCTTCAAGAGACTTCACTTTTTGGAAGAAGACAATAAATGATGAAATAGATTCAACTATGTCTAACCACACATTGGAATACCTCTCACAAGGGTCAAAACTAATTGGGTGCAAATGGGTGTTTTGAATGAAATATTATACCAATGACACCATACAAATCTTCAATGCTAGATTAGTAGCCAAATGTTTTAAACAAAAAAAGAAGGAATATACTATTTTGACACATATGCACCGGTAGCAAGGACAACTTCTATTATACTGTTAGTTTCCTTATCATCAATATAAAAATTCTTGTTCATAGAAATGGATGTCAAGACAACATTCCTAAATTAAGACCTTGAATAGAATATCTATATGGAACAACCGAATGGTTTTGTTCTCTAAGGAAATGAACATAAAGTGTGTAAACTTATTAAATCGTTATATAGTTCAAAATAAGTACCAAAACAATGGTATGAGAAGTTTGATAAAACCATTGTTTTGGATGGGTTTAGACACAACAATGCAGATAAATGTTTATATTCTAAGACTTGTGATGACTATGTCATACTAGTGTGTCTATGTTGATGATATGTTGATTTTGAGTAATGACACTAAAGGGATAATAGAAACAAAGAATTTTTGATCTTCTACTTTCAAAATGAAAGACATGGAGGGGTCGATACCATTCTAGGTATCAAAGTTAGAAGAAATAGTGGGGGTTATGCATGAGCCAAGCCCATTATGTCAAGAAAGTGCTTAACAAATTTATTCATCTCAAAATCAATAAGGCAAATACACCATTCAATTCAAGCATAAAGCTTGAAAAGAATGGAGGAAGAGCGGTGGCTTTACTTGATTATGCAAGTGCAATAGGGAATTTAATGTACGTTACTCATATACAAAAGCAAACATTACATATGCAATTAGTAAACTTAGTAGGTTTTGTTGGGAGAGTGTGAGATTACACCACCACAATAACAAGAATCCACACCCAATAATACTTGACAGAGTGCAAGAAAAGATTGAGAAAGAAATATACAAACCCTAGTTGTAGAACAAAACCCTTGTTCTTCTTGCAAGCTTCAAAACCCTTTGTTTGAACACCACATTAATATTTGATGGAGATAGTCAAAACCAAGTTTTATACATGAGATGTATCATTTTCCAAATTCTCTATTTCCTAGCCCTTGGTGGATGCTTGAGGCTTTCTCTAGTAGGAAATATAATTGAGATTGAACAAGCCTTGAAAATCACAAAGACAAGCGCAATCCTTATGAATTTCTTGGATAAAACTTACGACCTTAAGAGCTAGATAGAGAAAAAGGATACAGAGATTTGAAAGATTGATCAAGTCTATCAAAAACCTATGAGAACCCTTTTATAGTGTAGGTATCATCATTAAGTTCAACTAATAGGATTAGAGCTTTTAAACACATCATTTGGAGCTTAAAATATGTGTATGTACGGACACATCAGGCGATGTGTCGCGTGTCTATAGGTGATGCGTCGCCTGCTGTGCATCACCTCCAAGGTGGTGACGAACACCACTTAGGCAGGTCCAATATTTCAAAAGTGACTTTAAACAGCTTCAAATGCTCACAAACTTTTTGGGCATCCTTAGATTCCTCAAGTATCACTTTGTACCCAAAAACACAATTTTTAAATGCCTAAGAAAAAAAATTCAATTTTCACATCTTCACTATGTGAAACTATTGACGCGATTTTTCACCAACAGTGTATTACGAAAATTAGCTGGAATAAACTAGTGCTTAAGGGTAAACCGTAAGAAGAATAATCAATCTTAAAGATACTTAAAATGATATAGTAAGAACACTCGTTCCTTTTTACGTGGTTCGGAGGTTGAAATCCCCCTAGTCCACGAGTTAATATTATTACTGCATGTCTCTCTATATTTTGACAGAATATTTGCATTACACAGAGAAAACTCAACCCCTTTTCTATCCAATGTCTTGGTATTTATAGAAGAACCATCTCAGGGTAGGTGTTGGGGTTGTCACGTGAATATACATCTCTCTTTGTGACCTGTCATCTACAAATGGTGAATATTACAATATATCTTAAGGTAAGGTCTAATCCTTAGGTAAAAATGATCGTGGGCCGCCTGGCGTAATCAGACACGTGATGTCTGATTACGCACGTTTATATTACATGTCCAAGAATTCAGGGATAAGTGGACATACGATCCCTGACCACGCACATTTATATATAACGTATCCAGCTTAATAAACTCGTGGGCATGGCAAGTGGCCAGAGGACTTCGACCTGAGCATAAGGCCAGCCTGTGTCCAGGAGGCTGTAAGTTATATCCATCTCCAGTTTGTACTTTAATGTTTCGTGCTTCTCATCTTGTGTTATTATCTGAAAGGTTGAACTGCCTCTGCCGAGGAGATGTCAATTTGTGGGTCCCTCAGTATTATTCTTAGATGGCCAGCTGTACTCGAGCTGCATAAAAGACCCGGGCTGAATATCAGGGCGTACATTTTCCCCCCAAGTCCCTGCCCGTGTCTTATGACGTCATTCTCTGACTGACATGGTGGGGACTTTTAAACTTCTGTTGCGATTATCCATGTTTGTTCATTACTTAAGTACTGGACATGTGGGACACCGCGATTAGCGCCTGTTCGGGTTTCGAGGATTGCATTAAATGGCCTGGCCACCTTTTTTTTCCGCTGTTTAATCTTTCAAAACATGACCCTCGCATCTCACATTAGCTTGATCAGACGGTCCGTGCTTCTTTATGCTTGTTACGTATAAATAGGGCTGGTAATTTTCAGTGTCCATACCCTCTCATTTGAAAATTTTCCTAGTTTTCTCTCCTCTGAACTTCGAAAACCCTTCTCTTTTTTCTCATAAAATCCCTCAAATCTGTCACCGAAACCTTTGTGAGCCCAGCCACCAAGGATTATTTTTACGAATTCTCCTTCTACGTTGCACTTTCCTTCCGTCGACGAATACACTGTAAGTTCTCCATTCTATTGGAACTTTCTTTTACTACTTTTTTGTGTATTTATTCCTTCTTTATACCACCACTCTGCACTTCATCGTTACTAGCATTAGGCTGTTCCCACATATTTTTGGCATACATGTTTCGGTTTAGGTTTATTGACTAGGCCCTAAAATATATTTAGGATGGTGATGTTCATAAACTGGGTAAATCTTCAGGTGATTCCTAGGAAATTTTTAGAAAATATACATTAGGCATGTAGGAGATGAAAGGTTTTAGGGTTAGACATTAGGTTGCATAGGGGCTAAGCTTCTTGGGCGGTTTTGCTATAGACCATTTCCCAAGGAGGGTGGTTGCCTGACTTTCTGACACACGGATCCCTAAATATTAGGGGTCTGTTGGGAAACCTAGGCGCGTGGCATAGGCAACGCGTGGCATCACACTTGCTGATATTGCATCAGCTCGCGTGTTAGGACCCCTAGCCTTTGTTAATTCATCTGTTAAAAAAATTATACGTCTCCCATTAAAAACTTCGTCGTTCTTATTTGATAGGTGAGTTGATGGCACCCAAGAAAGGCGCATCCAAGAAGAATATAGCTGGCTCGTCATCCCAGCAATCTGACAAGGGAAAGGAGGTCGTCCCTGATTCCCCCCTTCCTGAGTTCGGCCCCATGGTAGAGAAGGAGGTCGCGGTCGCTCCCGATGCCTTTTTCGAGGCTGAAAGGATTGTCTCCAAGATAACGACCCAAGGAAGGGTCAACAAGATCATGCTGTCACATAACATCGAGGTTGGGACGGGTGCTCTCATCGCCCGACCTCCCTTCGAGGGGGAGCGGAGCTCTGCACCACTCTAGGACAATTTCGCGGCCTGGAGTGATGAACACTTAAAGGCCGGGGCCTTCCTCCCCCTTGACCAATATTTCGCAGACTTCCTCAACTATGTGAGGTTGGCGCCATTCTAGCTCCCCCCAACTCGCATCGGCTGTTGGCGTGGTTGAAGTACCACTTTCTGAAGCACGAGTGGGAGGTCCCCACTCTGGTAGACATCCTCTATTTCTTCTGCCTCAAAGCTAGCCCGGACCAAAGGGGACGAGGCGGCAGGTTCTATTACTTGACCTGGTTCCCGAACTCGCCTAAAGTCATTGAGCTGCCCAGTCATCCTAACAACTTCAAAGACTAGTTTTTCATGTCGAATGGGTTTCGCAACTGCGAACACCGATACTTCAACCGCCCTCGTAAGTCCCTTTTCTTTTCTTAGCTCGAGAAAAAAGTTCCTTTCACACTTGTTTTTCTTGCGTGTATATTGATTAGAGTGTTTTCGTGCAGCCATTTTTGCAAGGACGACCAAATTAGTGACCCTTGGGGGTCAGTATGAAACTTTGGTGGGGCTCCCATCCATCGAGAAGGACTATCGCCAGCTCGTGTCCGATGACACGATGTTGGCGTGTAAGTTACTTGCTGAAGGCCAAACCCTGGCCTTGAGAAGAACGCGGGCCAACATTCCCATAATCCGCGAGCTCCCGCACATTCTTGAAAGGAATGCTGAGGCCATCGACAGCGAGGAGCTAGAAGAGGACGAGGTACCCCTCGTGCGGAAGAGGCGAGCTACCGAGGCCGCCCAGGACCCCATTGCTGAGCGAGTTGCGTTGGGGGCAGCAGCCGGCCCCTCCGGCCAAGGTAACCCATATCCCTTTAGGGATTTAGATAGGGTTGTTGTCGACCTTAAGCTAGTCAGGTTTAACCGAAACACCCTCGTGCACCGTCATCCTAATGACCCCGACCGTAACATAACCTTGCTCTAGTGTGTAGACTATTTAGTTCTTCATCGTGACATGGGCCATCCTAGGGGGACCGTAGTAGTAAACAATACCTTGTCCTTTAGGTCGGCCTTCTTTGAAGAGTATGGAACCAATCTCAGGTCGTGGCCATCCCTTCTCCAAGGTGTTGTTACTCCTGGACTTAGGCAATACGTAGAGGTGTCCAGTCTTGAGGTAGAACCTGACCCGTAACCTCCCCTAATCCAAAAAGTGATTGACTTAGACTCTCCTTCCCCTATAGCAGTTCCGAGGTTGGAGGTCATGGAAATAGACTCCTTCTCTAGCTCGGAGGGTAGGATTTTTTGTTACTTCGTACGTATTTTCTTTGTAAATTGATGAACATATATGCATACTTAATGCATTTCCCATTCTTTTTCAGGTGAGGAGATGGCACAGCGAGGGGAACCTGACATCCGTCTGATGTTCCAAGAAGGGAGAACCAGCGAGGGTCCTCTTGTCAAGAAAATTCGGCCCACGTCAAAGAAAATGCCCCCCTCGGCCGTGACCGCTTCCAAATCCCTGGCCAAGGGGAAAGGCTCAGGCTCGGGAGCTCTGCCTGCTGCAGCCCCGGAGAAGAGGGGACCGACTGCACCCCCTCCTTGCTTTGCCCCAGCTCCTACTCGGGACCAGGTAGAACCGGTTGGTCCCCCAGCTCCAGTAGTCCCCGCCGCCACTGTTTGCATCCCCATCAACACCCAGGATCTGGTGCAAATTCCAGACACTTTTCGGGGGATCGTCTATAAGATGGCAAACCATGCGGTGGAGCACTTCTATAAGGCCAAGCTCAACAACCTGAGGGCGATCGAGGAGAGGAGCCCAGAGAACGTTATGGAGTCAGCCCTGGGGATGAACCTCATAGTAAGCATTTTCCTTGACATGACTTTATTATTTTTCCCTGGTATGTGTCTAACTGTTCTTTGCTTTTTACAGGCGGTCTTGGCTCATTATCACAGCATATCTCAGGCCAGGGTCAGGAATGACAAACTCAAGGCCGAGCTCTAGACCGCTCAGGCCGCCCTGACTGCAGCCCAAGCTGCTCTCGTCGCCTCTTAACAGAGCAAACAAAGTGCCAAGGTTGCTTTGGCGGCAGCCCAAGTGGGTGAACAGGTGGCAAAGGCTGCCTTAACCACGGCTCAAGAAGGCGAGCAGGAGGAAAAGGCTGCCTCGGCAGCCCTTCAGGCCGAGCTCGAGGGGGCCAAGGCCAAACAGCTGGAGGTCGAGGCGGCTAATTATAAGGAGAAGAAGGCATCGACATCCTCCATGGAGAGCATGCTATACCACTGCTGGGCCTTCAATCAGGACGGCAACTTCTCCTTCATGGCCTCCTGTAACGCCCTGGCTACCCCAGAACAGTTACGGTGATCGGTGAACCGGAAATTTGACCCGCTACCCGAGTCCTTTGGTTAAAAACGTGATCTAGGTGTCATTAACAGGTTAAGGTGTAAAACCAGTAAAAAGGAAAGGGCACTTTTCATTAAGTAAATAAACTGCTCATGAGCCTTTTTAAAATGTTTACAAGTAGTTCATGTTACAAAAGAGTTACTACAGTTCCACATATACAATCTCTGCCGGCCTAAGCGGCAAAAATAGGGAAAACCCCTAGTCCCTCTGAGAACTCCTTGACCGTGGCGGTCAAGCGGCCCTGTATGTACATCACATCGCCCAAGCTCTCCACTCAAGGCTGGCCAAGCTTTTTCCTTCCCTTTACCTGCACCACATAGCACCCATGAGACGTGGCCCAGCAAGAAAACATAACAAAACATGATATAATATCAACAACAATCATAATAATCACTCAGGACTATCAGTCCAACAAATAGGTGACAATAGCTAAAAGTCACAGTAATGAGCATCGCTCCCTTTTGCCATGTGATGATAGGGTCACCAGGGCTTAACTGAATAGTGATTCATCTATAAGTTCGTTTAGGACAGGAGCATGGTGATTAGTCACCAACATAACCTTCCTCACGACTCTGGAGTCGAAGCTATGAACAACGTCCCTTAGCCATGTGACAAACAGTCACCGGGGTCTCATACCTTGGCTATATTCATCTGGTTGTAAGCCAGGCAAGCGCTTATAAGTTCCTCGACCCTAGGGTCGGTCTGGCATTAATGCTATAGAGTCATTCAATGCTTGATTCTCGACTTTAGAGTCGGTCCCTGACTAGTCAGTGTCTCAACAGGTAAACAACGTTCAACAGCATTTAATATGCAATCCATGTCCACATATATCAACCAGCATGCCTCAAATATCAAACCATACATGCCATATACCTATACAGGGTGCAACTGTATTCAAACACCGTTTTCTTACCTCTGGTTCGAGTGAGAATAATTATATGAACGACCCCTGAGAACGATCAACCTTTAAATTCCTCGACGGTCACCTGGTCATAACCAAAATATAGGATTCATCAATAAAAATGATAACCGGGGTTTCCCAAACCAAATCCCAGCCCCCGAGACCTCAAATACTACCCAACCGGGTACTAGGTCCAACCCCGAGGCCTATGGTTTGAATCCCTAAGCTAAAAACCACCTTTTAGCAATTTTGGCCCTATGGGCCGCGGCCCCCAAAAGCCGTGCCGCGGCACGCCCCAAACAGAAAGCCCCCCCCCCCCCCCCCCCTTCTACCAGATGCTCATGGGCCGCGGCATGCTAAAGCAGTGCTGCGGCACCCAGCCCAGAAGCAAGAACACCCAAACTCGAACCAGTTTTCTCCCTGAGCTCCTTCCTCTCAAACCAGCCCCTCAAACCGACATAGAACCACCTTCAAACATGTAATTAAACCCCCAATAACACCCTTAGCTCACTCACATCAAACCCCAATCAAACTAACATCAAAACCCTCTTTGATTCACACTTTCCACAACCAAAACTCATGATCTAAGAACTGAAACGAAAACAGAGTATATGTAAAAACCAGTGGCTAAAAGCTTACCTTAAACTCAGGTTATGGTGCTCTTCAACAATGAAACACTCTCCCAAGGTACCAAGGCTTGGCTTCCAAGCTCAAATCCTCAACAAGCCCACAAGATCTCACAAGGAAGATGAAGGAAAAGAAGGTACGGGAAGGGAAAGAAATCACCTCTGTTTTACTCTGTTTTATTCTACAGCCTTCAAGTCACTTAGTCATATATATCCTCCCCTAAAAAGACCAAAATACCCCTTATGTCATCTTAAGCCTCCAAAGCCTCCCTAAGGGCAAAATTGGTACATTCCGCTAAACCCGTTAATTATAACTAACACTCCCCATTTCCCGCTAATCTCAAAATCCTCAAACACCAATATTTCATAACCCGTTACCCTAAAATCCCCGGTAACGCTATAACCTTTAAATTCACCCCGAGACTCACCCCGAGCCCCGAGCTCAAACCTGTTATGACCAAAACGATAAATCATGTTTAAAGATCGTCTCATGTCGGAATTCTCGAACCAATCCACATTATAATGTGGTCTCACAATATATCATTAACATACAACAAATATTCAATTATACCCTCAACGGGCCAAATTACCATAATACCCCTGTAAACAAATGTGGACTCACAAACATGCATTTAACATCATATGATAATATAATTCTCATAAACATGCATAAACACATTTAATGGCATAATTAAACAGTTATGGCCCTCCCGGCCTACTAATCCGGCCATTAACCATAATAGGGAATCCGGGGCATTACAACTATCCCCTCCTTACAGAAATTTCTTCCTCGAAATTTACCTGAACAGCTCGGGATACTGACTCCGCATATCAGACTCCAGCTCCCAGGTCGCCTCCTCGACCTTGCTGTTCCTCCACAATACCTTAACCAAAGGTATCGTCTTGTTCCTGAGGACTTTATCCTTATGATCAAGTATCTGAACAGGCTGCTCCTCAAAGGAGAGATCTAGTTTAAGCTCCAGATCTTCATAACTCAAGACATGTCTCTCATCAGATACATACCTCCGAAGAGCGGATACATGAAACACATTATGCACGGCCGACAACGCCGGAGGCAAAGCTAGTCTGTAAGCCACTTGACCAATCCTCTCCAGGATCTCAAATGGACCAACAAACCTGGGACTCAGCTTGCCTTTCTTCCCAAACCTTCTCACCCCTTTCCATGGCGAGACCCTAAGGAAGACATAGTCTCCTACCTGGAACTCCACATTCCTACGTTTGGGATCAGCATAGCTCTTCTGTCTACTCTGAGAAGTAAGCATCCGAGCTCTAATCTTATCAATAGCCTCACTGGTCCTCTGAACCGCCTCAGGACCTAAGTATCTCCTTTCACCTGTCTCATCCCAATGAATGGGAGATCTACACTTCCTACCATATAGCATCTCATAAGGTGCAACACCAATGGTAGACTGATAACTGTTATTATAGGAGAACTCTATCAAAGGCAGATACTTACTCCATGATCCACCGAAGTCTAGCACACATGCTCGCAGCATGTCTTCCAGTATCTGGATCGTCCTCTCAGATTGCCCATCTGTCTGAGGATGGTAAGCTGTACTGAACTTCAGTCGTGTACCCATGGCTGTCTGTAAACTCTTCCAGAACTTGGAGGTGAATGTAGGGTCCCGATCTGACACAATCGACCTAGGAGCTCCATGGAGGCGCACGATCTCTCTCACATAGAGATCTGCATACTGGTCAACGGTATAGGTAGTCCTCACTGGTAGAAAGTGAGCTGACTTGGTATAGCGACCCACTATCACCCAAATGGAATCGTGCTGACCAACTGTCCTGGGCAAGCCCACCACAAAGTCCATTGTGATGTCTTCCCACTTCCACTCTGGGATATCCAGAGGCTGCAGTAACCCTGCCGGCCTCTGATGCTCAGCCTTGACCTGTTGACATGTCAAGCACTTAGCCACATACTCTACTACATCTCTCTTCATCCCTGGCCACCAGTACAATGATCTTACATCCTGGTACATCTTCGTGGTGCCTGGATGCAAAGAGTAAGGTGTGGTATGAGATTCATCCAGAATCTCCCGCCTCAACGCAGTGTCTAACGGAACACATATCCGTCCTTTGTATCTCAATAACCCCAAATCAGACACTGTGTAATCTCTGGATGCTCTAGCCAGAACATCTTCTCTAATCTTGATTAGCTGTGGATCACTCAACTGACCCTCTTTAATCCTCTCTAGCAGCGTAGACTGTAGCGTAACATTGGCCAACTGGCCCACCAGCAACTCTATACCAGCTCTGGTCATATCATCAGCTAACTCTCTGGCTATCAGCCTAATACCATGAATCTGTCCCGGACCCTTCCGGCTTAAAGCATCAGCTACCACGTTGGCTTTCCCTGGGTGATACAGAATCTCACAATCATAATCTTTCACTAATTCCAGCCAACGCCTTTGCCTCATGTTCAAGTCCTTTTGGGTGAAGAAGTACTTCAGGCTCTTGTGGTCTGTATAAATCTCACACTTCTCTCCATAGAGATAGTGTCTCCATATCTTTAAAGCAAAAACCACCGCTGCCAACTCTAAGTCATGAGTAGGATACCTCTTCTCGTACTCCTTCAGCTGAAGAGAATCATAAGCTATAACTCTCTCTGATTGCATCAAGACACAGCCCAAACCCTGATGAGAAGCATCGCAGTATATCGCAAACTTCTCCTGGTCTGTAGGAAGACTCAGAACTGGAGCTGTAATCAACCTCTGTTTCAACTCTTGGAAGCTGTTCTCACATTTTTCTGACCACACAAACCTCTGACCTTTGCGTGCCAACTCAGTCAACGAAGTAGTAATCTTTGAGAACCCTTCCACAAAACGTCTGTAATACCCTGCCAATCCAAGGAAACTCCTAATATCAGAAGCATTCTTTGGCCTTGGCCAATCTCTGACCGCTTCAATCTTTGATGGATCCACTGTAATCCCCTCCTTACTGACAATGTGCCCAAGGAAGGACACCTGAGACAACCAGAATTCACACTTTTTAAACTTCGCAAACAATCTGTGCTCTCTCAGTCTCTGTAAAACTAACCTCAGATGATGCTCATGCTCTGACTCAGTCTGAGAATACACCAGAATATCATCGATAAAGACGATCACAAACTGGTCTAAATAATCTTTGAACACCCTGTTCATCATATCCATAAAAGCGGCAGGGGCATTAGTCAACCAAAATGACATAACTAGAAACTCATAATGCCCATACCTAGTACGAAAAGCAGTCTTCGGTATGTCTCCCTCCTTAACCCTCAACTGATGATAACCAGAACGAAGGTCAATCTTAGAGAATACCGTCTTACCCTGCAATTGATCGAACAGATCATCTATCCTTGGCAAGGGATACCGGTTCTTAATTGTCAGCTTATTCAGCTCCCTGTAATCTATGCACATCCTCAGAGAACCATCTTTCTTTTTCACAAACAGAACTGGCACACCCCAAGGTGAAAAGCTAGGTCTAATAAAACCCAAATCCAACAGCTCTTGCAACTGTACCTTTAATTCTTTCAACTCAGCTGGGGCCATTCTGTATGGTGCTCTAGACACTGGCTCTGTCCCTGGGGCCAGTTCTATAACGAACTCAATCTCTCTGTGTGGTGGCAACCCTGGAAAATCCTCTGGAAACACATCCAGAAACTCACACACAAGTCTAGTATCCTCTGGTCTCACTGGCACGACCTTAGTGGTATCAACCACATTGGATAAGAATCCAATGCAACCCCCTTGCAATAAACCCCTAGCCCTCAATGTAGAAATCATAGGAATACGGGGTCCATGCACAGTACCAAAAAATACAAAAGAATCCTCACCCTCAGGCTCAAAGATGACCATCTTCCTCCTGCAATCGATGGTTGCCCCATACTTGGCTAACCAATCCATACCCAGTATCATATCGAAGTCAGTCATAACTAACTCTATAAGATCCAATGACAACTCTCTGCCCTCTACTATCACTGGCAAAGATCTGACCCACCTCCTGGAAACAACCAGCTCCCCAGTGGGTAACAAGGTACCAAACCCCACAGCATGGAAATCACAAGGTCTACACAATCTATCAATAACACTACTAGCAACAAAGGAATGCGTAGCACCTGAGTCAATCAATACATTATAAACAGTTCCTACACTAAGAAGCTGACCTGTAACAACTGAGGGGGAAGCCTCAACTTCTGCCTGAGTCAATGCAAACACTCGCGCTGGGGCCGAGCTGTCTGCCTTCCTGGGTTCTTCCTTTCTTGCCTTAGGGCAATCCTTTTTCAGATGACCCACTGCTCCACAAGAGAAGCAGGCCCTTGCTTTACACTCTCCCAAGTGATGCCTCTTGCATCTAGGACACTCGGGATAGGACTTCCAGGCTTCACTGCCCCCAGGACGACCTATTGTAACACCACGAGGTCTCATGTCAGGACCTGGAACTGGGAAGGTGTCAGGAACCTTCCTCTTCTGATCACTGGGGCCAACACCCCTACCAGAACCCACAAATGGAGGACCTGGCCTCCTGAAATCCCTTCTGGCTGCATTCTCACGCCAGATCTTAATCTCTGCAGTTTCAGCTGTAAGTGCCTTCTCCACCGCCTGTGCATAAGTAGTCACTCCTGCCACAGTGGTGATGCGCACATCTCGGGCTAACCTGGGCTGTAGCCCCTGTAAGAAACGCTCTCTCCTGGTCCCATCAGTGGGTACCAATTCCTTGGCAAACTTTGCCAAACGGTCAAACCTTAAGGCATACTCGGTCACTGATAAGTTCCCCTGAAGTAGCCTCATAAATTCATCAGCCTTCGCCGCTCTAATGGCGTCGTTGTAGTACTTTTCATTGAACAAGGTCTGAAATTCCTCCCAACTCAGGAGATTAACATCCTTGGTCTGGCCAACCACTTCCCACCAAATCCGGGCATCTTCCCGAAACATATAGGCAGCACAGGCCACCCTCTCATTACCAACTACCCTCATAAAGTCAAGCATAGTGGTAAGCATGCTCATCCATTGTTCAGCTTTGGTGGGATCAGCACTGCCTTCAAACACAGGAGGTTGCTGTTTCCTGAACCGCTCATAAAGAGGTTCCAATCTGTTTTCAACCCCAGGTAGTGGCCCAATAACTGGCACCGGCACAGAAGGTGCCTCTGCAACACTGGCTACCAATGGCACTTGTTGTTGTCTTAGGAGACGAAGCTCCTCTCCCTGTTTCAACACTATAGCCTGCAAATCATTAAACAACTGCTGCCAGTTTGCAGGTGCTGGCTGTGGAACCTGAGATTGGTCATTCACTTGACCCTGACTACTGTCATTATTCTGACCTGACCATTCTGGCCAGCTGAGGTGCCTGTCTGTTCTGGGTTCATTCTATCACTGATACCTTACTGAAACAATAATCAATACGGCCAGTCAGGTAGTAATAACTAAACCTCTTGCCGCCTTACGGTCCAAGAACAACAGACAACTACCACGTTCCACAGTCATTCAATATTCACAATCAGATACATGTTCATAGCATTCAACACTCAGCATGTATCACATAATAACTCATAAACAACCATACTAATAAGTAGGTACCAGCAATCTCAGTACTAATCAGTACACATTTGCTGAAGATATGATATTTCAGGGCATAGGCTCAACATAATATCTCATGCACACAGGTAAAGCATATATATCCCATTGACACAATTATACATGTAACCACATAAATAGTTACCAAACCATGAGTCGAGCTTATCTTCGGTGATGTGTGTACATACCCAGCCAGTCTACAGGAACCCTAACCTTGGCATTGCTCTGATACCAAGTTGTAACACCTTGGTTACCCCAGAACAGTTACGGTGATCGGTGAACCGGAAATTTGACCCGCTACCCGAGTCCTTTGGTTAAAAACGTGATCTAGGTGTCATTAACAGGTTAAGGTGTAAAACCAGTAAAAAGGAAAGGGCACTTTTCATTAAGTAAATAAACTGCTCATGAGCCTTTTTAAAATGTTTACAAGTAGTTCATGTTACAAAAGAGTTACTACAGTTCCACATATACAATCTCTGCCGGCCTAAGCGGCAAAAATAGGGAAAACCCCTAGTCCCTCTGAGAACTCCTTGACCGTGGCGGTCAAGCGGCCCTGTATGTACATCACATCGCCCAAGCTCTCCACTCAAGGCTGGCCAAGCTTTTTCCTTCCCTTTACCTGCACCACATAGCACCCATGAGACGTGGCCCAGCAAGAAAACATAACAAAACATGATATAATATCAACAACAATCATAATAATCACTCAGGACTATCAGTCCAACAAATAGGTGACAATAGCTAAAAGTCACAGTAATGAGCATCGCTCCCTTTTGCCATGTGATGATAGGGTCACCAGGGCTTAACTGAATAGTGATTCATCTATAAGTTCGTTTAGGACAGGTGCATGGTGATTAGTCACCAACATAACCTTCCTCACGACTCTGGAGTCGAAGCTATGAACAACGTCCCTTAGCCATGTGACAAACAGTCACCGGGGTCTCATACCTTGGCTATATTCATCTGGTTGTAAGCCAGGCAAGCGCTTATAAGTTCCTCGACCCTAGGGTCGGTCTGGCATTAATGCTATAGAGTCATTCAATGCTTGATTCTCGACTTTAGAGTCGGTCCCTGACTAGTCAGTGTCTCAACAGGTAAACAACGTTCAACAGCATTTAATATGCAATCCATGTCCACATATATCAACCAGCATGCCTCAAATATCAAACCATACATGCCATATACCTATACAGGGTGCAACTGTATTCAAACACCATTTTCTTACCTCTGGTTCGAGTGAGAATAATTATATGAACGACCCCTGAGAACGATCAACCTTTAAATTCCTCGACGGTCACCTGGTCATAACCAAAATATAGGATTCATCAATAAAAATGATAACCGGGGTTTCCCAAACCAAATCCCAGCCCCCGAGACCTCAAATACTACCCAACCGGGTACTAGGTCCAACCCCGAGGCCTATGGTTTGAATCCCTAAGCTAAAAACCACCTTTTAGCAATTTTGGCCCTATGGGCCGCGGCCCCCAAAAGCCGTGCCGCGGCACGCCCCAAACAGAAAGCCCCCCCCCCCCCCCCCCCCCCCTTCTACCAAACGCTCATGGGCCGCGGCACGCTAAAGCTGTGCCGCGGCACCCAGCCCAGGAAGCAAGAACACCTAAACTCGAACCAGTTTTCTCCCTGAGCTCCTTCCTCTCAAACCAGCCCCTCAAACCAACATAGAACCACCTTCAAACATGTAATTAAACTCCCAATAACACCCTTAGCTCACTCACATCAAACCCCAATCAAACTAACATCAAAACCCTCTTTGATTCACACTTTCCACAACCAAAACTCATGATCTAAGAACTAAAACGAAAACAGAGTATATGTAAAAACCAGTGGCTAAAAGCTTACCTTAAACTTAGGTTATGGTGCTCTTCAACAATGAAACACTCTCCCAAGGTACCAAGGCTTGGCTTCCAAGCTCAAATCCTCAACAAGCCCACAAGATCTCACAAGGAAGATAAAGGAAAAGAAGGTACGGGAAGGGAAAGAAATCACCTCTGTTTTACTCTGTTTTATTCTACAACCTTCAAGTCACTTAGTCATATATATCCTCCCCTAAAAAGACCAAAATACCCCTTATGTCATCTTAAGCCTCCAAAGCCTCCCTAAGGGCAAAATTGGTACATTCCGCTAAACCCGTTAATTATAACTAACACTCCCCATTTCCCGCTAATCTCAAAATCCTCAAACACCAATATTTCATAACCCGTTACCCTAAAATCCCCGGTAGCGCTATAACCTTTAAATTCACCCCGAGACTCACCCCGAGCCCTGAGCTCAAACCTGTTATGACCAAACCGATAAATCATGTTTAAAGATCGTCTCATATCGGAATTCTCGAACCAATCCACATTATAATGTGGTCTCACAATATATCATTAACATACAACAAATATTCAATTATACCCTCAACGGGCCAAATTACCATAATACCCCTGTAAACAAATGTGGACTCACAAACATGCATTTAACATCATATGATAATATAATTCTCATAAACATGCATAAACACATTTAATGGCATAATTAAACAGTTATGGCCCTCCCGGCCTACTAATCCGGCCATTAACCATAATAGGGAATCCGGGGCATTACACCTCCAAAGTGTGGGGGCACTACCTCGAGAATTTCATGGCTCAGCTACAACAAGAGCTGTAGTCTGAGACCGGGGAGGCCTCTGTCGCTGGCGAGCAGGAGATCGAGGAGGTGACGTCCTCGGAGTGGCCTTGGGGGTCTTAGATTTTATTTGCCCTTATTTATGTTGTATATTTTTCTTTTGTAAATGTTAAGCACGAGGTTATTCTCCTTGAGATAATTTATATATGTTATTTTCAGTTATCTATGTTTTATTTATTCCTTGATCTCTTTCTCATACCTCATGATGTGCACGTTTAAAGCCTTAGGAAATTATCCTTAGGTCGAGATAGATCCTTCTGGCCGTAGCCAAAAAAGATGATTTATATCCTACCTGTTAAGTTTTAGGCCCTAGACCCGATTGTATCCGGAGTTTTTTTAAATAAAAACCTAGTTTGCGTTAGTTTTATCGACACTTCGTTTTTTCTTTAGAAAAAACACTTGTTAATCAATTTTACCAACTTCCAAGTTTTGGAACCTGGTCGTGTCTAGAATATTTAATTAAAAACTTAGTTCGCGTTAGTTTTATTGACACCTCACGTTTTTTAGAAAAACACTAGCTAATCAATTTAACCAACTTCCAAGTTTCAGAACCTGGTCGTGTCCAGGATATTTAATTAAAAACTTAGTTTGCGTTAGTTTTATTGACACCTCGCGTTTTTTAGAAAAACATTGGCTAATCAATTTAACCAACTTCCAAGTTTCGGAACCTGGTCATGTCCAGGATATTTAATTAAAAACTTAGTTCGCGTTAGTTTTATCGACACTTCGTTTTTTCTTTAGAAAAACACTAGTTAATAAATTTAACCAACTTCCAAGTTTCGGAACCTGGTCGTGTCCATGATATTTAATTAAAAACTTAGTTTGCGTTAGTTTTATTGACACTTCGCGTTTTTTAGAAAAACATTGGATAATCAATTTAACCAACTTCCAAATTTCGGAACCTGGTCATGTCCAGGATATTTAATTAAAAACTTAGTTCGCGTTAGTTTTATTGACACCTCGCATTTTTTTAGAAAAACACTGCTAATCAATTTAACCAACTTCCAAGTTTCGGAACCTGGTCGTGTCCAGGATATTTAACTAAAAACTTAGTTCACGTTATTTTTATTGACACCTCGCGTTTTTTAGAAAAACACTGGCTAATCAATTTAACCAACTTCCAAGTTTCAGAACCTGGTCGTGTCCAAGATATTTAATTAAAAACTTAGTTCTTGTTAGTTTTATTGAGACCTCGCATTTTTTATAAAAACACCGGCTAATCAATTTAACCAACTTCTAAGTTTCGAAACCTGGTTCTCGGGTTGTCTGCCCCCCAAGTAATCAGGAAGTGGACTTTCTGGGTTACTTTGAACTAACACGCAGATGAAACCATACAGAGATACAAATATACCATAAACATTTTTTTTATATTTCTAAAATTAAATGGATTTTATATTCGAGCCTTACATAGACAGGTGGTTTGATCATTGATAATACTTTTTCAAATGCATAGCATTCCAGGTCCGTGGTACCATTTCTCCACTAAGCTGGGCCAATTTAAAAGTACCTTCATGTATGATTTCCACTATCTGATAGGGCCCTTCCCAGCTCGGGCCTAAGGCACCATCTTTGGGGTCCTTGCCTGCTAAAAATACCCTTCGGAGTACCAGGTCTCCTAACCCAAAGACACGCTTTTTGACATTTGAATTAAAATAACGAGTGATTTTTTGTTGATAATGCGCGAGCTGTAGCTGTGAATCTCCTCATTTCTCATCAATTAGGTCGAGGGACGCGCTGAGTAATTCGTCGTTCCGCTCCGGGCTAAAGGTATGGTGCCTATGTGTGGCTATCTTTGTTTTGACAGGGACGACGACCTCACTTCCGAAAGTTAAGGAGAAAGGGGTGTGCCCCGTGGAAGTTTGATGGGGGGTATGGTATGCCCACAGCACCTACGGGAGCTGCTCGGGCCATACTCCCTTGGCCTCATCCAACCTCTTCTTAAGGATTGCTTTGAGGGTTTTATTTACAGCCTCGACCTGCCCGTTGGCCTGTGGGTAGGCCACCGAGGAGAAGCTTTTGATTACGCCGTGTCTTTCGCAAAATTCAGTGAAGAGATCACTATCGAACTGCATCCCATTGTCTCATACAATCTTTCTTGGTAGTCCGAACTGGCAAACAATATTCTTGACCACGAAGTCGAGGACTCTTTTTGCAGTGATGGTCACCAGGGGCTCCGCTTCCACCCACTTCGTAAAATAATTGATGGCCACTACTGCATATTGAACTCCTCCCTTCCCTGGGGGCAGGGCTCCAATTGAATCAATCCCCCATACTGCGAATGGCCAAGGGGATGATATCATTTTTAGCTCGACTGGAGGAGCTCGGGCGATGGTGGCAAACCGCTGGCACTTTTCACACTTTTGGAAATAGGATATGGAGTCCTTTAATAACATGGGCCAAAAGTATCCCTGTCTCAGTATTTTCAAGGCCAGGTTTTTCCCCCCAGCGTGATCCCCACAGAAGCCTTCATGCACCTCTTGCAAAATATTCTTGGCTTCCTCTGGTAGAACACACCGTAGCTAAGGTAAGGAATGGTCACGTCGGTATAGCATCCCGTCCATTATTGTATACCTTGGAGCTTGATAGAGTATCCTCCTCGCATCTTTCCGCTTGCCAGGAAACTTTCCCGTCGAAAGATATTCTATTATGGGCGTCATTCAGGTCGGTCAGGCATCAATCATCTCGACTTCCATCGCACTTCCTGCTATGCTTGGGCTTTCCGAGAATTCCACCGGTACTATGCTCAGAGTCTCAGCTTCTTTGGAGGTAGCTAGTCTAGCCAGAACATCGGCATTGACGTTCTGCTCGACTAGGCTATATTCAAACTCGGATAGCTCCTTCTTGACCTTGGCCAGGTAAGCCACCATTTGGGCCCCCTGTGCTTGATATTCCCCAGGCACTTGGTTTACCACGAGCTGGGAATCGCTGTAGTAGTGGATGACCCTGGCTTTCAACTCCTTCGCCAGTCTAAGCCCGACTAGTAGGGCTTCGTATTCGACTTCATTGTAGGATGCCACGAACCCAAACCACAGTGCGGAGTGGAAACGATGCCCTTCTAGGGATATTAAGATGATCGCAGCTCCAGATCCGTTCTCATTAGATGACTCATCTATGAAGATTCTCCATAATTCCTGCATTGGTTCTCTCAATGGTTCTTTCTAGAATCCAGTGCATTCAGCCATGAAATCAGCCAGGGCTTGGCTTTTTATCGTAGTTCGGGGTATATACAGTATCTCAAACTGGCTGAGCTCGATCGCCCATTTCAACAAGCGTCCCGATGTCTCAGGTTTCTACAGCACCTGCCTTAAAGGCTGATCGGTCATGACATGGATTAAATGGGATTGGAAATATGGTCTAAGCTTCCTGGAAGCCGTAATAAGGAAGAACGCCATCTTTTCCATTAGAGGATACCGAGATTCTGCTCCGAGAAGTCTTTTGCTTATATAATATATTGGCTTCTGAACTCGGTCCTCCTCCCGGACCAACACAGCGCTGGCCGCATTTTCGGTCACGGCTAAATAGAGAAAAAAGGGCTCTCATGCCATTGGTTTAGATAACACTAGTGGCTCAGCCAAATGCTTCTTCAGGTCGATGAAAGCCTGCTCGCACTCCTCAGTCCATTCGAACTTTTTGTTCCCTCGAAGCAGGTTGTAGAATGGCAAACATTTATCGATGGATTTAGAAATAAACCGATTGAGGGCCGCCACCCTTCCTGTCAGACTCTAGACATCTTTATGTGACTTGGGCAAGGGAATTTCTAGCAACGATATGATTTTGTCAGGGTTCGCCTCTATCCCTCTGGTTTTGACTATGAATCCTAGGAATTTTCCCGACGCCACTCCGAAAGTACATTTATGGGGGTTTAGCCTCATATTATACTTCCTTAGAATTCCAAAACATTCATTCAGATCAGAGACATGGTTATCGGCAGTCTTTGACTTGAACAACATATCATCAACATACACTTCCATGTTTTTTCTGATCTGATCAGTGAACATTCTGTTGACCAACCTCTGGTAGGTCGCCCCAATGTTTTTCAGCCTGAAGGGCATGACTTTATAGCCGTACACATTGGTTGGAGTCATGAAACTAGTATGCTCCTGGTCCGCAGGGTTCATGGCAATCTGGTTATATCCAGAGTATGCATCCATGAAGGACATGAGCTTATGCCCTGCGGTGGCGTCCACCAACTGATCAATCCTTGGCAAGGGGAAGCAATCCTTGGGACAGGCTTTATTTAGATCGGAGAAATCGATGCAGGTCTGCCATTTTCCATTTGGCTTTGGGATCAGGACAGGATTGGCGACCCAGATCGGATACTTAGCCGCACTTCAAAAGCGTAGCTTCAGCTCGGGTCGTACCTAGACGCCTCTGTTTCTGGGATTTTGCAAGCATGCTTTTGTCCAAATTTAATGTATGCATGATGACACTCGGGCTTATTCCTATTATGTCTTCATGGGACCAAGCGAAAACATCTAGATTTTCTTGTAAAAATGTTACCAGCTCTGCCTTTCTTTCGGCGTCAAGATTTTTCCCGAGCTTAACGACCCTCGAAGCATCTTTGGGATCAATGTTTATTTCTTCGAGGTCTTCAATAACCTGGAGCTCAGATCTATCTTTGTAGAGTCCAAGAACTTTACTTAGCTAGTTAGATAGTAGTATTATAGTATTTATAGTATTATCTTTTTAACTGTGGATTTTTGGTTCAGACAGGGAATTAATTGGACACTCATAGTAGTACTTGTAGATTTTCTAAGTTTAACCTATAGTTTAAGAATATTAATTTTAACCTAAGGTTTAATTAATATGACTGATATTAAGGATAATAATTATTATACTATAAGGTTTAGATAACAACCAATAGGATTTTAAGCACATGTTATGTATGGATGATTAAGGATTAAGTATTTTGAGGATTTAATTTAATAAGGGTAAAGTTTGAATGCTTTAAGGTCAGTCAGCAGCTTTGAATACGTTGAGGGCTTAGTCAAGGCTGTTTACTCCATTCAAATTTAGCTAAAAATGTGTAATTTCGTGTTTAAATAATCAGCGTGTGCCGATATATCGCAGCTATAGGGGGCGATATATCGCAGCACGTAAATACGGAAAACACGAAACGATGCACGGTCGCCTCGGGCATACTGGCCCAGGCGATATATCGCCTACAGGGGGCGATATATCGCCTCCTTCAGCTTATTTTGAAACATTTTGAAATCGTTTTCCATTCAGCCCTTCAACCTCTTGATAAGTCCAACACCTTTTTGAACGAGTCTTCAGCCTCTGCTGAACGATAATTCAAATTATTTTCACCTAAAAAGCTATGATTTTTATTCAAGTAAAATTAAGATCCTTTCATTCCTAAACTCTATAAATAGGACCTAGTACCCATCCATTATTCACCTTTTACTCTAAGTTCAGAGACTGCAAGTTGCTAGGTGAGTGTGAGAGTTAAACACTTGGGTGGGGAAATCATAAGCTTATCAAACACTTGGGGAAGTAAGGTTTTATAGTATTTCGATTTGAGGTGTAGATTGGTCTTACAAGTCTTCAAGGAAATCTAAGTTCTTGAGCAAAAAGGTTTTGGTAAGTATGTTTCTCAAAGGTTTAGTCCTTCCATTCCTTTCATTTCTTTTTCTTCAAATCTACTCACCCTGTTATATATGGTTTTAGGAGTGTTCCAAAAGTCCCAACTCTGTCCTCACATTCCGGTAACTTTGGTAAGGAAAATAGGATAGAATCTATATGTTATATGCTTATGTTATCTTATGTTTTATGCTATGAAATATGTTATAAAATATGTTATGAAATATGTATGTTTATAGGCTTGGGCATATGACCCATTTGACTAACAAGCCCCAAATAGATTATGGGCATATGACCTACTTAGCTAGTAGGACCCCACTCATCTAATGGGCATATGATTTGATTAGTCTATGGGACCCCAAGTAATAATGGCCATTATAGTATGTGCATGATATAAGTGTTATGTTAAGTTTTTATGTTTCTTATGAAATTATGTATATGAACTATGTGTTAGATTTTTCCTTGCTGGGCATTAGGCTCATTCCTTTTTGTTTATATGTGCAGGAAAATAGCTATAGTGGCGGTAAGATTCGTGGATGCTTGGGGAATGTGTATCGGTGGTGAATGGATTCAAGGAGTCGAGAGTTCGATTTTCGAGGATGTAGTCTTGTTTTATGGTCTTTATATGTATTTTCCGCACTTATTATGTAATCCCTTTTTATTATAAATCATGTTATGTTTTGTTTTTCAAACAATGGGATCCCATATCCTTCTTGATATTTTATGTAAGTAACTCTTATTTCTGCAAGTTTTTCTAATAAAGTTATGGTATTTTTGCAAATGTAAGTTTAATTAAGGATTTGTATGTATAGTTTCGTTAATGGTCCAAAAGTCTAGAGTAGTGGGTCATTACAGTTGGTATCAGAGCAACGGTTCCTTCGCATGAAGTTCTCCTCGATACACACACTCAAAAGCTCTGAATCTGACCGCCAAGTAAGTATTTAAGTTATGGTTATTTTGCTTATGTGTATAGCTAACAACTTTAGTCTTTATGTTTTCAGTTAAGTATGAACGGAGCTTTAACCTACCAAGATATCCGAGCCATTAAGGCCTTAAAAAGAATAAGGGAGCCAAAAAACACTGTAGGAGCACTAGAAAGAATCACACGAAGACTGCTTTTGTTCCACCAAGAGATAGGTCACCTTCAAGAGTCTAAGCAAATAATGTTAAGATCAACGAAACAATATGTACTAATAATTAGGCTATTTAAAGATTTCCATCCTGTAATAGCAGCCTTAGAAGAAATATGGGAAACAATGAATGATGAGGATGAATTACCATTAGCAATGCGATATTATTTCCTCTTAGTTAGGTTCACTGCAAAATTCGAATTTCAGTTCACAAATGAGCAAAAACATAGGATTCTCACAAACCTTCCTAGAGGACATTTTGATGCACATGACAATGATGATTATGAGGAGATAGATGATGATATGCTAGATGAAGGATCGGATGTAGAAGATCCCGATTTTTAGAATAGTAGTTTTCATTGTTTGTTTTATTTCTTTCTTTATTTTGTGATTGTAATAAGTGAAAATTGTTTTTTTCCAAATGAATAACATGCTATTTTATTATCATGTATGAGTTTGATTTTATTTTTGCAATCATAATAAATAATAAATAAAATGAATAATGACTAAGTTCGGTGAGGGTGGATACAAATCAATGAACCAAGTTTCCTTATTGAGAGTTAGGGGGCCTTAGTAGTGGGAGCGATTTTACTAATCCCAGCCCTCCCTCAATATGGTTACTTTGGAACAAAGATAAGTTTCGAGCCTGAGAATTAAGTCATATAGGATGATTAGAAACACACTTAGAAAATAAAGATGACTTGTTTTTCTAAGTATAGAAACCCACTCTAAATAATAAATAAAGACCTATATAACTTTTCATAAGAGGTCATAATAAATAGGTCCGAGATATGTTTGTTTTAGAATAAGTTTTTGCCTTAGAGCCTATTAGGTAAAGTTCTAACATGTTTCTTTCAACTATTAGAACTCTGCTACGATGTCGCTCCGAAGATCTGCACGCACCAACGGAAATGCCTCCAACGCTGTCCCAGCAACCAATGAAGCCCCTCCAGCAACGCTGTCCCAGCAACGCTGTCGCTCAAACGCCTCCAATGAAGGTTCACAGAACTCCCGTTATCGACCAAGGTTCGCCTAACTCTCTGATTGGTGAGTTGGACGGTTATGAGTAGAGGGTCATTATGCGAGAACTAGACATGACTAACGTCTTCTTCAGTAAAACTGATCGGTTGTTTCTCCAATCGTTGATGTTTATACAAACGATGCTCCGGGACGAACTCAACTCCATTGTGAGACCTTAGCTCATTGACATACCTCTTCTCGGCATTTCTGCTCGTGCCTGCTAGATGAGGGCCTCCAGAGATGGTGGTACTTTCTCCTCCTATTATCGGAGGAGGGGTGTCCTGACTCACCTGGGCACCAGTCTGATTTGCGGGGACTTTCAGAGCTGATTAGGAGTGATTCAATTTTGGGCATATTGAGCCAGGGGCTCGGCCTTGATGAACGTCTCAATCTCATCCTTTAGATGCTTGCAGTCATCGATGTTGTGACCGATGTCATTGTGGAATCAAATTTTTTTGGAAGGGTCTCTCTTCGCCCTTTGATTTTTTAGAGGCTTCGACTTCTTCCATGGAAGGCGGGCAGAGTTCGCCAAGAAGATGCGCTCCCTGGTATCCATGAGGTCGGTGTAAGTCACGTAGATTGGTTTGACTTTCTCCACGGGCTTATTTTTCTTTGAACCATTCTAACCATCTTCATCATTTCCCTTCCTCTTACTTCCTCCCCCTTGGTTATTCGGGGTAACGGTTTGAGCCGTAGCTACAACGTCCACTACCGCTCCATCGGGCTGGGCAAGGACTTGGCTAGTTCCTGTGACTGAAGCTCGTGCCTCTTCCAAGTTAATCCATCTCTAAGCCCTGTTTAGGAACTCGTCCACTGCGTTGACGCACTTTCTCTGAATTTCTTTCCACAGGTCGCCCTCGACAAGGATTCCTGTTCTCATTGCCATAAGCCTAGAGCTTTCATCTGCATCTCTAGCTCGTGCCACGAAATTGGCGAACCTACTCAAGTAAGCTTTCAGAGGCTCCCCGGGCTGCTGCTTTACGTTTGCCAAGGAGTCTGCCTTTATTCGAGTTGCTTGAGAGGCCTGGAACGCCCTCTTAAATTCAGCGGAGAAGCTCTTCCACTAGCTGATGGAATGCTTTTTTTATTGCTTGAACCATTGTTTAGCGGGTCCGACCAGAGTCGAAGGGAATACCAAACACCTTAACTTGGGTCCGATGTTATGGGCCATCATTAGGGTATTGAACATCCCCAAGTGGTCGGACAGATCTCCATCTTCGTCGAATTTTGATAAATGAGGCATTCAGAAGTCTGGAGGGTATGGCGTTGCAGCGATGTTGGGAGCGAAAAGCTCAAGCTCATCCCCTGAGTCATACTCGTCTTTTTCCTTCTCTGATAAAAGTTTCTTCATCAGCTCCTCCATCTCGGCCAGCCTCTCGAGGGTTGGGTCCTTGGTTTCCTGGGGCTATTCAACAGCTCCCACTCGGCCGTATGCGTTTGACGGGTTATTGCCCCTCCAAGTCCGAGCTTGGTTTGGTAGGGCGTTCCCGTTATCGCGTACTTTGGAAGGACTTCCCTCGTGGTGAGTGCCATGGACTCCATCACAAACTGAATTGGTTCTTTGTGAATTCAGGAAATCTCGAAGAACGGTATGTGGATCAACTCGGGGGTTCTGAGTCAAACTCAGTTGATTCCTCAAATCTGCGCTGGTCCTCTCACTTCGATGGCCCTCCGTCCAATAGCTCCCATTAGAAAAACTCAGAGCTTGCGGTCGAGGATGAGGATCTGGGATATTACCGCGTGCCCGCGGGACATGAGCAGGGGCAGCGAGAGGAGGATTCCTCCTGCTATTTCCGTAGGTTGGAACATCTCGAGCAGAACGAGGTGGGGACTGGTGCCTTATCAGTGACGGAGGATGCCTGATCAGTGAGGCAATCCTCGTCCCATCAGGCCGGACCAAGTTAACTTGTGATCGCTCTGCTCCACCATTCTTGGTTCTTTGAGCATGGTAATCAGATCGTGGTGCAGGGAATTCGGTTGGGACGTGTCGTCTTTGCGAGTTTGTCCTTGACCTTCTGTGTGGGCGGCCATGGGCATTTGACGGTGACACTGAACTCGAAGTCGAGGTTCTGACCGACCTGCTGGCTCGTTGATGATCTCTGGGAAAGCCACCAAACAGGGTTTCTTGATGATTGTGTGAAACAGACGTAGAACTTGGAGTTGAGGTTCTAACCGATCGACTGGGCCTGGGTCGACTATCCCGGCGGGACTTACGAGTTCCGCTTTGCCTCTTTCTAACGTTAACGTAGGTTGCAAGAAGGGGTAACCGAGCCAGGACTTCCTCGATTTGCTTGTTTGCTTTTGTTAGATGGCTTCTCAACTGCATGTTCTCCAACTCCCTCGCAGTTAAGTAACCTGGGTTCAGATTCGACGGCAGAGGTGCTGAACTTCCGGTGTCGTCGTGGCCCATCAGTTGCTTTTCCGATTGCTGCTGGATCTCCAGGTTTTGTTCGTCGGAAATAGCAGTATGGTGAGCCTCCTGCCCACCATGCTGATCCGTTTTGTTACCGTGCCTTGAACAAATGACCACCATGATGAACTTTTTCCTGAATCTTTTTCAATGGCACTAATTTGTAGCTCTCAATGAAATCACCAAATTGTTGACGCGGTTTTTCGCCAACAGTGTATTATGAAAATTACCTGGAATAAACTAGTGCTTAAGGGTAAATCGCAAGAAGAATAATCAATCTTAAAGATACTTAAAATGATATAGGAAGAACACTCGTTCCTTTTTACGTGGTTCAGAGGTTAAAATCCCCCTAGTCCACGAGTCGATATTATTTCTGTATGTCTCTCTATATTTTGACAGAATATTTGTATTACACTGAGAAAACCCAACCCTTTTTCTATCCAAGGTCTTGGTATTTATAGAAGAACCATCCCAGGGTAGGTGTTCGGGTTGTCACATGAATATGCATCCCTCTTTGTGACCTGTCATCTACAAATGGTGAATATTACAATATATCTTAAGGTAAGGTCTAATCATTAGGTAAAAATGATCGTGGGCGGCCTGGGGTAATCAGACACGTGATGTCTGATTACGCACGTTTATATTACGTGTCCGAGAATTCAGGGATAAGTGGACATGCGATCCCTAACCACACACGTTTATATATAACGTATCCAGCTTAATAAACTCGTGGGCATGGCAGGTGGCTAGAGGACTCCGACATGAGCATAAGGCCAGCCCGTGTCAAGGAGGTTGTAAGTTTATCCATCTCCAGTTCGTAATTTAATGTTTCGTGCTTCTCAACTCGTGTTATTATCTGAAAGGTTGAACTGCCTCTGCCGAGGAGATGTCAATTTGTGGGTCCCTCAGTATTATTCTTAGATGGCCATCTGTACTCGAGCTGCATAAAAGACCCGGGCTGAATATCAGGGTGTACATAAACCATTTAGTGTTTTACTTCTAGCTTATGTAAGACCACTTGGACTTTGTATTTTAATCAATCCTAACATGTTTACTATTAATCCAAGTATCAAGCATTGAAGGGCTATTGAGAGAGTCCTGAGATATCTTAAGTAAACAAAAGATGTTAGCCTCCATCACTTAACTTTTCCTAAGAAACTTGAAGGATATTCTAATGCAAGTTTAATATCGGGTGTGGGAGACAATCTTTCAACTACAGATTGGGTATTTACATTTGGCGAAGGTGCTATTTCTTGGGGTTTCAAGAAACAAACTTGTATATCACACTCGACCATAGAAGATGATTTTATAAGTTTAGTGGCACTACAAGAAAATGGGGTCTTTACCTACCAATTGTAAGTGTAGGTAAAACTAGCCTAATGGTTGGTAATGTGGTTTACCTACCAATATAGAATTGGTAGAGATTGGTAGGTAAAGGTTAGTGGGGAAAGAGTATTTACCTACACTTATTAATACTGGTAGGTAAAAGAATCAGTGGACCCCACTAAGTTATAAATCAATTGATGAGTCAGCAGATGACGTGTTTGACGACGTGGCATCCTACGTGTCTGCTGACATGGTTTCCATAGTTTTATGTGTCTGATGACGTGGCATCCTACGTGGCATACATCAATATCGCCACTTGGCATCTTGTGGTTGCTCCACGTGTCAAACAATAATTTGTCCACGTGTCGTTTGATAAGTAGTACATATATCATCATTTGATATAGACCACGTGGCATCATTTTATTAGTCTACGTGGCACGATATTATTGGACCATGTGGGGTCATTTTATTAGCCCACATAGCATGATTTTATTGGTTTATTACAGAATTTATATTTTGGTCAAATGTATTGGTTATGTGTAGGTAAAAGATAATAACAGTTATTATAAATGTTCTATATTAGAAATAAACTAGAAAAAAACCATACAATAATAAAATGTTTAATGCTAAAATTCTTTATAATGTTCAATACTAAACTAAGTCATAAAGTTATCCTTTTAAGGTTACCCCTACAAAAATAAAAAAAACTTCATAAAGTTCATTCCTTAGTAAATTACTGTAAATAAACTAAGAATCATCTTGTGACTCACGAACCGAACTCAAATAAATTATTTAACATTAATAATAAAATAAACAAACATATATTATAAAATATTCATTGCTTATTAAAGATGAGTGTTAAACTAATTACATTTCATAAAAAATATCAACAAGTCTATTCTTGACTTTGAGATTATTACTAAAGAGCATCATTTTTCTCGAACTTGTGAATGTCGATGATGGCTTTGTGAGGTGGACACCGACGATGGTTGGAGGTGGGGTTCGGGTTGGCAATAATGGGAAAATATAATTAATCTCAACATAATAATTATCCCCAATTTAATCATCATAAGGATTTCAGACAAAGAGACCGAGTGGCTTAGGGTTCCCATTATGGACATCCCATTTACCAAAGATAGAGTATTGACTATATCAATATATTGTGATAGTCAAGCTACCCTTGCTAGAGCATATAATAGTGTGTATAATGGGAAGTCTAGACACATAGTCTTAGACATGAATATGTGAGACAATTGGTTCAAGATGGAATCATATCTATCTCAAATGTTAAGACTAGTGAGAACTTAGAGGATTCATTTACGAAACATCTTGTGAGAAGGTTAGTAAGTTCTACATCTAGAGTGATGTGACTGAAACTCCTAGAATAAGAGATTCACCAATGATGGTAACCCAACTCCAAACTTGTGAACATCAAGGGCAAAAGTTCAATTGGTAAGAATAAGTCAATTATAAGTGGATAGTTTCAACACTAACCTATCCAAGATGGTTAGTGTTAGTTGCTACCGAGTGAAGGTTAAGCGTAGGCCTTTTAATAAAGTTCAATTGAGTGCAACAAGCATCTCTAAAGGTAGCAAAGAAGATGTAAGAAATTCACCTATGTGAATCTAGAGGTGGTGCCTCTCATTGGAGTTGGAGTTTCTCTTTGAAAAGTTCATGAATGGATGAGCACATGGCCATGTTAGTGCTAAATGATAAAGTAGAAAAATGAATGATCAAGTAGAGATGTGTGAGGTATCACTAGTCTTATCATGGGAGCACTTGGTTCAAGCTTTTAAGCAACCAATGATTTTGATAAGGCTTTATGGTACTTTCACTAAGGTAAAGCTCAAATCGAAAGATACTTTATTTTATGCAACAATGTTGTTTGAGTACAAAAAGAGATAATTATATTAAGGGTAGGTAACCATTTGGTACCCTGTATTTTTGTAAATTATCGTTTTGATACTCTATGTTTACAATAATGTCTATTTGGTTCCCTAGATTTTGAAATTCTACATATTTGGTACCCTATATTTTGAAATCGTACATATTTTGTACCTTAAACTCAAATTTAATTAATAAAATCTTACCAATTTAATCAAACTGCTCTCAATTATATGAGTTCTAAATTCAATTTTAATTACTTAATTACATATCACTAATGACAGTTTGCCCATATTGATAAAATTTTATTTATCAAATCTGAGTCTAGGGTACCAAATATATATGATTTTAAAATACAGGGTACCATATGGAATTTATTGAAAAAAGAGGGTACCAAAATGATAATTTGAAAAAATACAGGATACCAAATGAGTAAATTCCCTTATATTAAACTGAATATAAAAATGTTGAGATTGGTTAAATATAATTGTTAACTAGTCTTACACAAGGGGGTGTAAAACACTTAACGGTTTCACTTAATTTGAAGTGAAAATATAAGTTACTGTTGTAGGCATCTAAAATGATACAATGAGGTATCCAAGCATCCCCTAAAAGTTTGGAGCCATTTGGAGGTGTTTAAGGGAAATTTCGGACACCTTATGCAGAGGGATGGCGACATGTTGTAGCCCATGTGGCAACATGTCGCATGTAGTCATTAAACAATTAATGGCTAAAACAGGCGACATGTCACCTGACACTGAAAATTAATGTGTGTTTTGGTTAAAAAAATGTGTTAAAATTGTAACACCCTACTACCTTAGAGCCGTTACTAAGTGAGTTTAAATGTGCAATTAACTCGCTAATCGAGGTTTTAAGTCAAACGTGTAATTAAACCATAATCAGAGTCATAAACTTGAGAATAAACAGTTCATTGAAAAATTATAAGGCTTATAACATTTGGGATCCCAAAAATATTGTTTAAAAATATTTACAACTCAAGACTTAGTTAGAGTCGACTAAACGAAAAAATTCAAGTTTTGTACAAACATCTCCCAAAAACACCCCTGGCCGTGGCAGCCAGACAGACCAGACATGTACGCGACGCTCATCCCGCTCGCCATACTCAAGGTTGATCAACCCTCCCTTTGCCTTTAACTGCACCACAGAGCACCCGTGAGCCGAAGCCCAGCAAGAAAACCCTCACAAACAGATGATAAATGCATATCAAGCACTTAATATAAAATCAAACCATCACCAAGTCATACAAGTACGGCCATGCCGTCCCAGGAGCTTTACCAGGCCCTAGGCTCGCGGTCTAAACCGTAAGGATATCCCAGGTATCCCTTGGGATCTTACCCTGACAACTCGTACCCTGCGTGCTAAACGCTGCACCCAGCCACTTGCCGTTCTCGGCCTTCACCGTTCCCGACCTTCGCCATTCCCGGCCATCGTCGCTCCCATCGTTAACACATACACATTATATACTAAACAGATATTAATACACACATAAATCAAATCAAAAGGGCCATGCCCCACAACTCAATCAAGTAGGGTCGAGCATGCAACACAAGCTCTATGGGAACAGTAGTTTTCTTACTTGTGTCCTGAGCTTTCTAAGCACTGATATCCCGAGCACAGTTCCCTAGTCCGAGCCTCGCCGAAGCCCTAATGCAACACATTAACAATATCCACCCATCAAACTCTAATCCAATAAATAACTTCAAGTCATAATTCTAATCTCCGGGACTTTGAATTCCATTAATCAGGGTGACAAAATCCATCCCGAGCCTTCGCAATTAAGTTCCCAAGTCAAAACCCACAAAACTCCCTGCACCTTGAACTAGGGCCGCGTCCCACCCCACAAGCACCGCAGCTAGCCTCAAAACAGAGGCTAGACGCCTCCCTGAAGCACACACAGTCCGCGGCATGCTTGGCCAAGCGCCGCGACGTGCCTCAAATTCCATGGCCTCCCAAGGCCTTGCGTGCACACGGGCCGCGGCATGCCCCTCCTAGGGTCGTGACCCTCGCCTCCAAACCCAGAAAACACCATTTTCCTTGCTTTTCCCTTCGAGCCAAACCCCACATATCTCAACCAAAATCACCCCCAACCTCAGAATTAAGCCCATAATTCATACTCATGCAACCTAGACATACCAATAAACTCAAAAACCAATTCCCACACCCATCAACCAGTCAAAACCAATCCTAAAATCCAAACCATGCATGTCTTACTCCTAACACCCAATATCAACAAATTCAGCTGCAAACAACATAACCCAACATATAAGAAAGCTTACCTTATACAAAATTGAATCCCCAACTCAATTCCCTAAGCTCCAAGCTCTGGTTTTTTGGTTAGAGTCTCCCAAGCTCAGCTCCAATTCCTTAGTTCTTGACTGGTTTTCCTCCAAAATATTACTAAGCCTTCACGTGAAGAACACTTAACAGAGCAAGGGAGAGGAAGTGGGTCGGTTTAGATAAAGTTTGGGGGTTTCCACTATTTTTTTTTATTTAACTTAAATCCATGTGGTTACCTCAAGGCTCGGGGTACCAAAACGTCCCCAAGGGCAAAATGGTAAATTTCCCCAATACTCCCTCATAGACATTCTAACCTCAAATATATCTCCGAATATTTATTTCTATAGCCCGATAACCCCATAGAGCATCTAATACCCGAAATACCCCTCGACTCGCCCCGAGTCGGATTCTCAACTCCGTTGTGACTTTCGTGCCGGCTCTCTAGGGCTGTCTTGGATCGTGCTACACAAATATATCACAGACATTAAATATTTGTCACAAACATACCCCTAATATCCCAAACGGGGCCCACATGCGTATTTAATTCAACTAAACATGCATCACTATCACATATTCACATATTATAACAATAATTCACTTGTTGCCCTCCAGGCACACTAATCAAGGCCCTCAGCCTTATTAGCAAATTTGGGTCGTTACAAAAATGGTGCTATTCTATTTGTTAGTCGTAATGATGGTGTCTACACTATAAAATTGGTCATTTAGAGTTGTAAAGCCTTGATCACACTTTTCAACTCTGTTTCTAGCTCTCAAAGATTATAAGTTTTCTCCAAGAAATTAATCAAGAAAATCTTGAGAATTTCAAAGACTTGTTCAATCCCAATTCCCTTTCCTCTTAGAAAAAGCCTCAAGCCTCAAGCATCAATGTTAGGCTACAAAATAATGAATTTGGACAAAGATACTCCTCTTGTATAAGTCTTACGGTGCTTTCTTCCCTAACGTTGAAGTTCCAAAGTGGTGTTCTACTTCTCGTCATAGATTGAATTTCATTTTTGTAAGTTTTCTTGGATCTCTACATTGTAAGTTTTCTTCTTGAATTTCTTGGATCTCTACTTTGTAAGTTTCATCCCGAATTTATCTAGATAGATGGTGTAAGTTCACTCTCCCCCAACAGTCTTGAGCTTTTGGGATGTGATCCCCTTTTTGACCATCAAACTACTTTTGGAAGTTTAATGTTATTTTTTTCTTTGAACAAAAAAAAAGTGGGTTTTAACTTTATATCAAATGACAGACCACATAACTTTCTGGAATGAAGTCAAACGTCTGTAATTTACAACCATGCACATATATCTTAGTATAGTAAATGCTCTAGATATTTGCCAAAAAAAAATTCATAAGAAATGGAAACATTTCCACATTCACTTAGGTGAGTCTATCAAGAGTATTTCTATAGCTAGATAAGTTTGGTACGTTGTATTAGACTTTTGTATAGTATAAATTAAATGCAATACTATGTTTTGTAGAATCTTTGATTTTTCTTTTATACAAAAGAATATTTTATACAAATCGCCAAGAGACGAAAAAAAACGAAGCTAGGAATAGTGTCAGGCAATGAGTCGCTTGGTATATGGCGATACGTCACCTGTCTCAGGTGATGCATCACCTGATGTTCTGTGATGCATCGACTGCCGTGCCACAAAAATAGGAAAAAAATTGCATTTTCACACTTTTTTTTTACCTAAGTTCAAATTAAAGTCGTCCAATGATGTTTCTAGAGGTTAAGGCACGACCAAAGGACATATAAAAAGAAAGAGAAACATAATTGAAAGAGGAATAAACTCTTTTAAGATGAACTAAGAAGTTAATAAAAGTCATTTCAACGAAGTTCTTTTTATAGTTTTTCATATTTCTTCTAACAATATTTTGAGAATATGAACCACATCATGAATGGTTAATTTTCTTATTTTTTAAGATGTAGATGAATATCTTGTTTTGATTGTAATTTTATGATTTAATGCAAAGTTTATTTTAGTCCAATATGTTACTATGTTCTACATTGTTTTATTAATGCAATAATTGTGATTTTTACATTTCTATGCATTATATGATTATAATTAGGGCTTTATTTAGATTGTCAAATTTATTACTCGAGAGGGGAACATTTAAACAATCTGATAGCGAGTAGTGTTGGGGGAGAGTAAGATTACACCACCACAAAAATAATAATCTACACAAAATAATGTTTGACATAGACCAAGAAAACTAGAGTTTAGATGATGCAAACCCTTGTAGTTGATCAAAGTTCTTCAAACTTCTTGAAGATTCAAAACCCTAGTTGAACCACCACTTTGAACTTCTTCTTCTTCCTTGTAAGAACACAATCAAAGGCTTATACACAATTTGTATCGCTATCTTAATTCTCTATTTCCTAGCCCACCACTGATGCTTGAGGTTTTTTCAAAGAGGAATTTGGATTGAACAAGCCTTAAACTCACAAAGTTAAGCACTTTCCTTATGAGTTTCTTGGAGAAAACTTGAGATTCTTGAAAGCTAGAGAGAGAGAGAGATATTCGAGAGAGTGATCAAGTCTTCCAAAACTCTATGAGGACCCTTTTATAGTGTAGGCATCATCATTATGTATAACCAATAGGATTAGAGTAAAAGAACTTGTCATTTGGAACTTAACACACGGACACGTCGCCTGCCTGTAGGCAATGCGTCACCTACCTGTAGGATATGTCGCCTACTAGCAGGCAATGCATCACCTACTCCTTTGACTTGTGACCCCTCCAACGGTTCTAAAACTTCTCCAAATGCTACCAAAATTTTTGGGATCCTTAGATACCTCCATGTATCACTTTAGACCCAAAAACACAATTTTTAAGTGCCTACAATTGAAACTCAAATTTCACATATTTTGTAATGCCCTACTAATTTAGTACCGTTACATTGTGTAATTAAAATAGTGCTTAATTCGCTAAACGAGTCATTTAGACTTAAAACGTGTAATTGAAACTAACCCAAGGTTTAGGTACTAAATTTTTTGGTCAAAAGATAATTCCTTCATTAAAAAGAGTTTGAGTTTGATACAAGGGATCCTAAAAGAGTTTATAAACTGCTACAGATTCAAAATAAATACAAAAGGCCGACCTAAGCAGCAAAATCAGGGTTCAACCCTAGTTCAAGAAAGTAATCTCGGTCGTGGCGGTCGAGCAGGCCGCATATGTACACCCTGTCCCTGTCTGCCTTATTAGGGAGCATGAGATATTCTGATAGGGCCTAGCCCTTGACTGCTGTGTGTATGCTAAAGATGTGTTTATTAGCGTTGTTATATGTATATGTAGGCTAGGAAATACTTATTAGCACTGTTAATACTGGTAAATGTTAAAGAAATGCTTATTAGCATCGTTATATGCTTACAAATGTCAGGAAATGCTTATTAGCATTGTTATCTGCTTATGAATGTCAGGAAGTGATTATTAGCATCATGTTTGAGTATGAATATGAATCAAAATGCTTATTAGCATGATTGTTGAGTGTTAATGCTTGTTTGTTCGATCTTGGACCACAGGGTGACAAGAGGTATTGTTATTACTACCTAATAGGCTGAGTTGTCAACTGCAGAGATAGTCAAATCCATTAGTTGGCCAAGAAATACAAGTTGAGAATGATAATCAGGGTCAGACCCCTTTGCCAGCTTTAGAGAACTGCCAGCAAGTGCTTGCTGATATGCAAGATAGATTACAGAGGCCAGAATAATATATTCGCCTAGTTAGACAACAACAGGTTCCAGTAAGGAACGTTCAGCCAGTGGTGCCACCTGAGTTGGTACCAATAGTAGCACAGTCGTCAGAGGCTGAGAACAGATGGAAATCCCTTTATGAAAGGTTCAAGAAACAACACCCTCCAATTTTTTAGGGTAATGTAGATTCGGCAAAGGCCAAGCAATGGATGAGCATGATTACGCCTATCCTGGACTTTATGAGGGTAGAGGGTAATGAAAGAGTGCCCTATGCCACATATATGTTTCGGGAGGATGCCCAAATTTGGTGGGAAGTGGGATCCCAGACTAGGAACGTGCAAACCATGGATTGGGAAGATTTCAGAACTGTATTCAATGAAAAGTACTACCATGATGCAGTTAGGGCTGCAAAGGCAGAGGAATTTAGTAAGTTGCTACAATGAAATATGTCAGTGACAGAGTATGCACTGAGGTTTGATAGATTGGCCAAGTTTGTTGCAGGCTTGGTGCCCATATATGGGACAAGGAAGGAAAGGTTCCTTGAGAGGCTACAACCTATGATAGCCCAAGACATCCAAATTACCACCATGCCTGGGGTGATGACATATGCCCAAGTGGTAGAGAAAGCCCTTACTACAAAGGGCGCAAAGAACAAAATCTGGCGCGAGAATGTGGCCAGGAGAGACACCAAGAGGATGGGACTTCCATTTGTGGGTTCTGGTAGGGGTGAAGGCCCTAGTGACTAGAAAATGAAGGCTTCATGCACTTTTTCAGCTTCAGGCCCCGACATGAGGCCACGTGGTATACAAAAAGGTCACCAGAGCGGCAATGAGGTATGGAGGGCTTACCCTGAGTGCGCTAGGTGCAAAAGGCACCATGTGGGAGAATGTCGGGCAAAGGCCCGCTTTCTGTGTGGGGGTAGTGGGACATTTGAAGAAAGACTGCCCAAGAGTGAAGAAAAAGGAACCAAAGAAAGTGGACAACTTGACTCCAGCTCGAGTGTTCGCATTGACACAGACAAAGGATGAGGCTAGTCCCTCAGTAGTAACAGGTCAACTTTCTAGTGCTGGAACCTCTTATATTGTTTTGATTGATTCTGGTGCTACACATTCCTTTTTTTCTAGTGGGATAATTGATAGATTGTGTAGGCCTTGAGATTACTACACTGTGGGGTTTGGAACTTTATCACCCACCAGGGAGCTAGTAGTTTCCAGGAGATGGGTTAGATCACTACTAGTGACAGTGGATGGCAAAGAGTTGTCAGCTGATTTGATAGAGTTATTTATGAATGATTTCGACATGATTTTGGGCATGGACTAGTTAGTTAAATATGGGGCAGCCATATACTGCAAAAAGAATATGGTAACCTTTGAGCCTAAGGGTGAGGATCCCTTTGTATTTGTTGGCACTTTGCATGGAACTCGTGTGCCTGTGATATCATCATTAAGAGCTAGAGACCTATTGCAAGGTGGCTGCATAGGATTCCTAGCCAGTTTGGTGGATACCACTCAGGTCGTGCCAGACCAGACTAGTCTGTGAGTTTCTGGATGTGTTTCCAAAGGATTTGCCAGGGTTGCCGCCACACAGAGAAATAGAGTTTGTTATTGAAATGGCACCAGGACAGAACCAGTGTCTAGGGCACCGTACAACATGGTCTCAGCAGAGTTGAAAGAACTGAAGGTACAATTACAAGAGTTGCTAGTAGGGGTGCCCGACGGGCAGGTTGGGCGGGTTTTGGGCAGTTTGTGCGGTTTTTTTATTTGGCGGTTTGAGAAAAATGCAACCCATAACTGCCCAACAAGTGTGCGGTTTGGGCATTTTTTTTATGGGTGAATTTATGCGGTTTTATGGGCTGGTTAAGTTGATTTGAATGTCAAAATTATCAACTTATGATATTTACAAACAAAATATTGTAGACTATAAAGTTCAAACTTATACCATCTTTACTCATCAATGTCATCATGAATAATAATTTGATAAAATATTATAGTATCTCAAACTTGAATCTAAAACTTTACAAAAAAAAATCTAATAATTAGTATAGTAATTATCTAAATTATACAAATTATAAATGGTATTGAACTCATCATCAACACATTAATAATTTCAACAGTTTGAGTTTTGTTATGAAAAATTTCACTAATATTAAACCATCAATACAAGAAACACTATTTATCTTTTCATCTACTTTTCCTAAACAAGTTTTATATACAATTCCACCATTAATTTCATAGCAATGAAAGCTTTCATTAAAAAAAAGTTAAATCTTTGAACTACCATATATATATATATGTATAAATATAAAGAATACAACGATTCATACCCCAAAATTCATTATCTTCATCAAACATATTAAAAGGGTCACAAACTTTATAATTTTTAATGAGCCCTTTATGGTTCGTATTTTTAGATTTAGATTATTACTAAAAATGTATATACCAAATGAAATAAAGTAGCGGTTGTGGGTTGGACTCTCCTTATATTATTGCAACCCATACCCAACCCATCTTGTGGCAGGTTGGGTTCAACCCAACCCAATTTCAGCGGGGCTTTTAACGCCGTTCAAAGCGGACGGATTTTGATGGGTTGGGCGGGTGGGACAGATTAGCGGTTTTTTGTTCACCCCTAGTTGTTAGACTTGGGTTTTATCCAACCCAATTTCTCTCCATGGAGTGCACCGATCTTATTTGTAAAGAAGAAGGATGATTCTATGAGGATGCGTATTGATTACAGGGAACTGAATAAGTTGACCATTAAGAATAAGTATCATCTGCCAATGATAGATGACATGTTTGATCAGTTGCAGGGAAAGACTATATTTTCAAAGATTGATCTTTGATTTGGTTGTCACCAGCTGAGGATCAAGGAGGAAGGTATACCGAAGATAGCCTTCCGTGCCAAATATGGGAATTATGAGTTCCTGGTCATGTAATTTGGTTTGACTAATACCCCAGGAGCTTTTATGGATCTGATGAACAGGGTGTTCAAGGATTACTTGGATCAGTTTGTGATCGCCTTCATCGACAATATTCTAGTTTATTCTCAGTCGGAGGAATAGCATGAGCAACATCTCAGGTTGGTTTTACAGAGGCTGAGGGAACACAGGTTGTATGCGAAGTTCAAGAAATGTGAGTTCTGGTTACCACAGGTGACTTTCCTTGGTCACATTGTCAGTAGAGATGGAATCAAGGTGGACCTAGCTAAGATTGAGGCAGTCAGAGATTGGCCAAGGCCAAGGAATGCTTTAGAGATCAAAAGTTTCCTTGGATTGGAAGGTTATGAAAGGCTCTTTGTGGAAGGGTTCTCAATGATTGCTACTCCACTGACAGAACTAACACGCAAGAACCAGAAGTTTGCATGGTAAGATAGGTGTGAGAACAACTTCCAGGAACTAAAGCGGCGATTGATTATAACTTCAGTTTTGAATCTTCCAACAAATTAGGAGAAGTTTGTGATTTACTGTGATGCCTCGAGACAGGGTTTGGGTTGTGTTCTTATGCAGGCAAAGAAGGTGATTTCCTATGCATCATGTTAGTTGAAGGAATATGAACAGAGATACCCTATGAGTGATCTGGAGTTAGCAATGGTGGTATTTGAGGTATGGAGGCATTACCTTTATGGGAAGAAGTGTGAGATATACACTGACCACAAGAACTTGAAGTATTTCTTCACACAAAATGATTTGAACATGTGACAAAGGCGTTAGTTACAGCTGGTGAAGAATTATGACTGTGAAATCTTGTATCATCCAGAGAAAGTCAGCGTGGTGGCAGATGCCTTAAGTCATAAAGGTCCGGGGCAATTATGCAATTCGAGGCAACGAGGAATTGGCAGAGGATATGGCCAGAGCAGGGGTAGAATTAGTGGTGGGCTAGTTAGCCAACCACATCCTACATTCTACTTTTCTAGAGAGGATAAAGGAAAGTCAGTTGGATGTTCCACAGTTGATGAAGATTATATGGGATGTCCTAGCTAGAGTGGCTAGGGACTACACAGTGTCAGAGATGGGTTTACTGAGGTACAAGGGTCGGATCTGTGTTCCGATGGATCTTGTTATCAAACGGGAGATTTTGGATGAATCTCATACTACCCCTTACTCTTTGCATGCATGCACCACAAAGATGTATCAGGATCTGAAGACTTTATATTGGTAGCCTGGGATGAAGAGAGATATAACTCAATATGTAGCTAAGTGCCTAACGTGTCAGCAGATCATGACTGAGCATGAGAGACCAGTTGGACTATTACAGCCTCTGGATATCCCAGAGTGGAAATGAGAGGACATAACTATGGATATTGTGGTTGGGTTGCCTAGGATAGTAGGTCAACATGATTCAGTGTAGGTTACCATGGATCGATACACCAAATCAGCTCACTTTCTACTAGTGAGGATGACTTATATAGTTGACCAGTATGCAGATCTCTATGTGAGAGAAATATTGTGTCTTCATGGGGCTCCAAAGTCAATTGTGTCAGAACGGGACCCCAAATTTACTTCCAAGTTTTGGGAAAGTTTACAGAAAGATATGGGTACATAGTTGAAATTCAGTACAGCTTACCATCCTCAGACAGATGGTTGGTCTGAGAGGACGATTCAGATACTGGAAGGCATGCTTCAGGCATGCATTTTAGACTTTAAAGGGTTATGAAGTAAGTATTTGCCTTTGATAGAATTTTTCTACAATAATAACTATCAGCCAACCATTGGAGTGACTCCTTATAAGATGTTGTATGGTAGGAAGTGTAGATCACCCATTCACTGGGATGAGATGGGTGAAAGGAAATCCTTGGGTCCTAAAGCAGTTCAGAGGACCAATGAGGTCATTGAAAATATTAGAGCTCGGGTGCTCAGGTCTCAGAGTAGATAGAAAAGTTATTTAGATCCGAAGTGCATGAACGAGGAGTTCCAAGTTGGAGACTATGTCTTCCTTAGAGTTTCACCATTGAAAGGGGTGAAGACATTTGGGAAGAAGGGCAAGTTGAGCCCTAAATTTGTAGGACCTTTTGAGATCCTGGAGAGGATTGGTCAGGTGGCCTATAGGTTGGCCCTACCTTTGTCATTGTCGAGGGTGCATAATGTGTTTCATATTTCGATGCTTCAAAAGTATGTATCAGATGAAGCTCATGTACTAAGTTATGAAGATCTGAAGCTACAGACAGATTTATCCTATGAGAAACAGTCAGTCCAAATATTAGACAGGAAGGGCAAGGTCCTAAGCAATAAAACCATACCTTTGATTAAGGTATTATGGAGGAACATCAAGGTCGAGGAAGTGACCTGGGAATTGGCGTTAAATATGCGGTATCAGTATCCCGAGCTGTCCAGGTAAAATTTCGAGGACAAATTTCTAGTAAGGAGGGGATAATTGTAACGACACAAATTCCCTATGTGATTAGGGGTATTAGTTTCTTGATTAGGGGGCCAGAAGGGAAATAATTAGATTAATTATGTGTTTATGTGATATTAAGTGCATTTCTATGATTATATGAATTATGTGAGTTATATTATGATATGACTAGTGTTGCATGTTTAAGTGTATTAAATATGCATGTGGGATCGTTTCTTATTAGATGGGTATTTTCGTAATTTTGACTAGTTGAGGGTATATTTATAAATATATGTGATTTGTGATTGAGACCACATTATTATGTGGATAAATTTGGGTTACTCAGCATGAGACGATCCTAGTGAGCAAGTTAGCGGAAAGGTCACAACGGGATTATATACCCGGCTCGGGGTGACCTTAGGGGTATTTTGGTAATTTGATAAATTACCAGGAATTTTTTGTTAATGAAAATTAATTTGGTGGGTATTGAGTTTGATGGATTTAGTTGGGAAATTAGAGTGATATTTGAGATTAGTGAGAATCTCGAGAAAAGACCAAAATGCCCTTCGTTTGGTTAAATGGGCATTGGCTTGGGTGGGGACAAATTGGTCTTTTGACCAAATGGTAGTAAACTTTGACTAAGCTTTGGCAGCCATGTTTTTGGGTCATTACCTACACTAAGTCTTCTTTTCTTCTCCTTTGGAACTATCTTGAAGAACATTTGGTGGAGGGTAGCAAACCAAGCTTGGAGATTGAAGTAATTGAGGCATTGATCTGCAAGTGAGAGAGATAGGAGCCGCTAATCCACCATAACTCTTAGGGAATTTAGACTCCACCTCTGAGGTAAGCCTTTAATGGTTCTTGAGTGTTGTTCTTGGGGGTTTCTTGATGTTCTTGAGTATAGATGGGTTTTTTATTTTTCAAATTCGTAATTGGTACCCTTAATGTTGTTTAAAGGTTGGATTGATGGTGGAATTGGTTTATAAAATGATTTAGAGGCTGGTATATTAGGTCTGGGTTTTGGGTTTGGGCTTTGAATTCATGAATTGGATAAAAACTTGAGTTTCTAGAACTAAAAGTGTCATTCTTGGAATTTTTGGTTTTTTGAGTGCTTTGAGGTTGTTTGTGGGTTCTTGGGCACTTGGATAACCTACGCAGGGTTCAAGGTTTCGTTAGAATTGATTCAAAAGCTTGGTTTGATGACTCTTGGGGGTCTTGGGCTTTATTTTTATGAATTTAGGTTGAAGGAATCACAGAAAACGGAACCCAGAATTCTGGGTTCATGTTGTAGCGCCCCTGCCCTGGGTTTGGGCACCCCTGCGCTAAGCAGGGGAGGGCCTTGGGGGCTCTCTGACTTTCTTGAGTTCCCATGCGCTATGCAGGGGATTTCATGGGAACTCTCTAACTTGTTTGGGAACCTCTGCCCTTGCTTTGGGCACCCCTGCCCTATGTCAATTTCAGCAAGCCTAATTTTTATAGTTTGGGAAGAACTTGGGGGTTCGGGGGACGATTCCACCACTCCGTTGGGTGGAATTGTAGGTCCTAAGGGCACGGGATTAGTCCCAGAGTTTTTTTATGGGATTGAATCATAATGAGGATATTATTTATGATTGTGACTGGGTTACTGCTAGGGCTCGGGACAAGATCATGCTCGATGGTCATTTTTATCTATCCAGTGCTTGGACCAGAGGTATGAAAACTGTACCCAGTATGTGATTAGGGATTTTCCCAGACCATGCTTGGACTGTTTTATTAGACATGTTAAATGTGTTTTGCATACTTGTAATATATAATGTATGCTTATCTGTTTAACATGATTGAAAGGCTTGACTGATGAGTCAATTGCAGCAACAACACGCTGAGCGCAGGTCGGATTGGTTAGGCCTATCTAGAAGTGTGGTACATGCTTGACCGACCCTATGGTCGCTTAAAAATAAAGTGCCAGGTACGCTTGGCCAACTCTAAGGCTGGTCATATAGAGGATAGGGCAATGGGCCCCAGGGTCAATCTACAGTCACTTATCCTAGGGCAAAGAGTCCCGATGTTACTCTATAGTCATTTTTCTAGATTGAACGCATATGCATGACTAGCGTTATTACTGCTAGGCCTGCTAATTATGATTCTATAATATGTTATTAACTGCTTATGAGCATGTTTAAGTTTTATTGTTGAGCCTTGGCTCACAGGTGCTATGTGGTGCAGGTAAGGGAAAAGGGAAGCTAGACCAGCCATGAGTTGGAGAGCTTTAGTGGTGGCGTGTACATATGCAGCTTGCTCGACCACCACGGTTGGGGATTCACAGAGGAACTAGGGTTAAACCCTAATTTTTCTGTTTAGGCCGGCTTGTGTCATAACCACCCTTTGGGATTGTAAATGACTTTTTAAATGTTTATTTTGGAATCTTATGTATGAACTTAAACTTTTAATGAAAGTAAATATTCCTTTGACCAAATTTTTTAACCCTAATCCGTTAACTACTTCTAGTAACACGTTTATGCCCAAATGACTTGATTAGGAAGTCCAACACTATTTAAAATACACATTGTAATGGTTTTGGCTATCCAGGGCATTACAAGAGCCACACCAGGGCCCATTGCCCTATTCCGTGTTAACTAGCCTTAGAGCTAGCCAAGTGTACCGCGTACTTTATGTTTCAAGTGACCATAGGGTATAACAAGTGTATATCACACTTCTGGGTTGGCCTAGCCACATCGGTCTGCATTCAGCATGCTATTGTCGCCCTTGACTTATAAGCCAAGCTTTTCAATCAGATATAATAGATAAACCCTCAACTTATAAGCTGATCTTTTCAATCAAATATGGCAGATAAACCATCGACTTATAAGCCGAGTTTTTCAATCAGATATAACAGAAAATCCCTCGACTTATTAGCTAAGCTTTTCAATCAGATATAACAGATAAACAGTCATCACTTAACATAGGTATTCACAATGCAATCAACATGTTTAATAAAACATTATAAGCATGGTTATAACCATTTTTGATAATTGGGCCTCAATCCCTAACCATAGTCCAGGTACAATTTTCTTACCTCAAGTCCCGAGCGGATAGCGTATGGCGACCCCTAGTGCGATCCTTTCCTCTTAAGCCTAACAAATACCCTAGTCACAATCATAACAAGGAATAACCATCAAGAAATGAACCAACAAGGGCCTCCAGACCAAGTCCTAGCCTTCGGGACCTTGAATTCTACTAAACCGTGCAATAGAACCATTCTCGAGCCCTTAGGTTTGGATTCCCACAACCTAAAACCTGATTTTTCCACTTTTCCCTATTTGAGTCGCGACGCCCCCATAAAAGAACTGCGGTGCCTCACTAGACAGAGGGTCAGACCCAAAAATCCCCTGCACTTGCGCTGCAGTGCTTAGGTGGTTCGAGGTAGGGGAGTTCTTGCGGGTAGTGGCGCTTCAAGAACAGCGTCGCAGCGCGACCCTGCGAACCCAGAATCCATTGATTTGAGAAATCACAAATCCTCTCAAATCCATCCCAAACTCGATTTTTTCCCAATTCCATCCACCAGAATCACACTAGTAATACAAAAACACAATAACCTACAACCCAAAACTCCAAAACACACTCAACACCAAAATTTAAAGGTTCATCCAAAAGCATAAAAAAAGAAACTTAAACACTTGATGAACTAAATTACCTCTTAATTCCTTCCAACAAGTTTGCTTGCTTCCAACTAAAAAAAGAACCACTTCAATCCCTTAGCAAGCTTGCTTCCAAGCTTTAGAATAAAAAATTCTCCTAAAAATTCAAAACTTAGAGAGAGAGAGAGAGAGAGCATACGTGAGAGAGGAGAGAGAGAGGGAATGTTTCTGTTTTTTTTTTCTGAGTTGATAAACTCAGCCACTTAGCCTATAACATTCAAATGGTCCAAAAGACCAAAATTACCTCACTTACTATAATTCCCAATTAATTCTGCCAATACCAGAATATCACAATTGTAATGTCCCAAATTACCTAATAAGGCTTAGGGCCTTGATTAGGGGGCCAGGATGGAAATATATGGAATTATATGCTTATATGATATATTTGTGTATGATTATGTGAGTTATATGATAATATAACTAGTTATGCATGTTTAGGAATATTAAATATGCATATGGGCCCGTTTCTTAGTAGAAGGGAAATTTTTGTAATTTGGCCTGTTATGGGCATAATTGTATATATGTGCATATATGTGAGAGACTACATTATTATGTGGGCTTATTTGGGTTACTCGGCACGAGAGGATCCTATGGAGAAAGCAAGAAAGTCACAACGGAATCCAATACCTGACTCGGGGCGAGTCAAGGGGTATTTTAGGTATTTAGCTCAGCATCGAGTTATCGGGTAACAAGAATGAATAATTGAGGATATATTTGGAGTTAGTGAGATTAGGAGGGAATACTGGGGATTTTGACCATTTTACCCTCGGGGACGTTTTTGGTACCCCGAGCCTTGGGATTAACTTAAGAATACTTAAGCCTTAAGAAAAAAACAAAACACTAAAACACTGAGCTTCCTCCCTCACCCAACTGACTCCCTCTCTCTCTCATTCTCTTTAAACTTTTCTAAGTAAGTTCTTGAGGAATTAAGGAGATTTTTGCTAGAAACTAAGGAATTGAAGACTTGAGTTAGGAATCGGGATTGCTTGTGGCTAAGAGATCACCATTCACAATTGAGGTAAGCTTTAAACTTTGTTTTTTCATTGATTTCTATTAAGAGTTTTTGGTGTTCCTTAACTTGTAGCTCAAGGGTTGGATTATTGAGTTTTGATGGGGTTTTCATCAAGTTTTAGGTTGGGTTTTATTGCTGGGAAGATGTTAAGTCTGTTATGAGGATTGAACTGTGATTTTAGGGTGGATTTCGGGTGGTTTTGATTGAGTTTGGCTGGATAAAAATGAAGAAATTCTGGGTTTGCAGGGTCAAGTCGTGGCACTGTTCTTGGGGCCCGCGACCCAACCAAACCCAGAGCCCTTTGGCGGCTTTTTTCTGGGAGGCGTGTCGCGACCCTCAAGGGCAGGTCATGACCTGTGTCCCGTTTCCAGGAAGAAGGGGGCCTCTGACTTGAGGGGCGCGCCGTGACCCTCAAGGGCAAGTCGTGGCCTGCTTGGGCTGTTTTGGCCACCGTGGATTTTAAGAGATGGGGATTTAAACCTAAGGGCTCGGGATCGATTCTACTACTCAGTTTAGTAGAATTCGAGGTCCTAGAGGCTAGGACTCGGTTTGGAAGCCTTATTTGCTCGTTATTGATGGAATCCTATATTATGGTTGTGACTAGGTTATCGCTAGGGGCTCAGACCCAAGATCATGCTCGAGGGTCGACCTTATTTTATGCTATACTCGAACCTGAGGTAAGAAAACTGCACCCAATATGTGATATATGTGATTATGGCTTGGCCTGACTATTAATTATAATTATGAATAGGGCTCGGGCCCCTGAGAATGAACATGTTTAAGTTATCGTTTCGCTTGTTGATTAAACATACATGAATATTATGTACCTGATTAAGTATAATATGACTGTTCGACTGGTTTACGTAGCTAGGGCTTGGCCCCGTTAAGGAGCATGGTTATTACTATGTTTGCAATTATTTGATGATGTTATATGATTAATATGTATGCATACTTGTGTTGTCTGAAGTATGCTTATCTATATCTATTTCTATATATGTGTCTAAATACTTAATTCAGGGGTTGACTTATTAGTCAAGGAAGGCGATAGCGCGCTGGTCGAAAGGCTTAGGCCCAAATCAGCAATGTACTATTACGTTGGTCGACCCAATGGTCGTTGGAAAACAAAGCATTTGGCTAGCTCTATGGCTAGTTACCCAAAGCTAAGGGCGTGGGCCCCAAGTGATCCTATGGTCACATAGCTAGGGCATAGGGCCCCGAGGTTGGCTCTATGGTCAACTGTTTATGGCAGCGGCCCCAGAATGGTCCAATGACATTTATTTGTGAGTGTGTACATGCGTGAGCAAGTTATTGCTGCTGGGCATGCTAGATAAATATTTGGAAATTTGTATTTTCTATTCATGCACATGTTTAAGTTTTCTTGTTGAGCATTGGCTCACGGGTGCTATGTGGTGCAGGTAAGGGAAAAGGAAAGCCTGACTAGCCATGAGTTGGAGAGCTTCAGTGGTAGTGTGTACATATGCGGTTGCTCGTCCACCACGGTCGAGGATATCTCAGAGGAACTAGGGTTGTAGCCCTAATTTTTCCGCTTAGGTTGGTCGGTTGTAACTTTTGATGTATATACACCCTTTTAAATGTTTGTTTGTAATATTTTGGGATCTCATGTATGTATGAAATTTTTTAAAATAAAAAGTCAACAGTTCCTTTGACCAAATTTTTTAACCCTAACCCTTGACGTTAACCTTAGTTACATGTGTTATAACCAAATGACTTGATTAGCAAGTCTGACACAATTTAAAGTACATAGTGTAATGATCCTAGATTAGGAGGACGTTACAACTTGGTATCAGAGCCTTGACCCAGCCGGAAGTGTGGCTGACGGGGACGTCGGACCCCAAAGGGGGGGGGGGGGTGATTGCAACAGTCAGTATCCCGTGATCCGTAGGGGGAAAGATCAGGTAAAGTTGTGCAGTCCCACATTTCCTGGGGAAGGTCAAGTGTGATCATTCTAAAACTATGTAGGTATGGGACTACATAATTGAAGATGACTTAAATGGATTGATGGGTACTACCTATGCCAACAAGATGCATCTTCTTTTCGGTAGCCCTTCACTTGAGAACTCCAAAGTTAAGTGTGTTTGACCTGGAGTAGTCTCATGATGGGTGACCTCCTAGGAAGTTTTCCCAGGAAGCGTGCGAGTGAGGACAAAGCATGCTGGAAAGACTCATGTTGGTTTGTAGGGTCAGTCGTCATTCCAGGAAGCAGCCATAATGACGTGGGGCGTTACATCAACTAAGCCAGTTCTTAAAGGCTCCCACAACCACTCATTGGTATGCTTGCAAGAGAGTCCTTCGCTATCTTGTTGGCACTCCTACGCTTGGATTATGCTTCAAACCTGCCAAACACTTGGATCTCCAAGGCTTCACTGATGCCGATTGGGCTGGGTACTCAGATGATCGCAAGTTAACTTCGGGTTACTGCATTTTTCTTGGTGGGAACCTCATAAGCTGGTGTTCAAAGAAACAACATGTCATAGCAAGGTCAAGTACAAAATCGGAGTATAGATCACTGGCCTTAGCTACTGCAGAATTGACTTGGCTTCAGTCACTACTCACTAAGTTAGATATTACTCTCATGGTTGTCCCATTCCGTGATGTGACAACATGGGAGCTAGTTCCTTAGCTTCAAATCTAGTGTTTCACGTGAGAACGAAACACATCGAGATCGATTTACATTTTGTTTAGGATCGAGTTCTGGCTAAGCAACTTGATGTTCGATATGTGGACTCCATACACCAAATAGCAGACTTGCTCACTAAACATCTACATGTTCCCCAGTTTACATTCTTTTGTAACAAGTTGACACTTAGCATTTCCCCGTGTCACTTAAGGGGATGTTAGGAATGCTTGTATTAGTGAGTTAGTGAGTGAGAGAGAGAGTTAGTTATAACCGTTCTCTAACAGATTATGTTAGGATGCTAGCTGTCTAAACAACTTTTGTAACTAACTTAGTTGTATGCTCTCTTTAGCTCATAATCTATATATTGTTGTGAGGCTCTTCAGTATGAGGTTGAGCTCTCCATTTCTTGATTCTCTCTCTAGCCTACATTTTCTTTCTCTGCCATTTTTGCTCTGTTCAGATCTTGAGTTCTTTGAACTCCATTAACAAACCTTTTAGGTTGATATATATGTAAATATCTTATTGTAATTCACCATATTGAATTATTCTAACATTCATTTGGTACACAATAAGATCATGTATAACATGAAGAGAAATCATCACACCTGTTGAACGATAATGCACATGAACCGAAGCATGTACCATTGCTATCATGCTCCAATCTTCATTTTAATACTGTCTAGAGCTAGAACTGCATCAACATTCACTTGGATCACACCAGTTGCTGGGGGACACCAAGACTCAGAGACTGTTGCGAGCAACCGTTTGAATTATTATTTTTAATAGGGGTATTTATAATATTTGTTTGTGTTGAGACTATTGCTAGCTTCTCATATTTATTTTTCAATGAATGATTTACTTGGAATAATAAAGGAGAAACACGTACAATACATATTTCTTTCTGAATTATAAAGCTTTTAAAATATCATTTTAGTGAAAATTATTTATGATTTTTCATTTCAAGTTTCTTGACGTTCAAATTTATATGATGCCAAAAAAGAGCACAGTTGGGTACTATAAGTTTTTTATTTTTATTATTATTATATATTGATATTGTGATTGCGATTTAACTTTTTATAAATTAAAATTTTTGTTTTATCATTTTATACCTATATGAGATCTGACCAACATAATTCTTATTTTAATTAAAAAAAATTAACAATTATATTTATTAAATAAGTACGTAGGAAGATATATTATATGTGTATTTGGTTATTTATACCAATATATATATATATATAATGCCTAGAATCTCAAATAATCGTGATTGAAATATTTGAAAAATACTTTATTAATTTGTATAACATCAAATTACTATATACATAGCTACAAAAAAAGTACTATATAAATATATTATTTTTTTTAAAAAAATCACCTACCAATATAATGAATACATCTAAAATTAAACATATATGTACATAGATTACAAAATTCAGACTCTATAATTTAATAATTTTTATTAAGTACAACACTTGTAAAATAAATGTCATCAAAATTATTATCACAACTTAAAAAAAAGGTCATATATAACATATGTGTAATAACATTATAATTGCGTCATTAATTTGAACTTATGTGAAATATGTCATTTAGATGTCGTTATTTTAAAAAGTCATATTCTATTGACATTTAAAAGAATGGTAAATTGCGGCTAAAGTACTCATTATTTTGGGTTTGTTACAATTAAATACTTTTTTTTTTTAAATGGCAAAACTACCTGAATGTGTTTGAATGGGAATCTGTTAATACCAACTGTTAAAATTCTGTTAAGTTGTCTTATGTGGAAATTATTTGATTTTTAAAAAAATAAATAAATGAAATAAAGTTTAGTAAACAGAAAAAGAAAAAGAAAAAGAAATAAAACAGGTAATAGATAAGAGAGAAGGAGAAGTCGACACATGCTAAAATCTACCCAGATTTTGACTTCTCCCAAAATTAGACAAAGATTTCGGCTAAAACCTAACCCAAGAGAGTCAGACCCTTTGAGCTCTTGTTGTCCCGTTTTCTCATTATATTTTTGTTTCAAAAATTGGACGCTAGTTGTTTGTTAAATTGTTGGAGAGAAGAGTTTTGAAAGTGAATTGAGTTTTGCCAAAATTAGAAAACGTAAAGTGATTTATTGGCTAACTTTATTTTAGACAAAATATTTTAAAGTTTTTAAGGAAAATCAGTAGCATATCCATATTGATTCTTGATTTAATGATTCAGCTGATTTTCTTGTGTGAAAATATATTTTAAGTGTGAATACAATTTTTACCTTATTTATCACATATCAACATTATTTGGTAAAAATATGTATTACAATTATCTTGAGATTATTTTCAGGAATTATGATTATTCTGGAATAAAGAAGGTGTCGAAAATGAACATGGTCAAAAGAAATGACCGTGTTCATTCTGCTAGATAAATCTGATTACGTTGCTGACTCATCAGTTTCCTTTTCTGTCGACACAGAATTCATCTAGCTGGCTAATTTCCTAAATCAAAGGAATTTGCAAAGTGATTTCAAAGATATCAGAAAATGATGACATTGGACGATTTCCTTACCTATAAATATCTTGCCAAGGCCTTTGGAATTTTCATCTCTTCCATTTTGAATATTTATAAACATTACGTTATTTTGAAGAGTGTCTTTATTTGTAGAGATTAAGTTTGTTCACCTTAATCTTTGTGAGAGTGCTGAGTGTACTTGTGGATATCTATCTAGTCAATTGCAAACATATAGTGTCTATTGTGAACGTGTTCATAAAGGATCTTCGGGAAAGGATTCTATCTAAGTCTCACTTCGGGAGGAAGTGTGCACTCGCTATTCTTTGAAGGGAGTTCAAGAGAATCAGCGTTTCATCAAATCAGATTCGTAGAGAAGAGTACAACAAGATTGCGACAATAGTTTAAGAGGGAGTCTTACATTGTTTAAGTCAATGCTTTTGTACACATTGTTTCTTTACTAAATGGTTTATTTTCTGGGTGTGGCCCCAAGGAGTAGGTTCTCCGAAAGGGCTTCTGAACCTTGTAAAAAATTCGGTGTGTTCTTTATTGTTTTGCACTGTCTATTTATTGTGTTCAGTTTCTGTCGTTACAAGTTCAGATTCTGTCCCGACAGAACTGCTATTTGTGTAAATAGTTAATTACCATTCCGCACTTTAATTAATTCACATGGTTTAATTAATTTGGTAATTACTAAAAACGGAATTTCAATTGGTATCAGAGCGGGTCACTAAACTCTTAGTGCGATCTTGTATTTTTCCGTTTGTTTTGTGCCTTGTGAAATGTCTATCTTTGCAGAAGGTGGATCTATAACTCGCCCTCCATTGCTAAATGATACAAATTTTCCATACTGGAAAGTAAGGATGAAAGCTTTTATCAAATCCCTTGATAAAAGGGCTTGGCGATCAATATTGACCAGTTGGACACCACCTGTCAAGACAGATTTGAAATCCGATAAGACACAGGTGAAATCTGAACTTGAATGGTCTAATGAAGAAGATAAATTGTCAATTTATAATAATAAAGCTTTACATGCAATTTTTAATGGTGTTGGCGAGAGTTATATAAAATTGATTTCATCTTGTGAGTCTGCCAAAGATGCTTGGGAAATCCTTCAAACTCAATTTGAAGGAACCACTGATGTTAAGCGATCTAGGCTTGTAATGTTGACCACAAGATTTGAAAACCTTCGCATGTCTGAAAAAGAAACCCTCACTGAGTTTTATGAAGAATTGTCTGACATTGCAAATGAATATTTTGCTTTAGGAGAAAAGTTGTCTGACTCTGTTTTGGTTAGGAAAATTGTTAGATCTCTTCCTGACAGGTTTCAATCCAAGATCACAGCCATTGAGGAGGTAAAGAACCTTGACACCTTGAAAGTTGAGGAATTGATGGGATCTCTTCGAACTTTTGAACTTAATCAAAAGACCCGCCAAGAGAAACCAATTGATGTGAAGGAGAAATCGATTGCCTTGAAATCTTCCAAAGAGAAAATGGAAAGCTCAGATGAGGAAGATGATGATGAAATGATCTTGTTATCGAAAAAATTTAAGAAGTTTATGAAAAAGATTGGTAACAAGAAAAACATGTCTAAATCCTCCAAAGGTAATAATTTTTCAAAACCTTTTGAATCTACTAATAAAAAAGGTATTCAATGCAGGGAGTGTGATTCAAATTTGGACATATTCAAGCTGAATGTGCCAATACCTTAAAGAAAAATAAGAAGGTCATGGCAGTCACTTGGAGTGACCAGGACTCTGAAAGTAGTGATGAGGAAGAAAATTCTAATCTTGCCTTAACTTCTGTTTTTTCTTGCTTACCTCTTTCTGTGCAGGTGAATGAGAACCTTGTTTGTTTAAATAATATTATTTCAACAGATGAGGGTTCCCATGGTGATTCGGATGAATCCGATTTGGATGAGGATTCTTTGAAAGAATCATACAAAACACATGTATGATCAATGGTTGAAAGTATGTTTAGACAATCGTTTGATGGCAAATAATAACAAAGTTCTCAAGAAGATAAATAAAGAACTTGACTCTCTTGTTAAAAAATATGAAATTGAGATTGTTGCTAAAGAATCTGAAATCAATCATTTGTCTAATGAAGTTGATAAAATTGTGAAAGGTGTCAAATTGCTTAATCATAGATCTATGGTTTTGGATGATGTTCTGCTTGCAGGTCAAAAAGCTTGTGATTTTTCTAGGTTAGGATCAAATGGATCTAAATCTAAAGGAAAAAACTTTTATATTTATGGAAATCTTCCTATTGTTTCGACAACTGACCCTTCTGCAGGAACAACTCAAACTCATATGGCGTCATCTTTTCAATCTGTCACAACACATGAGAAACAGACCAGAAATTTTGAGAAAAAAAAACTGGTCATTTTATTCCAATTTGCAATTTCTGTGGAGGGAAAGGTCATATTCGACCTAAATGTTTTACCTTGATGAATTTTCTTCACAAAAATTTCTTTAATCATCATGGTAATTTGAGACAAATGCCATTGAAGAAAAGGACTCCACCTAAGAAAGTTTGGGTGAAGAAAAATAAATTCAAATGTCTTGCTGCCTTTACTTGTCTTAGAACATGTGCTTCTAACTCTTGGTTTTTTGATAGTGGTTGTTCAAGGCATATGATAGGTAACAAAAGCATACTCACTGACTTCAAGACTTTGAAAAATGGGGAAGTCACATTTGGAGATGGTAAGTCTTGTAAGGTACTTGGTAGTGGCACTCTAAATTCTGAAGGACTACCAAAGTTACAAAATGTTCTTTTGGTTGATGGACTTAAAACTAATCTAATTAGTATAAGTCAAATTTGTGACCAAGACTTGTTTGTAAATTTTTCTCTTGATAATTGTTTTGTGCTTGACCAAGATAGAAATTGTGTTTTGAAGGGTTATAAATCTGTTGATAATTGTTACACATTATCTCAATCACACAATTGTCACACAATTACAAGAAGTGATACTAATTTGTGTCATGAAAAACATGATCATGTGGATTGTGAAAATTTGAGAAAAATTGGAAGTATGAGTCATGTTCATGATTTATCGATTTTAAGTAAATATTATTTTGGTAAATGTGAACCAGGTCGATTGGGAAAACATTTGAAAATTTCTCATGAAAAATGTTTTTGTGTTGATGCTGTGTCGCGACACACTAAGGATCTTGTTGAAAATAAAACTTTGGTCTTAGAATATATTGAGTGTGACAAACAAATTGAAGATATTTTTACAAAAGCCCTTGAAACTGTAACGACCCAAATTGACTAATTAGGCTTAAGGGCCTTTATTAGTGTGCCTGGAGGGCATAATGGAGATTATGTGTGATTTTTATGATTAAGATGCATGATTATGATTTTAAGCATGTTATATGACTATGTGTATTATGTTATGTGATAATTATGATATGTGAATCATACCACGTGGTTGTGGTGATATCAATGTGATGCACGTGCCGAGACGGTCCTAGAAAGCTAGATAGTGGTAACTGGTGATTTGGTAACCTGCGTAACTGTTAGTAACCATAGAGAGTAACAAGTTTTGCTGGAAAGTGGTAGAATTGTAAAGTAAGTAAAAAGACAAGTGTGCCCTTGAGGTTTAGTTAGAAAGGGATATTTGAGGAAGGCTAAAGTGGTCTTTTGGCAGTGAATAGATGAGCTTCAGCTGAGGAAAAGTTAGTCACGTATAACACTTAGGAAGATTGATTTATGCTGAAAATTAGAGGAAAATCTAGAAGAAAGGAGAAGAAGAGGGAAGCTGAAGTTGGGTGACCTAAGAAGGGAATTCTGATGATTCAAGGCAATTAAGCTAAACCTAGGCCAAGATTACTCAGAGGTAAGGGTCTATCTATGATTTGTTTAAGTCTCAAGTCTGGTTTTTTTGGAGGATAAGCATGAATTGAAGCAAGTTTGTGGCTTGTTTTGCATGAAAACTCAGCTGGTTTGTCAAGGGGAAACTCAGTTTAAAGCTTGGATTGGAGGAAGCTCAAGTTGAATTTTTGATTGAGGTAAGGGTATTAAACATGTTTGCAATCTCATAGCTGTTATGATTTAAGGATTTAGAGGTTTGGTTTGTACTTTTCTCCACTTTTGGTTTAAGTGTTGAAATCTGAAACTTAAGTGTGAATTCTGAGAATAGTTGTGTGATTGAGTTAGATTATGATGTTTGTAGGTTGTTGAAAGGTTTATTTGGGGTTTTGAGTTGGTTTTGAGGCTTAGGTATAAGTTTGGGGTGATTTGGAGTAATTTGGGTTCGGGAAAACGCAAGGGAAAAACCCAGAATTCTGGGCTCGCGAAGGAGCGCCGCGGCGCGAGGCTGTTTCTGGGCGGTGTGTGTGCTCTCTGACTTGCTGGGCGCCACAGCCCTATAGGGCAGCGCCGCGGCGCTAGGCCAATTTCAGGATGTTGGAATTTGCAATTTTGAGCCTTTGCTCCGGGGGTTCGGGGGATGTCTTCTGTGCATTGTTTTAGGGATTTGAGGGTTCCGAGAGTGTGGGATTGGTTCCGGGGAGGTAGCTTTGGATTGATTAGTGAAAAAGGATGTTTCATTTGTGTTGTGATTAGGACTTTGGAGAGGCTCGGGGTAGAGGACCGTGCTCGCGGCTTCGTGGCATCGGAAACCAGTGAATTGAAAGGTAAGAAAACTGCACCCGGATAAATGTTGGTGATGGGACTAAGTGCTCCTAAGAATTGTGTTGTGTCAATGTTGGTATCACGCCAAGGGACATGTAAAAGCGGCCTAAGAGTGTCGTACTTGATATTAGCGCACAGGGCACGGATTGGCCACTGGGAGCCAAGAACAACGGGATAACAAAGGGAGCAGCCTGAGGGCGCTAGCCCTGGTTATCGTTTGTGAATTGCGTATATTATGAAATGAAATGCCTAGTATGTGGAATACTTGACTATACTAACTGATGATGTATCTGAGTTTATGTGGTGCAATGTGAGATATTGACTTGTCTGCTAATTGTTCAAGCTCTATTGTTGTTGTGTTTTCTTGCTGGGCCTTGGTTCACGGGTGCTACGTGGTGCAGGTAAAGGCAAGGGCAAGTTGGACCAAGCCTGAGGTGGTGAGCTCCGAGGTGGAATGTACATAGCCAGTGGTTCGACTGCCACGGTCGAGGAGTGGACCAGGACAGGGGTCACCTAACTACTAGTTTTGCCTTAGCATGGCCAGTTGTTGTATATAAACCCTGAGTCTTTTGTAAACGGTCTTTGAACTTAATATTTTTGGGATCCCATGTAACAGATAATACTTTTTAATGGAAATGTGGCTTTTGAGACCAAAACGCTTTTAACCCTAGTTCCTTAATAGTTTCAATAACACGATTTTATTTAAATGACTTGATTAGCAAGTCTGACACTTTAGAAACACACAGTGTAACGGTCTTGGCTATCCAGGGCGTTACAGAAACGGTCAGGTTTTATTCCCTCGGGAAATCCTTGGGGGTTTGTACTAATTAAATATTGTTTGTGTTGTGCCATATCCATGTGCTAGAAAGAGTTGCTTGATGTCCTCTTGTTCTTGTCCAAATAGAAAGTCTCAAACATTATGACAAAATGTATTTTTACTACTTGTTAAAATTTATAGTTAATATATATCATGCACATTTAAAAAAAACATCAAAATAAATAGTCCTTCCAATTAATATTCTTCCAAATCAATCTGTGTTTGTAGTGTATGAGCATTTGATCCTTGAAAGTATTTTCAGGCTCCATCTTAGAATAAAGCTACCTTCACTGTTGTGTAAAATGCTATCTTTGAGTAAGTTGGAACTATGTAACTAAAAGTTATGTAAAAGATACTCTACCGTTGATAAATGCAGCCTTCAGTATAGTGTGAAAGCGTCTAATTTGGGTACTCTTTGAGAAAAAGGCTAAAAATTGCTACATAGGGCAATGACCTTGAAAAAGGCTAAAATTGTCATACAGGGCAATGATCTCTGCTTTCACAATCATACACAAATGCTTAAGATATACTGTTGGAAAAATTTGTAAGACTCATACACACTTATTAATTTGGATGAAATATTTTTTGTGTTAGGAGTAAATATTTTGTGATTTAAAAAAAAAAATAAAGCATGATTTATATTAAATATATTTTCTAACCTTATAGTAAAAATATGTTAAGAATTAATGTTTGTTACTTTCTCCAAGGACAAGGCACGAAGACATTGGGCACAATCAGAATAGGATATTTTTGGTACTTTTGTTTATATATTATATTATATAAAAAAAAAGGACTTGACCGTGGCTATCAAGAAAAGGAAACTGTGGTAATATGTTGTTTTTTATTTTGTCACTTATTATATTATTTGTCATCAAAAGTTTCTATTTTTGGTTTATGTTCCTTGATTGTGCAAAGTTTTTTTCTTTGGGATATCAATTCATTAATTTGGTCTTAAAAAGGAATAAAATCAAATCCCTGAGTGCCATTTTCTTCTCTTTATAATCGGTCAAAGAGAGACTCATTTCCTCATTCTTTCAACAACAAAAAAAATTTATCTTTGTTTTTGTTTGTTGCAACTATGGTGAAAACTCACGACAGTGGAGTACATGCATTTCCCATTGGTAACAACCGTCTCGCTCACCACAAAGAAGGCTTGAAAAATTGTGTTGTCATTGCCTTTTGGTTTTTTTTGATAGACAAAGAGGGGGAGTAGTAGTTTGACTCTTTGGATTGTTTTTTGTGTTGGTATTACTCTGTTGGCTTATTGATAGACAACAAGGGGGAGTAAGGTTTATTTTGTTGGGTCTTTATCTTGGGTTTTTATCTTGTTAAACTTTCTCAAAAAGTTAACCTTGTTTATGATATTGGTTATAATTGAGATGTCTTTCGCAGGGGGAGTAATGTAACATTACTATTTGCTCTAATCTGGTTTGTCTTTGCAGGATCTTTCAAAATAAACTCTTAAAATATTTTTGTCTATCAAGTTGCCAAAGGGGGAGATTGTAAAGTCCTTTATTGACTAACTTTATTTTAGACAAAATATTTAAAGTTTTTAAGGAAAATCAGTAGCATATCCATATTGATTCTTGATTTAATGATTCAGCTGATTTTCTTGTGTGAAAATATCTTTTAAGTGTGAATACATTTTTTTACCTTATTTACCACATATCAACATTATTTGGTAATAATATGTATTACAATTATCTTGAGATTATTTTCAGGGATTATGTTTATTCTGGAATAAAGAAGGTGTCGAAAATGAACATGGTCAAAAGAAATGACCATGTTCATTCTGCCAGATAAAACTGATTACGTTGCTGACTCATCAGTTTCCTTTTCTGTCAACACAGAATTCATCTGACTGGCTGATTTCCTAAATCAAAGGAATTTGCAAAGTGATTTCAAAGATGTCAGAAAATGATGGCCTTGGACGATTTCCTTGCCTATAAATATCTTGCCAAGGCCTTTGGAATTTTCACCTCTTCCATTTTGAATATTTATAAACATTACGTTATTTTGAAGAGTATCTTTATTTTTAGAGATTAAGTTTGTTCACCTTAATCTTTGTGAGAGTGCTGAGTGTACTTGTGGATATCTATCTAGTCCATTGTAAACAGATAGTGTCTATTGTGAACGTGTTCATAAAGTATCTTCGGGAGAGGATTCTATCTAAGTCTCACTTCGGGAGGAAGTGTGCACTCGCTATTCTTTGAAGGGAGTTCAAGAGAATTAGCATTTCATCAAATCAGATTCGTAGAGAAGAGTACGACAAGATTGCGACAATAGTTTAAGAGGGAGTCTTACATTGTTTAAGTCGATGCTTTTGTACACATTGTTTCTTTACTAAATGGTTTATTCTCTGGGCGTGGCCCCAAGGAGTAGGTTATCCGAAAGGGTTTCTGAACCTTTTAAAAAATCCGATGTGTTCTTTATTGTTTTGCATTGTCTATTTATTGTGTTCAATTTTTGTCGTGACAAGTTCAGATTCTGTCCCGACAGAACTGCTATCTGTGTAAACAATTAATTACCATTCCGCAATTTAATTAATTCACATGGTTTAATTAATTTGGTAATTACTAAAAACGGAATTTCAGAAAAAATGAGAGATTTCCCATCTTGTTTCAGGGAAAATTAATGGAGTTCAAGTTGCAGATTCTTCTTTGTCAAACAGCAGAAAAAGTGCCCAGAATTCAGTTACTTGTGTCTATCAATGTCGGCTTGGAGGAAGGTCTTGCTTGATTACTGTGTCATGGAGTAAAAACTTAATGGGTCAAGTCCTTACTGTGGTAATTGATGACTCTTCGAATCAGTGTCTTTGTAAGGTTGATATTAAACCATGGTTATTCTCCAAGAGAAAAGGTTCAAGGAGCTTGGAACCGTATTCTAGTAAGATTGATATATATTGGGACTTTTCTTCTGCAAATTTTGGGTTCGGCCCTGAACCATTGGAGAGGTATTATGTGGGAGTTTTGGTAGATCGACAAATGGTTCTCCTTCCTAGGGATTTGAGAAAAGAAGCTTTCAAAAAGACTAGTGGAACTCCAATGCCTTCAGATGTTGTATTTGTTGCCAAGAAGGAACACATCAGTAGTTGGCTATGAAGATATGGGTGATTCTTTTAAGGGCTATGATGTACGGATATTCCCAAATCAAGTAAGGTGATTCTGTGTAACAACTGGTGGTAAGAAGTTGATGGATTTCAGGGTCAGGTTATAGTATTAGGCTAGAAGATCACAAAGAGAAGATGAAATTTTCTACAACAGAAAAGGTAATATTGTTTTCAGACTTTTGGTTTTAATGAAAGCAAAAATCTAATTGTTGGACTTTTAGATGTATTCTAATGAATTGGGGGTCTTATGTTGATCCAGATATTGTGTGTTTCTCATCATTTTAGCCTAAAGAAGATGGTGGCATTGGAAGTGAGGTGGACAGAAGCAAGATAATAATCGGACAAGTGTTCTTCTTTTCCTTAATTACTTAATCATTTGTTATTGTTACTTAATTGTTTGTTATTCTTAAATCATAAATTTCTTAAATTGAGGGTGCAAGATTTTGTTCTAGTTGTGGCACACAATGGCAATATAAAGAACCCAAAGTTGAAGCTACTGAGGAATTCGATGAGCCAACTATTGCATTGCAAAGTCAACAACCTCCTACACCCAAATTAAAAAGGCTACGATTTAATGATGCACTTGAACCTGGTGCCTCTCAACCTTCAATCTCAAGTTCAAACCATAAAAGAGTTAGCCACCTTATGTTCGAATTCTTCTCCCAGACGTACACACCTCCGGCGACATCAGACCCAAACCCCGATGTCAACTTTTGGGTTTGAGGGAGGAGATGTTGATTTCTTTGGGTTTTGGGAGGAGCTCTCGATGTCAACTTCTGGGTTTTCTAGGTTTGAGGGAGGAGATGTAGAAGTCGACTTCTGGCTTTGAGGGAGGATATGTGGGATTCGAAGTCGACTTGTATTTTGGGGAAGGAGATGTTGAATGTATTTCTGGGTTTCATTAATTTTGAAATTTAAGATTTTTTTTTTAATTTTAGTGTACAGCCCCAAACAAACATTAGAATGACACGTGTACTATAGTAACGGGGTAAGTGCTCGGTATTAATGGATTCTCATTCCACTACACACTGCAAGAAAAATTCTTTTTAGCAGCGACTTTATTAGTGGCGACAAAGCATGTTTGTCGCTGATACTACCTCAGATAATTTTTTTAATTAAAAATATTATTAGCGGCGACACGTGTCGCTGCTAATAAATTCAAAATACCTTGAAAAAAATGTGGGAAATTTCCCACAAACTTGAATATATAAGACTATTAGCGGCAACACATGTCGCCGCTATTAGTCACCACGTCAATTAAAAGTAATAGCAGCGGTGACACGTGTCGCCGCTAATAGTGACCCCGATATCAGCCCCTTCCCTCAACTTCTCCTTCCTCATTTCGCAATTTTCTCCAAAAAAAAACCTCATATCTGAGCCATCCCCTCCCTCTCCCCGAGCCCATTGTCCACCTCTCTCTCTAGGTCCATCGCCTCCACCACACCGACACCACCACCACCAATATTTATATATAGGTATATATAAATATATATGGGATATTTGCGGCAATAATGCCTATGTAGTTAGGTTTGTTGCACTTAAATGCTTATGTAAATTTTTTTGTGGCAATAATGCCTACCGTTAATGTTTTGGTGCAGCCGTTGGTCCCTAGGCTGTTAAGGGTATACAGGGTACACGTGGCACAATCCGATTGGGTTAAATTATTAAAATTTTAAAACAATATTAATATATATATGTTTTCTAATCTAAAACAAAAAAACTAACCATTAATAAAAGGTATTTTTTTTAATATCTTAATAACATTTCTAAAACTAATCTAAAACAAAAAAAATAGAAAAATTCCTTACCCAGAATATAACACAAAATATAACAATCGAAAATCCAATCGAATGAATCCCTAAAAATCCTTTACCCAGAAAGTTCAAAGGAGGAGCTTGAGAGAAATCAGTCAAGGAAGCCATCCATTTCGCGATAGGAGCATGGAAGAGACGACAATGGCTTCGCCTCTACAATGCCGACCATTCGACAACCGGAGGAACAACCACTCGGATACGGTGAGTTATTTTCTTTTGTACAGAACCTGTTGACTGGGCTTCATTTCTTCTCAAAGTATTTTTACAATTTTTTGGGGAGAATGACAATGATACTCTATATAGAGCAGTTTGGGCGGGTAAGGGTATCGGTTTTCAAGTTTTTTGGGTTGAGAGTTTTGTTGATTCACAGTAAGTGGTATTATTAAATTTGGGTCAAATTGTTGTTGGGAAGCATGTGCATACAATTGACAGAGTGGGGTCCATTGAAATATATGCTTTGTTTATTGAGGGAATCTTTATTGTTGTGGTTCATGGTTCAATCGTGTGGTGGAATATGTTGCTCTTCAAATGTGTGAAAAATATTGTGTTTCGGTTTGTGTGTGTGAAGTGTTGACATAGCAGCTTTTAATTCTGTTGACTAGGGCAATATTCTAAACCAAAGTTGTCTTTATTTAACAGGTGGCCATACTAACATTTTCACTATTGCAATACACCATGGGGGAAGCTGGTGTACTCCATTCGGCAATAGAAGATATGAAGGAGGTAAAGTTGATTATGTTGATTGGGTGGATACTGATTACTTCACTAGGATGAAATTGGATGGAATGGCCTTGGACTTAGGACATAAACTTCCAGTGGGTTTTTTGTACAAACTAATAGGAAAGGTTCTTAATATGGGCTTCATGGTGGTAGGGGATAAGGAGATCCTAAGAATTGTGGAGGATATTGAGAAGAATCGGGATACAAAGATTGACATATATCTTGTTTTTCCTGAAACAATCTGACTTTTAGATTGGAAGGAAGATTCAGAAGTTGTTAAACATGTCCCTACTACCACTTTACCTCCTCTGAAAAGATGTATTATAGAGGAACTACCAGATGATTGTGATGTCCCTGCAGATGTTGTTGGTATCCTTGTTGATGCAGCCATGGATGGGGAACAGGAAGAGTTTGATGTTGATCAATATTCAGAGGAATTTCAGGGTGCTGACTTTGATGAACCTGATGCAGAGGAATATGAAGAAGAGAATAACTACATGGATTATGAAAGTGATATGGAGAACCAAATACCAGAGGTGGTTGTGCTTTCATATTCAAAGGATGATATTGGTGATGTGAGGGAAGAAACAGTTGAGGAGAACCAAGAACCGATTCAAGGTGACAGAAATGGGAAAGGAAAGCAAGTTGATGTGAGGGAAAATACAGCTGAGGAGAGCCAAGACAAAGTTCAGCGTGACAGAAAAGGGAAAGGAAAGCAAACTGGCTGTAGTAGAAGAAAGAATGATGAAGATTTCATATTGGAGGAGGAAGAATTTGAGCAAGATGTTGAAGCTGAGATAGAGATGGGTACACAGTCTGACCCCAGGAAGTGGTGGCAATCAGTTTCAAATTTTTGTACTCAAAATGTTGATGATGGAGACCCAGATTGTATATGTTCTGAGGAGGAGTTACACGAATTGAAGTCAAATGATGAGTTTGATGCTGGAAAAAATTCCAAAGAATTCAACCTGAAAACCAAAATGCAAAACTTCCAATTTGTTCTTGGCATGGAATTTGCCACTGTTACAATTTTAAGGAATGCAATAAGGGAGTGCTTTATTGAAGGTGATCGAGAATATGTATTTATTGCCAATGATTCAAATAGAGTTAAAGTTAAGTGCAAAGGTGCAAACTGTGAATGGATGTTGTTTTCTTCAACAGTTAACAAGACAGATGGCAAGACAATGAGGGTCAAAACACTTGTTGACAAGCATATTTGTGGCATTGTTTTGGACAATAAAAAGCTGACCTCAACTTGGCTTGCAAAGCACTTTTTGGAGCAATTTAGGCTAAATCTGAGTATGGAATACACTGCATTTAGGGAGATAACTATAAAGAACAAGTACTCACGTGTGTCTGGCAAGAAATTTTACATAGCCAACAAAAAAGCAAGGAAGACATTGGAAGGGTCTATCAAGGAACAATACGCCATTCTTGATGATTACTGTAAAAAGTTGTTGGCTACCAATCCTGGCTCTACTGTGAAGTTGAAAACTAATTTGGTTAATGGGAGAAGGAAATTTCAGCGTCTTTATATATGTCTTAAGGAATGTAGAGATGGCTGGTTGGGGGGTTGTAGACCTATAATTGGTCTTGATGGATACTTTTTGAAAGGATATTGTAGGGGAATTTTATTGGCTGCAGTAGGCATTGACAGTAATAACTCCATGTTTCGCATTGCCTACTGTGTTGCTGAAAACGAAAACACTGAGGTTTGGACTTGGTTCGTGGAGCTATTGAAGGATGATCTCAGGAATTTGAGTCCTACCAAGGTGACAATGATGAGTGATCGTCAAAAAGGATTAGAAAATGCAGTGGGAGCCATCTTTAGTGGGTGTGAGGTGAGTGATTAGTGTGCCGGGAGGGCATAATTGGTTTATGTGTGAATTTAATAGTTTAACGCATGATTCGGTGATAAGCATGCTTGTATGGTTATATGAATGTAAATGTGATTATATACTATGATTGTGAGGACCACATTATTCTGTGGGTAATTCTGCAGCATGCAACTTGAGGCGATCCTAGGGAGCTAGTTAGCGGGAAAGTCACAACGGGACCTAATACTTGACTTGGGGCGAGTTAAGAGGTATTTTAGGTGTTGGATGGTTATTTAGGTTATCGGGTTATGGAAATAAATAATTGGAGATATATTTGAGGTTAGAAAGCTTAGGTGGGAATACTGGGGAATTTTACCATTTTGCCCTCGGGAACGTTTCCGGCACCCCGAGCATCGGGATTAACTTAATTGCTTAAGGGTAGATGGATAAAACTTAGAAAACATTGGAAATATCAAGAACCAACCCTTCTCTCTCTTTCCTTCTCTCTTCTTCTCTCTCAAGGAAAATCACTAAAAACTAAGGAGATTTAGTTATGAAGTTTTTGGGGCTGAATTCTAAGAGTTCTTAGGTTCTTAACTTCAAGGTTAAATTAAGGCAGCAAGCTTGGGAATTAGCTCAAAATTTTCTTAGAGGAGTGGTTCTGGAGTGAAGGTAAGCTCGAATTTATGATTTAATGTTTGAATTCTAGTGTTTTCTTGACTGATTTTAGATTTCTTGAGTGTGTGGGTTTCAGAAATCAGAGTGGTGTTTTGATGAGTTTTTAGGTTAGGTTTCTACTGGCTTGTGCTTCTGGAATCATGGATGAATGTTTGTGATAGTTGTGGAATATAATTGGGATGGTTTTGGATGGTTTTGAATGAGGTTTGAGAGTTAAAAATGGAGGTTTTTCTGGGTTCAAAGGGGTCGGGCCGCGGCATAGTTCTTGGTGAGTTGCGGCCCTCTAAAGCTGATGGGTGTTGGAGATGGAGGGCGGGCCGCGACATGGTCTATGTAGGGCCGCGACCCGTGTCTGGTTCTGAGCTTGGATGGGCTCTGTTTGGGGGCCATGCCGCGGCATGGGAGGCTTGAGTCGCGGCCCTTAAGGAAATTTGGGATTTTGGGATTTTAAGCATGGGAATTTAACCTAGGGTGCTCGGGATCAAATCTACTACCGTGCTTGGTGGATTTCGATGTTCTGGAGACTAGAACCTTATCTAGAAGCCCTTTTACAATTATTAATGGTATCCCTTATCTTGATTATGACTAGGTTTAAGCTAGGGGCTCGGGAAACAGATCGTGCTCAAGAGGCATCTCACGTGACCAGTACATTTGGAAACTAAAGGTAAGAAAACTACACCAAGTTGTGAATTTATAATGGGACTAAGGGTTACCTGTTTTTTATGCTTTGTAGAGGATGGTATTATGCCATGTAAATAGTAGACAAATGGCCTAAGAGTGCCAAAGTTTACATTAGCATACAGGGCGCGCCTCGGCCGCTTGTAGCTGAGGACAGCTTATTATGCACTGAGCTTAGTTTAAGCGGGCTAGAGTCAGTGGGGTAAAACAGAGGGTACGACCTAAGGTGTCGACCTTCATTATCATGTGATTTGATTGTTATTATTGTTTGGTGGATTTGTCATGCTGAATAGCTGAGTGTTGATTGGTTAAATCTTTGGTTGTATCTACGTGCTATGTGATTAGTGTGGTATGTTAAGTGTATGATCATGCTTAAAGGGTTATTAAATTGTTATCATTGTTTGTTATATAATGTGATGTTTTCTTGCTGGGCCTTGGCTCATGAGTGCTTCGTGGTGCAGGTAAAGGCAAGGACAAGCTTGATCAGCCCTGATTCGAAGAGCTCTGAGAGCAGAATGTACATGAACAGCTGCTCAGCTGCCACGGTTGAGGGGAGACAGGAACAGGAGAACCATAAACGTTTGTTTTACCTTTAGAGTGGCTAGTGGTTGTTTGTACTCTGGAAATTTTGTAAACTGACTTTCAAACGCTGTTCCTTTTGGGATCCCATATGTAAAAATGTTTAGTTATATGAAAAGTATCTTTTGAGACCAAAAACTTTTAACCTTAGCACATTAATGATTTTAGCAACACGTTTTGAACTAAATGACTTAATTAGCAAGTCCTGCACCTTTATAAGTACACAGTGTAGCGGTCTTGGCTGTCCAGAGCGTTACAGGGAGGGTCTATCCATTCAAAGAAATTACACCCACCATGAATTTGAGTTTTCCTAAACATACAAAGTTTCTAGTCAATACCCATAATCATTTATTCAATGAATCAGATTACAAAAACAAATGAAGACCAATCTTACTTGATACTTGTTGCATGTTCTGAATCTTCGCCTAGGATTTTTGTTTGTCCAAGCCGTTCTTTCTACCATTGGCCTTGGTGGTCGACAATGGTAATTTTTTTCAATCTCCATTAACCTACTGCAAAAGATGCCCTAACCCCCAATTCGAAGGAATTACAAGTTCTCTTCCAGTGGATTGAAGTGCTATATTGTCGGGGGGAGAGAGTCAGGGTGAGGTCAGGGGAAAGCGTCGAGGTGAGGTCGCCTTCTCTGGGTGTGGGTGTTCAATCGTCTTTTCTAGGGATGTTTTGTGGCTGTGAGGTTTGCAGATCATTTTTTTAGGTTAGATGTTATTAATCTCGTAATATTAATTATTTTTGTTTTAGATTAGTTATAGAAATGTTATTAACATATTAAACAAAAAAAGATTTTAGGTTTTGTTAATATTTTTTAAAATTTTAATAATTTAACCCAATCAGGTTGTGCCACGTGTAACATGTATACCCTAACGGCTCAAGGACTAACGGTTGCACCAAAACATTAACGGTAGGCATTATTGCCGCCAAATTTTTTACATAAGCATTTAAGTACAACAAATTTAACTACATATGCATTATTGCTGCAAATATCCATATATATATATGTATTTTTTTTATTTTTTATTTTATTTTTCAGTTTATATTTTTTTGTTTTTATTTGTTTTATTTTTCTATTATTACTTTTACATATATGTGTCTCTCTGTATATGTGTGTGTATATATATATGTATAGTGAATGTGTATATATGTATAATTTTATAATCTATTTTTATTTTATTTTGTTTTCTATTTTTAATTATTTTAGTTTTGTGTTATATATATATATATTGTATAGACTATATATGTGACTGTGTGTATATGTGTATGTGTGTGCTTATATATATATATATATATATATATATGTATAGGCTATATATGTGTGTAACTGTGTGTGTATGTGTGTTTATATATATATATATGTGTGTGTGTGTGTGTGTGTGTGTGTGTATGTATGTGTGATATACATGTGTGTGGGTGTGTGTGGTGTATATGTATATGTGTGTGAGGTGTTTATATATATATATATGTTTTATGTATTTATTTTATATGTGTTATAATTTTTTTACTAACTTTGTTTTCTATTTAGGAGAAAATTTGGTGTAATTTTTGGACCCTTTTCTTTAATTGGCATGTGTCTCTTATTTCTTGTTTTATTATTATTATTATTATTATTATTATTATTATTATTATATCCTAAATATCCATCCATAATGAATTATGTTCTAGGATACACATTGGGTGCTGCGGTGATAAGGGGGGTTATGAACTTGCATGTATCAGTGAAGTAGGTTCTGTGAAATTTTTGTGTTGCGGAGATATAAGGAAGAAACTTATGGTGTGTTGTTTGAATTGTTTTTTTTAACTATTTACAAATGGTAAGTCACTAGTATAGGGGAGATGCTGCCCATTTTTTTGTAGATTTATAGGGTCGAAGGTCGGGATATAGTCTTTATAGGGTCGGGGGTCCGGATAGGGTTCATATGGTCGGTGTAACGTCTCAAATTACCTAATAAGACTTAGGGCCTTAATTAAGGGGCCAGTATGGCAAATTATGAAAAATTATGTGTTTATGTGATATATATGTGTGTTCATTATATGATTATGTGAGTTATATCATAATATGACTAGATATGCAAGTTTAGGTGTATTAAATATGTATGTGGGCCTATTTCTTATTAGAATGGCAACTTTCGTAATTTGGCCCATTACGGATATATTTGGAGTATATGTGCATATATGTAATATATGTATGAGACCACATTATTATGTGGGTATATTGGGGTTACTCGACATGAGGCAATCCTAGGTAGCAAGTTAGCGGGAAAGTCACAACGGGATCTAATACCCGACTCGGGGTGAGTCAAGGGGTATTTTGGGTATCTAGTACATTATCGGGTTATCAGGTAATGGGAATAAATATTCGAGGATATATTTGGAGTTAGTGAGATTAGGAGGAAATTCTGGGGATTTTGACAATTTCACCCTCAGAGACGTTTTTGGTACCCCGAGCCTCGGGATTTACTTAGAGTTACTTAGATTCTAAATAACCTCACAAATACAAAAAACACGTTCTCTCAACACTCAGCAAACCTTCTCTCTCTCTCTCTCTCTCGATTTGTTGGGAATTCTTACGATTTAGGAGGAATCGAGGCTAGCTTAGGCTTGGGATTGCTTGGGGAGAAGCTTAGCATCATTTGAGGCAACTAAGGTAACGATTTCCAGCCTTGAATCTCCCTGTTTCTCTGGTTTTTAGCTATGTTCTGGAGTTTAGAAACTCAACTCTGAATTTTGGGATTTGATGAGGTCTTGGCCAAGTTTAGGCTTGGGTTTTGTGTGTTTTGAGGTGCTAAATTGATTGGGAACTTTACCTTAGGGATTTAGCTATGTTTGGATAGGTTTTTGGTGGGTTTTGGCTTGAAGAAAACAGGGAAATTTATGAGTTTTCATGTCGAGTCGCGACCCTATTCTTGGGGGGTCGCAGCTCTCATGAACGAGAAGGAGAAAGAGGTGTTGAACCTCCATTTGAGTCACGGTAGGAGAGCCTTGGGCTCTCTGACTTGGGGCAAGCCAAGACTCTTTTGTTTTGAGCCGCGACGCTTGAAAGGTTTTTGTGCCCTAAGAAGGTTTTGAGTGCGGGAACTCAAACCTAAGGGCTCGGGATCAATCCTACTACCTGGTTTAGTACAATTCGACATCCCGGAGGCTAGGACTCGGTCCGAAAGCCTTTATTCACTCGTTTTAATGGGATTATGTATTATGGTTGGGACTATAGGTCATCGCTAGGGGCTCGAAACCAGGATCATGCTCGAGGGTCGTTCTTAGTATACATTGCACTTGGACCTAAGGTAAGCAAATTGCACCCAATATGTGATATATGTGATTAGGGCTTAGCCCAGTTGTTGATTATAACTATGAATAGGGCTCGGCCCCTGAGAATGAATGTGATTAAGAAATGTTTGTGCTCGTTGATTAAACATGCTTGAATGCTCCGTGTTTGGCTAGTTGTTTAATGATTGTATGCATTGTCTGTGTAGTTAGGGCTCGACCCCATTAAGGAACATGGTTATACTATGGTTATATTTAATTGACTGAGATATATGATTAATATGTATGCATACTTGTATTATCTGGAGTATATTTATCTGTATATGTATTTGTTTGTCTGGCTATCTGAATATCTGGTTAAGGCCTTGACTTATTAGTCAAGGGCGGCAATAGCATGCTGCGCTCTGGTCGAGAGGCTTAGGCCTAATCAGAGACATACTAATATGTTGTCCGACCCTATGGTCGTTGGAAAAAAGAGTGCTTGGCTAGCTCTATGGCTAGTTACTCAAAGCAAAAGGCAAGGGCCTCATGTGACTCTATGGTCAGATAGCTAGGGCATAGGGCCCTGGGTTGACTCAATGGTCATCTATTCAAGGAAGCGGGGCCCGAAAATGAACCAATGATCATTTATTTGTAATTGTATGCATGCATGAGTATGTTATTACTGCTAGGCATGCTAACTATATTTCCAAAATCTATATTTCCTATTCATGCACATGTTTAAGTTTTCTTGCTGAGTCTTGGCTCAAGGGTGCTATGTGGTACAGGTAAGGAGAAAGGAAAGCTAGAACAGCCATGAGTTGGAGAGCTTCAGTGGTGACATGTACATATGCGGCTGCTCGTCCACCATGGCTAAGGATATCTCAGAGGAACTAGGGTTGTATCCCTTATTTAGCGCTTAGGCCGGCTGGTTGTAACTTTTGACTTGTATATACTCTTTTAAACATTTGTTTGTATCATTTTGGGATCCCATGTATGTATTAAACTTTTAAATGAAAATTCAAAGTTTCATTTGACAAAAAAATTTAACCCTAGCCCTTGACATTAACCTTAGTTACACGTTTATAACCAAATGACTTTGATTAGAAAGTCTAGCACTATTTAAAGTACACAGTGTAAAGATTAGGAGGAAATTATAGTTAGGATACTTTCGGGTGTCGGGATAGGGTCTTTATAGTGTCGAGGGTCGCGATAGGGTCTTTATAGGGTTGAGATAGGGTCCTTATAGGGTCAGGGGTCGGGATATGGTCTTTATAGGATCGGCGTAGGGTTCATAGTGTTGGGATAAGGTCGAGGTCGAGATAAGGATTTTATAAGGTCGGGAGAGGGTTCATAGGGTTGGGATAAGGTCAAGGGTCGAGATAGGGTCTTTATAGTGTCGAGGGTTGGGATAGGGTCGTTATAGGGTCGGGATAGGGTCCTTATAGGGTCAAGGTTGGGATATGGTCTTTATACGGTCTGGATAGGGTCCTTATAGGGTCGGGGGTTGAGATATGGTCTTTATAGGGTCGAGATAGGGTCGGGGCCAGGATAGGGTCTTTATAGGGTCGGGATTGGGATAGAGTATTTATAAGGTTGGGATAGGGTTCATAGGGTCAGGATAGGGTATTTATAGGGTCAGGATAGGGTCGGGGATCGCTATAGGGTCTTTATAGGGTCGGGGGTCAAGATAGGGTCTTTATTGTATCGGGATAGGGTCAGGGGTCAAGATATAGTTTTCATAGGGTTGGGATAGGGTCAGGGGTCAGGATAGGGTCTTTATAGGGTCGGGATAGGATATGATGGTTATTATCATATAGTGATAATTATTATTATTTCTAATAACAAAAATATTGTAATTATCTCTGATAACAAAAAAAATTGCTATTATTTCTAATAACAAAAAGTCATAGACATAGACCTAGTAGATGCATTGGAGATAGTAATCTGTGTCAATGTATTCATCTAGTATTCCCTCATTTTTTCAAGATATTTCTTCAAATATCTTGAAAAAATGGGGAGTACTAGATGTCTGCTTACTATCTCCAAGGGATCCACTACTTCGCGATAAGAGTATTAGATATAATTTTTTTTGATAATTTTATGTTATTTCATTTTAACTTTTTATTACAAAAGAAAATAAAAATGGTAAACATGCTCACCGACCAAGTCAACCAATTGACATAATTAATATTTTTAAATTGTATATTATTATATTTACTGCAGATTGATAAGAGTTTGTCAGAATTGAGAAATAGTGCCAATGATGCTTATTGGAATGGTCTCAAAAATTTCATGAATATGGCGTCACAACACAAATATTGTGACAGGAGAATAATATTTCCATGCGTCAGATGCATAAATCTTAGACTGCAAACTTTGGATGTCGTTTAGGCACATATATTCGATCGGGGTTTCCAACAGAGTTATGAACACTAGATTTACCATGGGTAAGTCAATGAATATGTTGTTGATGAAGGGGTGGATGAGAATGAGCCCGTAGATGAGATGCGAGACGTCGTTGACAATTTCCTTTTACCGAACAATGCTGAAGAAGCTAACAGTGGAATGACTCAGTACTATGACAAGTTATTCGACGAGATTGAAGCTGAGTTGTATCCAGGTTGTGATTGGATATCATCGCCTAACTTTTTAGCTAAGTTGATGCACCTGAAAGTGAGGGGGAAGATATCGAACAACACATTTGATGAATTGTTGAAGTTATTAAAGCTTGCATTTCCAAAGGAAAACAAAATTCCAACATCCCACTACGAGGCTAAAAAAAACTGAGTAAATTAGGGTTGGGATACCAATCAATACATGTGTGTAGATATGACTGTTGCTTATTTTATAAGGAGCATGCATCTAAAGATTCATGTCTGGTGTGCGGGAGTAGCAGGTGGATAAATGAGAAGAATAAAGAGAAAAATGTTCCGCATAAGGTGATGCGTTATTTTTCATTGATTCCCTCAATAAAAAGATTGTACAAATCAAGGCATACAGCTAAAGAGGTACTATGGCATCATACAGGGAGATCGAAAGAAGAGGAGATGATGCGTCATCTGGTTGATGGGTTAGAATGGAAGGATTTTGACGCCATACATCCTGATTTTACAAGAGATCCTAGAAATGTTTGTCTGGGCTTGGCTGCCGATGGGTTTAATCTATTTGGCAACATGAGTTTATCGTACAGCATGTGGCCTGTTGTGTTGACGAACTATAATCTGCCACCCTGGATTTGTATTAATGACCATTGTTTCATGCTGACTCTTCTTATGGATGTATTTTTAGGCCAAAATCACCAGGTAAGGATATGGATGTATTTTTGAGGCCATTGGTGGATAAGTTGAAAGAGTTGTGGATTAACGAGGTGGAAACTAGGGATGGTATAAACAACAACATGTTCAAGATACGTGCGACCCTTTTGTGGACGATGAACGATTTTCCTGCTCGAAGTAGTTTGTCTAGAGGGAGTGGTCAGGGTTACAAGGCCTGTCCTACATTCAACGAAGACACATCCTCTATCCGAGTGATTTGTAAGACATCTTATGTTGGTCATAGACGATTCTTGACCAGTAATCATCAGTGGAGAAATGATACTCAATTTGACGAAAAAGTTGAGAGAAGATGTAGTCCTCCAAGAAAGTTTACTTGTCATGATATCTTAGACCAAGTTAATGCCCTACCACCTTAAGTCCCGTGGAAACATGAGAGGTTAGAGGTGCAGGGGATAATAACTGGAGGGAAAATGACATATTTTATGAACTTGACTACTGGAGTACGAACGAGTTAAAACACAACATAGATGTTATGCATGTTGAAAAGAATGTATCCTTGGTGCTGTCTTGGATAACAATAAGTCCAAAGACACTAATAATGCAAGACATTATCTGAAGAATATGGGAGTTAGGGACGCATTGTGGATATATGAATATTAGAATAAAAAGTTAATGAAACCACATGCTCCTTGCGTGTTGAATCCTGAAGATAGGTGAGAATTTCTTCAATTTCTAAAATGTGTTAAACTGCCAGATGGTTTTTGTTCAAACTTGAAGTAGAAAGTGGCTAATAATGACTCAAATATCATTGGGGTGAAGTCACACGACTGTCATGTGATAATGCAACAATTACTTCCAGTGGGTATCTACAAGTTTCTACTAGAATCTATATCAGGCACCATAATGGAACTATGTAATTTCTTCAAAAAATTATGTTCGAAGACCTTGAATGTAAATGATATGGAGAAAGCTCAAAGGGAGGTCATTCACATCTTATGCAAAATGGAGTTGATTTTTCCTCCAGTTTTTTTTTTTACATAATGATACATTTGGTCTTGCATTTTCCAGAAGAGTCTTTATAAGATGGATGTATCCTTTTGAAAGATACATGAAAATATTAAAAAACTATGTCATGAATAAAGCTCGTTCGGAGGGTTCATAGCTGAAGGATATGTGGCAAATGAAGCTTTAACATTTTGTTCCATATATTTCAAAGGTGTGGAAACCAAATTTAACCGTCTGGATCGAAATGCAGATGTAGTTTATGTTCCACTCCACCTTTCAGTGTTTCAATCTCAATGTCGTCCATTGAGTAAGGGATTTCAAGTGCCTCTCGACGAAAAGACTCGGAATATAGCTGAGTGGTTCATATTGGAGAATTCTTTTAAAATTGAAGTCTATATGGAGTAGGTTAATTTAATTATTTTTTATGTTATTTTAATATAACATCTTTGAACTATAATCATAACACTATGTTAATCAATAGTGCACACCTTCGTGAGATCAAATAGAGGGATCCATTAAGTGATCATAACCTTTTGCACAAAAAAGAGTTTTGTTCCTTGTTTCACGAGCAAGTAATCTATAACTAGGAAATTCTTTATTGTTAGATTAAAATATAAGTTTCTTATTATAATATGTTTTGCTATATTTAGATATATGACTTGCACCAGCTCGGGTCATTAGAGAATGGGGATGAGTTCTAGCTTTAGCATCTGGGTTTGATCTTTTGGCGTACTTCTATCAAGCATGTTAGTGAATGGGGTTCGATATGTTACACACAATCGAGATCAAAATTGTATTACACAAAAATAGTGGAGTGTGTGTTGCTGGGACAGAAGGTTTTAACTATTATGGACAACTTGAAGAGATATTGGAGGTATCTTATACTGGTGTATATTTGGTGGTATTGTTTCGATGTAAATGGTTCAACACGGACACAAAAAGAAAACAATTATTGAAAATAATGTCACCAGTATAAATGTGAGCGATGAATGGTATAAAGATGAATCGTACATACTTGCTAGCAAAGCTAAACAGGTTTTCTATCTCGGTGATCTACTTAGAGGTCGAGCTTGGAAAGTTGTTAAAGAAGTGAAACATAGGCAAGTTTGGGATATTCCGGACAGTTCTTATCAGATTGCCGATATTGATGTTGTACATGACATAAACACATCCAATTTCGTATTGACTATTGAGCTCGGGGAGTTGGTTGTTCAACAATCCAATCAACCAGCGACATTCATAGGCACCATCGCTCAACCTTATTCGACTGCTCAAGATACTGATAGTTTTATTAATGGTGATGGAGAAGAAGTCGAAGACGTAGAAGAAGCAGATGATGAGGATGAATTACTTGTTGACCTTAGTGATGATGATAACACCAATCATGTTTCATGAATAGATGTTAATTTGATAAGCGATGACAGTGACTATTGTACTTAGTTCTTATATATGTGTAAGAAAAACTTTATATTTAAATAATTATATATTAGAAATGTTGAACGATTTATGGATTTGTTATGTTGTGGATGTTTTGGAATTTTATGTGGTCATTACAACTATATATTCATAAATAATATGTATCTGATATTCATACTAACAAACAAATTTGTTCATATTTAATTTAAAGATGTCAACAGATATAGCTTCATACCATGGCGGAGATGGTGGTGATCAAGATCCACCGAATCCTAGTACGATCCCATCAGTTACGAGTTAGGTATTTTAAAATTTATTCTTTATTTATATCTAGTTAGACCTTATTATTATTATAAAACATACTAAATTATATGATGCAATTATTTAAAACAATACAATAGCTCCACCAAAGAAAAAAGGTCATGGGCCTACCGCTGGGAAAAATTTAGATGACAGAAGGCGAGAAGCTGGACATCCACTCCCCATAGTGGTTGACCTTATCACGTACAAGGTGGTGGGAATGGAACATGTTGCTTTTGTCCGTCTTTTGGGCACGCAAGTCACATCAGTAGTTCTAGAATATTACAAGGATTGGACAAGTGAAACGGAATAAGGACAATGTCATTAGTAAAGTGAAGGTAAATTTTTAGAATTTACTTTAATAATAATTGTATTATAATTCCAGCACTATTAACATATTTTCTCTTGATTGTAGCACATCTATCAAATAGATGGGTGGCCAGATTATACCGCCCTCATTGATAGCATCGATGTTGAGATGGCTGAGAGATACCGAGATAGGAAAGCTAAGCGGCATAACCACTTCAAAAAGTTTTACAAAGGACAAGATGATTGGGATGAGATCCTAAAGAATCAACCCAAAGATGTCAATGCCAATGAGTGGAAACAAATTTATGAGTTTTTTAGGAGTCCGAAGTTTATTGCTCGCTAAGTGAAGAACAAAATAAACTGAGACCAAATGAAGTACTCTACAACACAAGGCATGAAATCATTAGCGGCCACTTGTCACGAAAAAGTAAGTGAAAATATTAACTTAATTAAGTTGTATGAATTTATAAGTTCTCTAACATTCTCATTTTCTTTATTAGTTGAACCTGGACCTCATTGAGGAATGGAAGGAGTATCACTAGACAAAAAAGAATAAGAATTTTTTCAACGAGAATGTTGAACGAGATTATGTAAGTTTAACTTTATTATCAATTCAAATAATTATATTTTTCTTTTGTATTGTAATATTTTTTAAAAACAGGTTAAGTTGAAGTCAACTCTTGAAGCTGAGACTCAGCAGCCAGTTGAATCTAGTACTGATAATTCTTCCTCGGTCGATCAAATGAAGATACTAAGTCGAGTTCATGGTAAAAGGCGAGGCCACCAGCGAGGAGTTGGTTGCAAATTAAAGGGTAAAGCGTTAACATGTCCCTCTCAAAACACTCAGTCTCAAGCACCACCTCACCAGTCAACTGAGGATATACGTGAATTAGTTTGTATTAGGGGTGCACAAAAAAACTGCTAATCTATCCCACCCGCCCAACCCATCAAAATATGTCTGCTTTGAACCCGCTCATTAAAAAACCCGCAAAAATTAGGGTTTGGTTGAACCTAACCGGCCACAAGATGGGTTGGGTATGGGTTGCAATAATACAAGGAGGGTCCAACCCGCACCCGCTACTTTATTTTTTTGTATATACATTTTTAGTAATAATCTAAATCTAAAAATACAATCCATAGAGGGCTCATTAAAAGTTATAAAGTTTGTGACCCTTTTAATATGTTTGATGAAGATATTGAATTTTGGGATATGAATCGTTGTATTCTTTATATTTATACATATATAATTATGGTAGTCCAAAGATTGAATTTTTTTTAATAAAAGCTTTCGTTGCTATGAGATTAATTGTGGTAACTTAGAAATTGTATATAAAAACCTGTTTAGGAAAAATAGATGAAAAAAGAAATAGTGTTACTTGTATTGATGGTTTAATATTAGTGAAATTTTTCATAACAAAACTCAAATTGTTGAAATTATTAATGTGTGGATTGATGTGTTCAATACCATTTATAATATGTATAATTTAGATAACTATTATACTAATTACTATAATTTTTTAGTAAAGTTTTAGATTCAAGTTTGAGATATATAATATTTAATCAAGTTATTATTCATGATGACATTGATGAGTAAAGATGGTATAAGTTTGAACTTTATAGTCTACAACTTTTTTAAATATCATAAATTGATAATTTTGACATTTAAATTAACTCGACCTGCCCATAAAACAGCATAAATCCGCCCATAAAAAACTGTCCAAACCGCACTTGTTGGGCAGTTATGGGTTGCATTTTTCTCAAACCGTCAAATAAAAAAACTACACAAATCGCCCAAAACCCGCCCAACCCACTCGCCATGCACCCCCAGTTGATATTGTGAAGACCATGAATGAGCATCTTCAGTACGTGTATCAGCAGCTTCCACCTGAAAAACGTCCGGCAACAAACGTAGAGATGCAAGATACATGTCAGCGGTTTTTCGAGAAGTATGTAGGTTGGTTTTTTGAACCTCAGATACAACACACGTCTCAAGCTTCAGCTTCTCAGCCTTCACCAGGCCATCCCGACATGCCTGCACCAACATTGTCATCTCAAACTTTGGCCCAGCCATATATGTATCAATGGTCGATGCCTCCACACCCTCAGGCTTATCATCCTCATATGAGTGGACTTTCGTCCCAACCCCCGCCTCTTCATATGAGTGGACTACTATCTCAACCTCCGCCCTATCCTTATCCATACATGTATGGACCTAGAGGATCATCGTTACCTCCACAATATCCATGGTCGATGCATCCGCACATACCACAGGCACCGCAGTCACCAAAAGAATGGGACCATACGGAGGACGTCGAGGGTTGAGATGTTTTATATATAATTGTATCAAACAATAATTGTTAATTAATATATTATTATATGTATATTTAATTTTAATATTATTTTTTTTATGTATATTTAATTTTGATATTGTGAATTAAAAAATATTATTTAATTTTTTTTTTTGATAATTTTTTTTTATTTTTTTAACTATATAAAAATATTAGGGACGACATTTGTCGCTGCTAATAATATCAAAGTCATTGCTAATATTATATTATTAGGGGTAACATTTTATTATTTGGGGGCGAAATATGATATAGGAATCACAATTATTATAGGCGACGTTCAATTTATTAGGAGCGAAACTGTCGCTGCTAATACTTATTATTAGGGATGATTTTTTTGCCGCTTAGCGGCAACTTGTCGTCGCTAATGACTATCAGCGGAGACTTTGTGTATTATTAGGGGCGACATTCATATCTGTTAAATACCCTCTCTTTTTGTTGTAGTGACATTTAGGTAGTTTTGCCATTAAAAAATGAGTATTTAACTATAACAAACCCAAAAGATTTGGTAGTTTAGCCATAATTTACCCCTAAAAGAAACATGTTATCTTATATACTTTTTAGTGACCGTAGAAAACAAATGTCATTCATCTTTGGTGGAAAATACTTTTTGTTGTAGTGCATATAGTCTCGAAGTTTCAATTAATTTATCATGTCTATTAATCAAGGACCAAGATGTCTGCTCACTCTTCACCCTGGAAAAACATGCAATGTAATTTAAAATTTTAAAAAGAATATTAGTGGTTTTAATTATTAATATAAATATTTATATGTAAAAAAAATAGATTTGCAACTTATCTACATCCTAAAAATACTAAAAGTACTTAATCACTATAAAACAAATTCATATATGCATTCACCAATCAAATTATATTAATTAGAATAATGATATGTACATCAAAATTATACACAAAAATATTACAATAATTGGCTGTTTCTTTTAGCCAATAATCATATTTTATTTCAGACAAGACCTATAATTTTAAAAATCAGCGTTAAGTCGTTGGTGTAATATTTTGGTGAACATATGATTATAAACTTTATCGTAAACAATGAACACCATAAAGCATTATAATTCTTTAGAACACTCTTCTCTTTCAGTTTTTTCTTTTAAAAAAAAGCACAAATATTAACCCTTTCATACACATATATAAATATATATATATATATGATGATGCTATAAGTATTTTTATTATACATACCAGTTCCTTCCATATAGTTATAAATATTCATGAAAAACGTGACAAAATATACTAATTAAATTTTAATTGTAAGCAGAGAGCGAACACAGCCTAGCGATTGTATAAATACGTGAATGCCTGATCTCTCAACCAATTAAAACTTTACACCAATACAAATCAATATATGTAAATATATATATATATATATATATATATATATATAATGAGAACCGTTCAGGAGGAGTTTGTATAAGTGTTAACCAGATTGACGTTGCATTTTTCAACATCAGTACATTGCTTTCTGTTTCTGCTTAAAAGTACACTAGTGGTTACCTGTTAGCCTAAGGTGTATTCTCATGTGTTTTTTACATTGACATTTCAGTGGCCTATCCAGCTCAGCAGAATATATATATGTGTGTGTATATATATTGGTAATAATAAGGACCAAGAGAATTAATTAATTAATTCAAGAACCTCCAACTGAGAAGAAGTCTATGAATGAAACACCACTACCATTTTGTGATCCCATTAATGCTGCAGCTTTCTGATTCACCTCCTCATCTTCTTTTCTTATTGTTCCGTTATTATCGATTACTTCGCTCCCGTTCGACTCAGCGTTCACTTGAAGAAAATCATAAAACTCAATCCCCGCCTGAGCTTTTTCTGTAATGTTATATAGATATAATATATATATATCAATATATATTCATACAAAATATTATTAAGCTTATGCATGAACACAGCTAGATAGATAGAGAGTAAAATAGTAAGTACCTTGATCATGCATTAATGTGATACAAGGACTGGAATGTTCTAGAGTTAAAGGGTAGTGCTTATTATTATGGTATGATCTTTGAGTTGTAGTAGAAGCAGTAGCTTTGGGACTAGTGTCGTAATTGTCAAGAAATGAGACAAGGTTATTATTATTGCTCCTCATAACCATAATCCTGTCTCGGTTATGGTCGATATTACTTGGCTTATTAAGGTGGTGGTGGTGGTGGTGGTGGTGGTGAGCAGTAGGTGCAGCCCTGTTGGCGTAGAGCCTGGAGCGTTCTCTGCAGCGGCGAGCCATGATGACATGCCAATGGTTCTTGACGGCGTTGTCAGTCCGACCGGGGAAGAGCCTCGCAATAACGGCCCATCTGTTGCCGTGAATGCGGTGAGAGGCCAGAAGCCTCTCTTCTTCCTCTTCACTGAATGGACTTCTGTTGATTCTTGGGTCCAGCTGATTGAACCATCTCAATCTACAGCTTTTCCCTGCATTTATTTATATTATTGATCATCACCCTTGCTAATTGACAAAATACCTACATATATTATGTATATGTATATATATATCTAAATATAGTTTATACATATAAAACTATAATTTATGGGGATTTTATTTTGTCCCGTAACCCGTAACGGCACGGTTTCACTAATAAATATATATGCACCATTGATATATAATATTACTATTTTAAATAACTTTTTATTTAACTGTGAACTCAAGTGCAACCGTACATAAACACTGAAGATCATTATAGTACTGCTGTTGTGAGACAAAGTCTAAAACCGTATAGTTTAATTGAGTATATTTTCTATGGATGTATGTACAAAGATATAGAAGTTCGTAAACCCTATATACATATCATATAACTGCATGGAGATAATGATTAATATGGTAAAAAAAATTTAAAAAAGATAATTATTTATGTGATTGTTATATATATATATAGGAAGATTTAAAAGATTAATGCGACGGTAATATGCTATATATTTAAAAATCTTCTTATATATATATAATTTAATTGATCATACAAGGAAGGTTGTCTGAGTAAATGAACTACACTTCCACTTAATATCGGTATAAATGTTCTATATATAAATCTTTATATACATATAAATATATGCATGATGGAGGCATTTAAAACAAACAGAATATTAACAAGGAGATGAGATTTATACATGTTCTCAATTGATCGCACAAAGTATGACCATGACACACTGTAGTGTGGTATAAATCTTGTCTCTTATAATTTGGGCGCCGCCCTATATATATATATATATATATGATATTGATCTGTTTCTTTTGATTATCCCATATTATACCTATATATTCTCTCTTCTCTTCTCTTGCACTGTGTGTATATATAACAATTAATATTCTAATTATTATCAATAGAGAGATTTAAATTAAAATTGAAGATTATTGAGAATAATAATAAGCAATAGTAGTAGTGGTGTGTGTATATACCTGATCTTCCTTGTAGCTTTTCGGCTATGGCGTTCCAGTTGTGAGGACCATATCGTTCAACCAACTCTCTAAGCTTCTCATCTTCGGCTGGCCTCCAATGGCCTCTGGTACACATGACGATGATGATGATATATTTGATCGATGTTAATATGTATTAGCTATATATAGCTCTTGCTCTAGCTCTGCAACTAAACTAGCTTGAATCCCTCTTCCCTCTTCAAGCTTGATTCATAAATAAATTAAAAAAAAAACCTAGATAGCTTAATAATTAGCTACAAAACTTGCAGAGAGAGAGAGAGAGAGGAAACCAGCCAAAGATGATGATGATGATGATGAGGAGGAGGAGGAAGAGAGGAGAGAAGGGAGTCCTCAAGGAGTATTATATATACCAAAGAAGAAGAAGAAGAAGAAGATCAAATAAATGGGTTTGTTTGTTTGGAATAATATTGAAGAGAGAGAAAGAGAAGATGGGAAAGTGTTTTCCGTTAGAGATTGAGTGGAAAAGGTTTGGACAGACCTTACACCTGCGACTGATGCAACGTTTTGGCTAACAATAATAAGATTAAAAACGCCTTCTTAATGCCCAATATATAAATATATTTATATATATATATGTATATGACAAACAAACAAAAACGAAAGAAAGGGTTGCTTGGTGAGGTGATTTATTGTTCTGCTCTCAACATCTTCTAATTTTCTAACCTACAACGTCTACTTTATAACCCACCTCGATTGCCACCTCTCTCTCTCTCTCTCTCTCTCGCTATATGTATATATATTTTCGATCCATATATATATATATATATATTAATATAAATATTATAGAGATGTATGTATATATATGTATGTAATAATTTATTTTATCTAATTATATATACATTATTATTATTATTACTATTACTATTATTATTATTGTTAATTAGTAAAAAGGGAGGTTGGCATATCTTGTTAGACTTTTTTAATTAATTTTATTTTTTGGGTTAATGTGATGGATGTGGTATGTACGTATGGATGTTAACGTTTTAGGTTTTGATCGATCGTCTTCTTTCAGACCTAACTAACCATTTTAGCTTACAAACCTCAACTGCACGTGGAGACTAACATAACACATATAATAACTCCATTAATATTCCCATTTCTTCATCTACTTACCATCAGTCAAAACTATCAATAAATTAATATCCATTACATATTCCATGGTCTCCCCCTGTCCCCCCCAAATTTATCATTTTTATTCATGAATAAATTATATATATATATTGAAACCTCTATAATATTGAGACTAAATTCATTTTATATACTATAAAATAAATATAGCTAAAAATATTTTGATTTCAATATTAAAATGTAGAGGTCTCGCAAATTCAAAAATTTTAATAACTTTTGCTGAAAATAAATAATAAATCATTGTCCAAAATAATTTTAACTAAATATTTTATTTTATCTTAAATATTTAGATAACGTAACATGTATATTTTATATATATATATATATATAATTTTCAAATAATTATTACTATTTAATGGCAATTTTTTTTCATATAGACTTAATTTTTTATTATTATAATGTAGAATTTATTTTTATTTATAATTAATCTAAGTTTGAAGGTTTTATAATTATATAGGAGTTATAGAATAACACTTTATTGATATTTTACTTTATGTATCACTATTCATAACAATGAAAATTAGTATACCTCAATGTTGGGCATGTAGTATATATACTAGTTATATAATAAATTACGTACCAATAAAAAGTAACTAAAATTTTCGATCCGTACTAAAATATTAGTTTTATATTATAATATATTGATTGCTCTTAAATTGCATTTATATTATTTATTGTGGAAATTTTATGAATAAAAAACAACTATAGCTAGATTAAAAAGGTACACTTGATACTTTATTTCTTAAATATAGTAGTTAGATGTATTCAAAGCTTGATCTTTCAGGCACAGTTCATCACCAATGATCTGTTGATAATTAATTAATGCTCTCTCACTCGAACTCGATCTTCTCTGAAAGTTCAAGGACGAAGAATTACTAAGTACTCTTACTTTATACAATTAAGGAGTCTTTGCTCAAATTTTGAAGAAAAAAAATTATATAAGTTTTTAATGATAATTTCTCTGCTTATTTTTTTTAACAATTATGTATTTGGTCCTCTAAAAAAAATGAAGCTTTTAGCCCTGTTGAAGTTAATTTGTGCCAACGTGTATATATATATAAATATATATATAACTTCATAAAAATTAGCATGATAAAAAAGTACTTCAGAGAAGCATTATATATATATAATGATGATATTAATTATATATAGCCAATAGAATATCAGTAGTATGCACTACGAAAACCTTCAAGGCGCCGTATTAAGAAACAGTATATATTTTGTGCCGGTAAATGCCAAAAATGCGTTGCCAGTGCAAAAAAGCACCGTCAAAACTACAATTTCTTGTAATGATGACTAAAAAATTTAATAGTTTATATATATATGCTGTCTAATGTTATATTATGTTTGTCATATATTCGATTGGTTGAAGTAAATTTATAATACTCTCCTTTTCAAATTAACCTTGGTTAATTAATGATAAAGCTCAGTCACTTATACATATATATACATATAGCAAACAAAAATATAATTATGTTGCTTTGAAAAAAAATATAGATTTTGTTTTTCTTAACCGCTTTTGTTCTAAACTAAAGTCAATATATAAGATCATGGGTACCATATTAATTTCAAAACATCTTAAAGTCAAAACTAGAATTAAAGAATGTAACAAAAAATATTTATTCCTAAATCTCACAAAGCATATAAGACTTCATTAAACACACATTTTTTTTCGGCAAAACAAGTAATCAAACAAATCATATAGGTATGTTAGGCCGGTCAAGTATTATCTGTAGTAGTGATTGCTTTTTATCACTAGAACTGTTAATATTTTTATTAAGTTGTAACTTTATTCATTTTTTTACATAATATGTATAATATATTTATAGAGGACTTTTCATAAATTTTCAGAAAATATTTAAGATAATATAGGATGTCAAAATTAGTATTCAAATAGTTTGTTGCACGCTCGTATAAATATTGAAACAAGCAAGTGTAACAAATTATCATTTGGATCATAATTTCAACATTCTAAATTATTTGGAATTTCTTGAAAAAAAAATTAAAAGATCATGTAACTACATTTTTTAACGTCGTGTAAAAAAACTGAAGTTACAACTTATCCATTTATCAAAAATACCTATAGGTAATGATAAAAAATAATTACAACCAAATCATTTTTCTATATGTATATTTTATGTCTTTTTTTTTATGTCTGTGTTTAAACAAATGTGAGCTTCTTATTTTAATTTTAAATTATCATGGAATGTTTTATGTTCAAAATTTGAATTTTTTTCAAAAAAAAAAATTTAATTTTAATTTCATCTTCAAACTTGCAATCAATTTATTTAAAGGTCTTCCCACAAAAAAAAATAAAGGTCTTTTCAAAACAAATTTATTCATTGATTAATTAATAAAAATAAATACTTTTCTAATTATTTTGCTAAAATTATATTCTTGTAATATTTTTTTACAAAATAATCATATAAATAGAATGTCAAGTATTTTCACTTAGACATCGAGTGCGCTCTATAAACTAGAAGACTTTTTTGCAAAGAATACTATAAAGACTAAAAAAAAAACTTACTATTTTGCCAAACAACCTTTTATTCATTCTCACCATTTTGGTTTTCTATGCCTCATACTTCTTTTCTATTTTTCTTTCTCATCTACATCTCAATCGTCTTTTATCTTCCCTTTCACACTTTTTTTCTGATTTCTTTTTCCTTTTTGACCTTCTCTTTCTTGACATCTTGATGATCATTAGTCAAATGATATATAGTTTTAATGATTATATACCATGACTATATATCTTCATAGAGTGAAAATTTCACCAAAAATTATACATTTTAACTTTGCATTTTTATTCTAATTAGTCGGCATAAAAACTCTTACAAACCGACATGATAGAGTTCCCATATTGATTTTTGTTTTAGGCAAATTTTATCCATATTTATTAAGAAAAATTAAAAACTACAATATGATCCACACAAAAAGGATCTCATAATATTACTAAAACATAAAATAAGCAAACAAACAAAAAAAGAAGGCTAAGATGCGAATAAATATATAGGATACGTTATTGATTCCCTATAATTTAAGAAAGAAGTAATAAAAACCACCACATAAGATTAACTTCAAAAATGTGTGAGAACTTAATACCATTTATAAGAGCAGTTACTCCACTTATCACCAATTGGTTTTGAAATGAAATATCATGCTTCTTACCATGCACATCATTCTACTTTCTAAACCATCTTCCACATTCTAATATGGTATTATGAGTCAAGGAAAAACTCTAATGAGTGTCCAAAAAAGATAGCCAAAAGAGTCACTTGTGATACGGGATAGCGAGCCAAAAAGAACCAAAGAGACACTTGTAATCGAGCTGTCCAAGATTGGTGAGAAAAAATAACCACCATCTTGAGGGGGTGTTAGAGAGTCCCACATCAAAAGTGTGTAGGAACTTAATACCATTTAAATAATAGCATGAGATACTCATTACCAATTGATTTTGAGATGGACCATGCTTCATACCATGCACCTCATTCTACTTTCTAAATTATCTTCCACATTCTAACACAAAGAAAATGGCTACAATATTGGTGCAATATGGATATTTGTCATTACCAAAGTTCAAGTCTATAATTTTGGCCTCATGTAAGGTTTGAATTTTTAGTCATCGAGTTAGGCTCTCGTTTTCAATGGTGTAGTTTGGGAGGTTTGGCACTAATTTAGTACCTATCAAATGGTCTCCAATGACTGTCAAGCAGAGAGTTTAGTGTAATAAAGAATAGAAGAGAGTAAATGTAGAGATAAAGACAAAGAATTTGGACCTTAAGCTTCAGTTTAGAATTAATAAAGTGGTTGGATGAGTACTTTTGTTTGTTGGATTGTTCTAGGCACCTAGGGATGAGTCATGGATCGTTGATCAAGTCAGGCATATATGCTTTGTAGTAGCTATAGATGCACATGGGGCGGGGAATTGGCAGGGAGTGTTCCCCGCATTCCCGTCCTCATTTATAATTTTAATCCTCGTCCCCGCTCCATCCCCATTTATTCCTTGTCAGAGACGGAGTGGGAAATCTCCTATTGGGCGGGGAATCCCCACGGGGAACCTATGTATTAAAAAAAATCAATTTTAAAAGAAAATTTATAATGAAAATAGTAAATTATATGTAAATTAAAAATATTGCACAACATTTATAATTTAAAATACTAAACATTATCCCAAGTAAAATTTAAAATATCAAAAAAGTTACTAATATACTGCAAAGATATAAAATATTACACAAATATATAAAAAATTAAACGAGATCCCGTCGGGACAGGGAGTGTAACGTCTCAAATTACTTAATAAGGCTTAGGGCTTTGATTAGGGCGTCAGAATAACAAATTATGGAAATTATGTGATTATGTGATATATATATATTTATATGTGTATCATTATATGATTATGTGAATTATATTATAATATGACTTGATGTGCATGTTTAGGTGTATTAAATATGCATGTGGGGTCATTTCTGATTAAAAGGGCAATTTTCGTAATTTTGCCTGTTATGGTTATATTTGGCATATATGTGATATATGTATGAGACCACATCATTATGTGGATATATTTGGGTTACTCAACACGAGACTATCCTAGAGAGCAAGCTAGTGGGAAAGTCACAACGGGACCAATACTTGACTCGAGGTGAGTCAAGGGGTATATTGGGTATTTAGTACATTACTGGGTTATTGGGTAATGGGAATAAATATTTGAAGATATATTCGAAGTTCGTGAGATCATGAGGGAATTCTGGGGATTTTGATTATTTTACCCTCATGGGGCGTTTTTGGGTACCCCGAGTATTGGAATTTGCTTAAGGTTACTTAAGCTCGAAGTAATCTGACATAAACAAAATACATTCAGTATTCTCTCTCTCTCTCTCTCTCTCATATTTGACGCCTGTTAGCGTTTTCGAAGGAAACTTGAGTTTTAGGACTCGGATTCAAGCAAGGTTAAAGTCATAACGATTTTAAGGAAGATTAGAAGTGTGATAGTCGGAGGATTTAGAACTTGGGTTTTGATGGTTCTGGGTTGATGAGTTGTTTGGGAACTTTTTTTATGGGATTTGGCTATGTTTGGATAGGTTTATAGAGGGATTTGGCAAGGGGAAAACGAAGGAAAATCTGAGTTTTCATGTCGAGCCACGGCCCTGTTCTTGGGGCATCGCGACTCAAATCGGTTGAAGGAGAAGCAGGTGCCAAAGGGCTATTGGGGTCATGACACACTAGTGCAGGCAAAGAAGTGGCTCAGGCCTCTGACTTGAGCGGGCCGTGGCTCAAATGTTTAGGGGTCGCAGTGCTTAAGGAATTTTTGGCCTTGGGGAGGTTTTGAGTGTGGGAACTCAAACCTAAGTGCTCGGGATCGATCCTACTACCCGGTTTAGTAGGATTTGATGTCCTGGAGGCTAGGACTCGGTCCAGAAGCCTGTGTTTACTCGTTATTGACGGGATTCTATATTATGGTTTTGACTAGATTATCGGTAGGGGCTCGGAACCGGGATCGTGCTCTAGGGTCTTTCATTGGTAACCTGTACTTGGACCAAATGTAAGAAAACTGCACCCAGTATGTGATACATGTAACTATGGCTTGGCCCGAATTATTGAACATAATATATAAATAGGGCATGAACACCTGAGAATGTGCATGATTATGATTATGTGTGTGATTGTTGATTAAGCATGTTGAATGTTTTGTATTTGGATATCTGATATATGATATATGCATGTCTGCATTATCTTATTGAGAAAGGCTTGACTTATTAATCAATGACGGAAATGCGTGCTGGTCGTTTTGATTGGATTAACTAGGAGAGGATCATATGCTTGTTCGACCCAATGGTCGTGGAAAACTCAGCGCCAGGTACGCTAGACCAGCTCCAAGGTTGGTTATACAGAGGATAGGGAAATGGGCCCTGGGGTGACTTATTAGTCCCATATCCTAGGGTTATGCCCTAGCACGTTGAGTGCTGGTCGTAAAGCATTGACTTATTCGTCAAGGACGGACCTAGCACGTTGAGTGTTGGTTGTAAAGCATTGACTTATTAGTCAAGGAAGCCCCTAGCACGTTGAGATTTTGTTGTTAAGCATTGACTTATTAGTCAAGGACGACCCTAGCACGTAGAGTGCTAGTCGTAAAGCATTGACTTATAGTCAAGGAGGGCAATAGCGCACTGAGCGCTGGCCGATATGGTTATGCCTAACCAGGAGTGCATCATACACTTGACTGGCCTATTGGTTGTGAGAAAACTAGAGCTCCAGGTACGCTGGGCCAGCTCCAAGGCTGGTTATATAGACGATAGGGCAAAAGGGCCCAGAGGTGACTTATCAGTCCTATATCCTAGGGCATGGAACCCCAGTATGATTTATTAATCATGTGTTTGGGCATTGATCCCCAATATGATTCCATAATCATGTATTTTGGGCATTGGATCCCGATATGATTCATTGATGGTTATCTTGGGCTATTGGCCCATATGACGTTGTAGTCATTTATATGGATGGTATGCATGCATGAGTAGGGTTATTACTACTAGGCATGCTTATTATGATTTGCTAACATGTTATTTAGTGCTTATGATCATGTTTAAGCTTTCTTGCTGAGCGTTAGCTCACAGGTGCTATAAGGTGCATGTAAAGGGAAAAGAAAGTTGGATCATCCTTGAGTTGGAGAGCTTAGGTGACGATGTGTACATATGCGACTGATCGACCACCATGGCTGAGGGTTTAAAGAGGAACTAGGTTCAAACCCTATTTTACCGCTTAGGTCGGCAGATTGTAACATTTTCATTATAATTAACCTTTTAAATGTATTTTGGGATCCCATGTATGAGGTAAATATTTTTATGAAACGATGGTACCTTTAACCAAAAATTTTAACCTTAAATTGTTAATCACATTTAGTTACACAGTTATGGTCAAATGACTCATTTAGCGAGTTTAGCACTATTTAAAATACACAGTGTAACGGAACCTGAGTAGTAGGGCGTTACAGGGAGTACCATCCCCGCCCCCGCTCCATTTAACATTCAGGGATTGAAGATTATCACCATCCTCACCCCGTTGGGCGCGAGTTTCCACGAGGCCCCTCTCCATAGGGAAAATGTGCATCCCTAGCCATAGGCACAATTTAGGGAAGTGAATTAGGGTTTTGCTTGTTCTCCCAATGTCAAAGGGATAGGTGGTTGTCAAGTTTGTAGGTCGTCTTCCAAATTTCCTAGGATCAGAGCGGCTCTAGACATCATTAGTCATGCTATTGTCCTATGATCAAACCGTTGATCGAGTAATGATGAGCCTCAAGGATATCATAGGATAATGCAAAGAGTAGATCCAAGATTCAACATGAGACACCCTATGCTCAAGGGGCCACCTCAAGGTAGCTAGAACGTAGCTTGTAAAATCCTAAATTTAAAGGCTCAACAAAAGCATGTACCAAACCACCGCGAGGTCTTAGACACCAAGCCTTCAACCCATGATGTCTGATGATGACACAAGCGAGAAAACAATCGAGCCAAGGTTGCAAGGCTTAGAAAGGGCTTTTCGTGGACTCGAGCCTAGGATCTTAACTCAAGTCCAAATGTCTTAATGAGAGAAAAATACCACCAACACGCATTAAGTTTGAATTGTGACCTATGTTAAGGGTCACATTCGTACATATTAAAGCTAGTAACCTACTTCAATAACCACATGATCATGCTAAAAACTTGTAAAAAAAATAATGCATCTTCCAACAAGCATTGTTTAATTACAATGATGACCATATTTATTTCACTTGTTCCTTTTAACCCATAAAAATTAAAGAGTTAACCACTACCAACAACTCAAACTTTGATCCATTTCCATAAAAACGAAGTAAAAATAAAAAAATCATGGAAATTACAATGTAGCAATAGGAATAGATTTTACCCCACTTAAAAAACTAAGATCCCAACAATCAACATTATAACACAAGAAAACATAGCATGCATGGAAAATAAACTCGACCCTAATCTCATGGATAAAAGAACAAATCATGATTGACCTAGCTAGCAAAAGTTTGGCACAATCTCATGGAAAGAGTGTCACACAATAAAAATCTTCATATTCTGGTGGCAAGATTCTACATAAAAGAAGAGCCCATTCTTGTTAACACCAAAAGAAGAGGAAACGATATGAAATAGTGTTTGAGTATCTCCTTTCTCAACTTAAAAAAAAATAGCCACAACAAATATTTTGAAGTGCAAAGCCAGCACGTCTCGTCTTCTATTTCTGATGAAGGAAGTTCGGTTGATGAAAAAATGATCATGAAAAAAGTGTTGGGTGAACGTCCCGGGCATGAACGAGGAGTTGGTCGCACAATAAAGGGGAAAAATGCCTCCAGCAGTCAATCTCAAGCTCGGGCACAGTCGTCGTCATACACTCAGCCTCCTCAATCCAATGATAATAATAGCATTATGGGATAGGTGATGGCTAACTTGCTGAGACAATACAAAGCAGACATTGAGTTCCTGTCTCAGCGCCTTCCTCTGGAATCCCGCCCACCACCTCAAACAATGAGATCGGATGAAGTAACTCAATGGTGGGAGATGCATGCGGTTGCACCTTCACAAGCTCCACCACTACCTCCACATATGTTCGGAAATGACACGCCTACACATGTTCCCTCGCCAATCCCGCCTCAATCTACATTTAGAAATGGCGCGTCTTCGTCAGCTTCTCCACCACGATCTCCACCGCCCCCAATCATTCAGTTTCCAAATGACTTAAACGATGATGATGCGACCAACTTAGGATTGATTATATAGTTATATAAATAGTAGTGTTTATTTGTTTTAATATTATTAAGACAATTATTAATATTAGATTGTATGGATTATTTTCAATTAATGGAGACTACAATTCTTATTATATATTAAATTTTAATTTTTTTTATTTCTGTTACACTATTTGCGGCGAAAATATATTGTATTTGTGGCGAATTATTCGCCGCAAATAAGAGTCAGATAAGACAAATCACCCATTATTTGCGGTGAATCATAGGACTATTTGCGACGAATCATTTTAAATTTTCGCCGCAAATAAGGGTTAATTACGCCAAATCCATAATTATTTGCAGCGGATTTTAATTATTTGCGGTGCAAATTATGGAATTTGCGGCGAAGTTTCACCGTAACTGATATTTGCAGCGAGTTTTGGGGGTATTTGCGGCGAACTTGATCGTGGCCGCAAAAACCTCAATCTCTTGTTATATATAAGGTTGTAGTTAATTTATGTATACTATCAAAGTGACAAGAATCGTAACTAAATTTAAGCTGTATGTATGGTCACACACAACAACAACAAAAATTAAACCCCTAGATTTAAGGTCTTCAAACTTTATTAAGGTCTCATTTAATAAGTAGGATAAAAAAAAAGTGAGTAGATTATTAAATTGTGATGCTATACACAGATATATGGTCATAATTAATAATGATATATGTGAAGAACAACACAAAGCCCTGCTCAGCTGTTTAACCACCGTGTTAATGGTCGCAGTGATAGGTCACCAATCTTGTCAGTGGCCTAGACAACTGCCAAGATTGGTACATTGAAAATTTTCTAAAAATGACAATTTTAAGGGCTATCTCTGCAGTTCCTTGTAAATTGTCGAGATATATGACTTAATTATTCAAAGAATAAAATAATAAAAATATTCAGGTTTTCCTCCTTGATAATTAATTACTAATAAAAACATGTGTCTCCACTTGCAGAATATAGAATACAAATTTTAGATTGCTGCACATAGAACAATTTATATATAAACACTATTTGTTATTTTCAAAATATTATTAGCTTTTATTCTCTCTCTTTTTTTCTTAGTTGTTTTTTTAATTACAGAAGTAATGAGTTGAACCCTAAAAGTACTGATCTCTCTCTCTCTAATCAACTGGTCCATGCTTATTCCTTTATAAACTGCATGCAAGCGATTTTAACGTGTAATATAGTCTGTATAATGCTATTAATATATATACTAATAAATAATCTTATAAAAGTCTACATGCATGCAGTCCTAATCTCAACTACAAATTAATTAATATAAAATAGATTAGATCATGCTAATAATATATAATTAATCTGATCGATGACCTATATTTTGGATGATTTTTTTGTAGGGAATTACATATTTTCTTTTAAATTCATTATTTTATTTGACATATATCTCTTCTATATAATAAGTGTGTATAAATAACGGAAATTCTTGATTTTAACGGTTTTTTTTTTCTGTTAACTTTAACGTAATATTCTTATATTTAACATAATATTTTTATATTTAACTAGAGATTGTAAATCTGAGTTCAACTTAAATAAATAATTAAACAAATTAAAATAAGATATTTTTGAGATATTTTACAATGATAATTATTTAAAAATAATAAAATTATATATTTTATAACTTAAATAAAATTTAATTAAACTTAATATTATATTAAACATATAGTATATAATTTTTTGTTGTCACTGCCAAATTTAAAAACTAGAACAAACATAAACTTAAACAAAAATAAATTAATGAATTTATTAAAATATGTTATTTTTAAGATAGTTTATGATAAGTTAAATACTTAAATCATATTTATTTCACAATACTAAAGACATACATATTATTTTTTATCTTATAAATTTGTGTGATAGTTTGTTTTATTATCAAGTGATTAAAGCTCTTTTATCAAGTGATAGTTTGTTTCATTGGGAGATATATTATAAACTAAAAATATATAGTTGATGCATATATATTACTGTCTGCACTATGATTTTTTCTATTTTTATTTTATTTCTATTATTAATTTCTTTTTAAATATTATTGTATTTTATATATATGTCATGTAAATATATATATATGTTAAGTTGTGTTTAAGTGTTATATATGTAGAGATTATTGATATAAAATATATTATAGAATTATAATTTATTCTATTATATATATTCTAAAAAAAACAGTGAACCAATTTTTATTAAAATTATAAATAATATTTATAATTTTAAAACTAAGTAAATGTACATTACACGTTGTTTTTACATAGTATATATTTATATACGAAGAATATTTATATAGGAATGAAAAACCTGAACTTGAGATCTCTCTTCTTGAAAATGTTAATAATAGCTGGCTATATATCTGCCTTGTATTGATATAAACATATATATATATATATATATATATGTTAAGTTAAATTATTCTAAAAAAATAAATTATATAAATTAATTAATTATTACCAAGAAAGGAAGAAGTTATAATAATAGATAAAATATTAGTCAGAGATGTGCCCAACAGAACAGACCGTTTAGTGAAGAAATCAGGTTGCTAATGATAACTGCAATGAGTAGTGAATTTTACGTACTTGGCTGACCAACCATCCATCGAACAAGAATAATTAAGTGTTATATATCTCATTAATTATTTACATGTCATTGATATACTTACAGCTTCAATTAATTAATGTATGTATAGGTGTGAAAATATATATATATATGTGTAATTAATGAACAATGCATCACTTAGAGATATATAGGGCTACAATAATTTATGTCCATTATTTTCAATAATATATATGATCAAATATAGAGGAGGGTATATATATAGATATAAATTGAAGTAGTTTCTATTGACTGTTGGCCTAACATTGTGCCAAAGTTGGAGAAATTGCTTGGAACTAAAGGAGAGAATAGGGAATGAGAAAGCTATGAGATGAGATGAGATGAGATGAGTGATAAGCTCTTCTTCTTCACCCACCATCTGTCTAGTTGTCTGCCTTCCCCATCACCTTTTATATATTTCTAACTGTCCTTAATTACTACGTACTACTAAACTAATAACCGTTTTAATTTCTTCAGCCATCAAACTCTCTAACTTCTCTCTCTCTCATATAACTGTAAATATAAACTATATATATATTTATATAAGTCCTACTCCTGTCCTTTCACAGACTAGCACTTCTCTTTATGTCACTAATAAAGTGCAAGAACATCAATTTAAAACTAGGCTCTGTTTGGTATTGTTTTTTGTTTTCAAAATTTTGTTCTCAGAAATGAGAACAGTAAACTATTTTTATAGTTTTCAAAAAACAAGAGGTGTTTGGTTAATGTTTTCTAAAAATAATTTTTTTAGTTTTATTTTTTTAAAATCTTAAATAAAAAATTAACAAATATATTTACAAAAAGAAAAATATTTTAAAAGTTTTTAATAAATAATGAGATAAAATAATTTGAAAGAAAAAATGATGAAAAATAAGAAGTGAGAAAGTTAGGAAAGAAAATTTGAAAATAATAGAAAACAACTTTTTGTTGTTCTCAAAATTTTCTGTTTTTTATAACTTTGTTTTTAAAAATTGTTTTCTGAAAACAATGCCAAACACTCCAACTTATTTTCAAAAAACAGTTTTTAGCTTTTAAAAACAAAAAACAGTTTTTTAGTTAAGATGTCAAACTCCCTCTAAATTATTTGGGTAGTTTTTGGTCACGTATGTCAAATATATATTGTAAACTAGCCGTATATATAAATGTAGCATGATGTGTGCATAACTATATAAATATATTTGCTACCATAATACCAATTCCTTTTTTTTTAGTGAAAAAGAGATTCCATTAAGGCAAACATAGCCAATCAAACATACAAAAGAAGATCAAGAATTAAGGCCAGAGACAAAGTGGCATGTAAGTCTAGCCACCAAATTTTGGGCGCTTCCATAGAAAGGGCCACACTACAAGAAAAGTATTTTTTAGCGGCGACAATAAGTCGCCCCTAATAATACTCATAGTAGTGGCGACAAAGCATGGTCGTCGCTAATGTATCATCGGGTATAGTTTTCTAATTTAAAATATTATTAGCGGCGACACGTGTCGTCCCTAATAAATCCAAAAATACTAAAAAAAACGTGAGAAATTTCCTCCTAAAACATTTCGGTTCAGCATTAGCAGCGACACATGGAATATTGTGTCGCCCCTAATAGTCGCCACGTGGTAAAAAAATTATTAGGGGCGACATCTAATAGTCCACACAATATACACCAGTTTATGCCATAAACTCACATCTCTCCCCCTCATTTTCTGTCGCCCCACCTCAACAGTCCCCCGAGCCTCCCTCGAGTCGCCCCAGCCCCACCCCACCCCCGAGCCTCCCTAGCCCACCCTGTCGCCCTCCCTCTTAATCTCTCTATCTCACCTCGCCTAGCCACAGCCGCCCAGCCCCGTCGCCGCCCAGCCCGTACCGACCAACCCGCACCGACCCAATCCTGTTGCTGCCCCACCCCGTTGCCGCGTCGCCCGCCCCAATCCCTCTCCCGCCGGTATATATATGTTTTTATTTTATATATATATATTGTTTTGTTTATTTAGTTTTAAATATATGTGTATATATAAATATATATATGTGTGGTTGTGTGTATATACCGTGTATATGTGTGTATAAACATATATATATGTGGCTGTATATATGTATATATATATTTATATGTTTGTGCTTATTTATATGTATGAGTATATATATAATATTTTTGTTAATTTTTTTATGTGTGTATTTTTTTGTTTATTTTTTTATTTTTCTGTTTTTCTATTACTTTATATATATGTATATATATATATATTTGTTTATATATATTTATATGTATGCGTATGTGTGTGACCGTGTGTCTGTTTGTGTGTATGTTTATGCTTATATATATATATATATATAAATATATATGTATGTGATTTTTGATATATCTTATATATAATAAGTGTGTAGATAATAGAAATTATTGGTTTTAATGGTTTTTTATTTTTTTAATGTTAACTTTAACGGAATATTCTTATATTTAACTGTAGTTTGTAAACCCTTAAACTTAAATAAATAAAATTAAAAATTAAAATATGATATTTTTGAGATATTTTACAATAATAATTATTTTAAAATAATAAATAATTAAACAAATCAAAATAAGATATTTTTCAGGTATTTTACAATGATAATTATTTTTAAATAATAAATAATTAAATAAATTAAAATATGATATTTTTGAGATATTTTACAATGATAATTATTTAAAAATAATAAAATCATACGTTTTATAACTTAAATAAAATTTAATTAAACTTAAACTCACTTATTAGAATAAAATCATAATGAACATATAATATAATCTATTGTGATTTAGCAACAAATTATTTTAAAAAAAACTAGCAAGAAACTTAAATTTAAAATCCACGTATAATATTTAATATTACATTAAACATATAATATATAATCTTTTATTGTTACTCCCAAATTCAAAAACTAGAACAAACATAAATTTAAACAAAAATAAATAAATTATTTAATTAAAATAGGATATTTATTTCAAAATTTATATGACATTAATATAAATTTAATAAAAATAATTAATAAATTCTAAAAATAAAAACTAAACAAACGTATAACGTGCATATTGCACGTTACTGGTATCTAGTATATATATATATGTGTGTGTGTGTGTGTTTATGTGTATGTATTTATTTATATATATATATACTAGATACAAGTAATGTGCAATGTGCACATTTGCTTAGTTTTATTTATAGAATTTATTAAATTTATATTAATGTTATATAAATTTTGAAATAAATATTCTATTTTAATTAAATAATTTATTTATTTTTGTTTAAGTTTATGTTTGTTTTAGTTTTTGAATTTGGGACTGATAACAAGAGATTATATATTATATGTTTAATGTAATATTAAATATTATACTTGATTTTAAATTTAAGTTTCTTGCTAGTTTTTTTTTTTAAAAAGTAATTTGTTGTTGTTAATTTACAGTAGATTATATTATATGTTTAATATGATATTATTCTAATAAGTGGGTTTAAGTTTAATTAAATTTTATTTAATTTATAAAACGTATGATTTTATTATTTTTAAATAATTATCATTGTAAAATATCTAAAAAAAATATCATATTTTAATTTGTTTAATTATTTATTATTTTTAAATAATTATCATTGTAAAATGTCTCAAAAATATCATATTTTAATTTTTTTAATTATTTATTTTATTTTAATTAAGTTTAAGTGTTTACAAACTACCGTTAAATATGATAATATTCTAATAAATATAAGAATATTTTGTTAAAGTTAACATTAAAAAAATAAAAAATCGTTAAAACCAATTTCCGTTATCTACACACTTATTATATAGAAGAGATATTTGTGTAATTTTGACTGTGTGTTTATATAAATATAAATATATATATATAAGTGTGAGGAGTATATATGTAATATATGTTTTATGTGTTATAATTTAATTTTGTTTTACTATGTTTTCATATTAGAAGAAAATAAATTTGTGTAATTTTTGGAAAATTTTCTTTTGGAGCCTTTTATTAATTGGTATATGTAACTTATTGTTTGTCTTTATTATTATTATTATTGTCCATATTGTATTATTGTTAGAGGAGTTTGAATATCCTAAATATTCTTTCATAGTGAAGTAGGTTCTGAGATACATATTGTGTGTTGCGGTGATAACGGAATGTTATGAACTTGTATGTATTAGTGAAGTAGGTTCTGTGAAATTTTTGTGTGCTGTGGAGATATAAAGAATAAACTTATTGTGTGTTGTTTGAATTTTTTTTTAACTGTTTACATATGGCTAGGTCATTAGTATAGGGGAAATGCTGCCCAATTTTTTGTAGATTTATAGCAAAAGGATAAGGTCGGGGGTCGAGTAGGGTCTTTATAGGGTCGGGATAAGATCGAGGGTCGAGATAGGGTCTTTATAAGGTCAGGATAAGGTCGAGGTTGAGATAGGGTCGAGATAGGATCTTTATAGGGTTGGGGGTCGGGATAGGGTCTTTATAGGGTCGGGGCCGAGATAGGTTCGAGATAGGGTCAAGGGTCGGGATAGGTCTTTATAGGGTCGGAATATGGTATTTATAGGGTCAGGATAATGTCGGGGGTCGGGATAGGGTTATGATAGGGTCGGGGTCGAGATATGGTCTTTATAAGGTCGGGATAGGTCTTTATAGAGTCGAGATATGGTCTTTATAGGGTCGGGATATGGTTTATAGGGTCAGGATAATGTCGGGGGTCGGGATATGGTCGAGATAGGGTCTTTATAGGGTCAGGATAGGGTCGGGGGTTAGGATAGGGTATGATGGTTATTATTGTTATTATTTCTAATAACAAAAAAATATTGTTATTATTTCTAATAACAAAAAGTCATAGACATAGACCTAGTGGATGTCTTGGGGATAGTAATCTAAGTCAATGTATTCATCTATTATTCCTCATTTTTTTCAAGATATTTCTCCAAATATCTTGAAAAAATGGGGAGTAATAGATGTCTTATTTTATTTCATTTTAACTTTTTTTATAAAAGAAAATAAAATTGGTAAACATGTTCATGAACCAACTCAACTAATTGACTTAATTAATATTTTAAAATTGTATGTTCTTATATTTACAGTAGATGGCGATTGATAAGAGTTGGACAAAATTGAGAAATCGTGCATGTGATGCTTATTGGATTGGTCTCCAAAATTTCATGAATATGGCGTCACAACACAAAGATTGTGACGGGAGAATAAGATGTCCATGCGTCAGATGCATGAATCTTAGACTGCAAACTTTGGATGTCGTTCAAGCACATATATTCAATAAGAGTTTCCAACAGAGTTATGAACCGTGGATTTACCATGGGGAAGTCGAGGAAGATGTTGATGATGAAGGGGTGGATGAGAATGAGCCCGTAGATGAGATGCGAGATGTCGTTGACGATTTCCTTTTATCGAAGAATGTTGAAGAAGCTAGCAGTGGAATGGGTCAGTACTATGACGAGTTATTCAACGAGATTGAAGCTGAGTTGTATCTGGGTTGTGATATCCTCGTTGAACTTTTTAGCTAAGCTTATGCACTTGAAATTGAGGGGAAAGATACCGAACAACACATTTAATGAATTGTTGAAGTTATTAAAGTTTGCATTTCCTAAGGAAAACAAAATTCCAACATCCCACTACAAGGCTAAAAAAAAATTGAGTAAATTAGGGTTAAGATACCAATCAATACATGTTTGTAGATAGGATTTTTGTTTATTTTTTAATGAGCATGCATCTAAAGATTCATATCCGGTGTGCGGGAGTAGCAGGTGGATAAATGAGAAGAATAAAGGGAAAAAAGTTCTGCATAAGGTGATGCGTTATTTTCAGTTGATTCCCCGATTAAAAAGATTGAATAGTTCAAGGCTGTAACGCCTTAAACTCCAGGGACCGTTACGGTGTGCATTTTAAACAGTGCTAAACTCGCTAATTGAGTCATTTGGCCATAATCGTGTAGCTAAGTATGATTAGCGATTTACAGTTAAAAAATGTGGTTAAGATACAACGTTTCATTAGAACGTCTACTGTATACATTGGGATCTCAAAAATATAATCTAAAGTTTAATTATAAGAAAATATTTACAACCAGCCGATCTAAGCGGTAAAATAGGGTTTAACCCTAGTTCCTCTTTCAACCCTCGGTCGTGGTGATCGAGCAGCCGCATATGTACACATTTTCACCTAAGCCCTCCAACTCAAGGATGGTCCAGCTTTCTTTTGCCTTTACCTGCACCACATAGCACATGTGAGCCGAAGCCCAAGAAGAAAACTCAATATGCTCATGAACAGTAATAACATGTCATCAAATCGTAAAGTGCATGCCTAGCAATAAAAGCCGTAATCACGCATGCAAATAAGTTCCAATAAATATTTGTGGAGTCATGCGCTCTGAGTAGATGACTAGTAAGTCAATCTCGGTCAGATGACTAGTAAGTCAATCTCGGTCAGATGACTAGTAAGTCAATCTCTATCAGATGACTAGTAAGTCAATCTCGGTTAGATGACTAGTAAGTCAATCTCTGTCAGATGACTAGTAAGTCAATCTCTGAGGTCTCATACCCTCCTAGCCATGTGACGTGTAGGTCACCTTAGTCTTTCTGACTCTGGCTCTAAGTAACTAGCCTTTAGACTAGTGCTTTTAGTTTTCATCGAACTTGAGGTCGGTCCAGCATTAATGCTCATGATGAGTCATCCAATGCAGATGTCGATTAAATCTAATCTTTCATCGACTTTGTGTTCATGACGCTTATGCCGTTCCTGACTCTTAGGTCAGTAACTTATGACCAGTGCTCAAAACTACTGTCGAACTTGACTAGTAAATCACAGCTTCACAGCTAGTTCTGACACCATGGCTGATTCTGACTAGTAAGTCAGTGCCATTCACAAGTAAGCAAGATTTGCTAAGCATTTGATATACAATCCATGTCCATATTTAATCACTCAACATGCCTCAATAATAACCATGCATGTCACATATGGGGTGCAGTTTTCTTACCTCTGGTTCGAGCGAGAAATAACAAATAAACGACCCTTGAGAACGATCAATCATTTGATCCTTTAGCGGTCACCTAGTCATAACCAATATGGAATCCATCAATATAGTAAATCAATAGAAGGTTCATAATCTAAAACCTCACTCCCGAGACTAATCTCGAGCTCTCAAGACTTCCAATCCACCCAAATGGGGTAGTGAAACCAACCCCTGAGGCCCCAAAGTCATCCCGAGCCTTAAAAATATGCCATGCTGAGACTAACCTAGCGCTAGGGCGCTGCTAGGTAGCGATAAGGCGCTGCCCCAAAACAGAGAAAGTCCCACTCTCTGCCTTGCCTAGTGCTGGGGTGCCACCTACAGACCAGAAAATCTCTAGTCTTCTCCCCTGCGACTTCCCCTGAAAAACAAGCTTCAAAACCAATCCCAAACATCATCCAAACCTATATTTTAACCCCAAAACTTCATTCATACCACAACCTCATCAAAACCCAAGAAAACTTTCTCAAAAACTTTCATGAATTTGCAACTACTCACTTCAAATTTCTCAACTGAAAACTAAATGAAAAACAGAGTATAACCAGAATTTCATGGTTGAATCTTTTTCTCAAGCTCGAATTAAGTCCTCCTCAATGGTTGAACTAAGGCTCTAAGCTCCAAACCTTGATCCCCACACTTGAATCCTCAAACCTAGCTTCAAAAATAGAAAGGAAGAAGAAGGATGATGATCGTGAGAAGGGGAGGAAAAGGCTCTGTTTTGGTTTCAGCCTCCACAGCCTTCAAGTTTGATATAATCCCTTGGTCAAATGACCATAATACCCCTAGGTTAAATAAAGTCTAGCAAGGACAAAATCGTCCTTTCTCCTCTATTCCCATTAATCTCAATATTCTCAAATACCACTAAATCATATCCCATTACCATTTAATTCCCTGGTAATGTTCTAATCCTCAAATCACCCCGAGACTCACCCCGAGCCCCAAAATTAATCTTGTTATGACCAGACTGAAAACTTGCATTCAAAGATCGTCTCATGCCTAATGGCTCGAACAAATCCACATATAATGTGATATTATTTGAAATTCACCCACATGCATGAAAATACACAATTACGCCCTCAACAGGCCAAATTACCAAAATGCCCTTATAATAAAATGTGGACCCATATGCATGCATTTATCATCATATAATACTAGCTTAATAAATCAATTATGGCCCTCCTGACTGTAACGCCCTGCTAATTAGGGTCCATTACCAGGTGTGTTTTGAAACCAGTGATGGACTTACTAACAAGTCATTTGGACTAAACATGTGATTAACCACTAAGGTTTGGGTACTAAAAACTTTTTATCATTTCATAAACATTTCCATTAAGTTAAAGATAAGTTCTTTACATGGGATCCCAAAAACATTAGTTTAAAAGTCTGTTACAAAACTCAGATTACACATTAAGCCGTCCTAAGCGGCAAAAGCTGGGTTTAACCCTAGTTCCTCTGAGCATCTCGACCGTGGTGGTCGAGCGGACCGCATATGTACATATCACTGCTAACGCCCTCTGACTCATGGCTGGTTGAGCTTCTCTTTACCTTTACCTGCACCACAAAGCACCTGTGAGCCAAAGGACTCAGCAAAAAAACTTAATTAACAATTCCGTGAATAAAACAACCATCAAACAGTAATAACTTATTCTAGTACATCAACCAAACTCAACTGGAGACCATAGAGTCACACAAGTGCATGTTGCACTTCCTCTCAAGTTGTTGGCATCCGAGCCAGTCAAGTGCATGTTGCACTCCCAGGGTGGCCAAGCCATGGTGGCCTGCACTCCACGTGCGTTATGCCAATCTTAGCTTATAAACTAAGCCCCTTATGCCCTTGACTTATAAGTCAAGCCACCACGTGCCTCCAACTTCTAAGTTGAAGCCTTGAGACTCATAACTATTATGATTCTCCCAGAACCCATCAAATTCTCAACTAATAAGTTGATCTCCATTTAACACTTTAATGATACCCAAGTTTATAAACTAAGCCTCACATTCATACAGACAGTCTCATGTTCCACATAGCATGCTTAACAGATACTCACACAATGCATTATAATACATCCACTCAACAGTTATAAGCATAATCATAATTATGCACATTACAGCATACCTAAGCAGATATTCACAACATAATTATAATCATGTTCGTCACCTTAACTAAGCTCTAAGCATCCATTCACATAACAGGTGCAGTTTTCTTACCTTTGATCCGTAAGCGGGTTACTAGCAATAATCCTCCGAGCACGATCCTCGATTCAAGCCCTTAGCGAAAACCCAGTACAACCGCGATAAGGAAGTTCCCATCAATAACAGGTATATAACAACTTCCAAACCAACTCTTAGCCTCCAGGACATCGAATTCCACTTAACAAGGAAGTAGGATCGATCCTGAGCCTAAACGGTTAAGTCCCCATTCTAAAAATCCCACTTAAGCCAAAATTCCCCTTAAGAGCCGCGACCCCTCCCAGTCGAACCGCGGCCCGCCTCTAAATCCAGAGGCGGCCTCCCTGGAAACCAACACGCGCCGCGACCCGCCCCTGCACCCGCGCCCTGCGGGCCTAATTTCCCCTTCGTAGGCCACGACTCATCACCACAAACCCAGAATTTTCTGGGTTTTTCTGCAACCGAACCTAGCCAAAACTCACTAAATTCCTCCCCAACCTTCCAATTAAATCCCCAACAGCAATATACCTCTTACCAGCAATCAAACTCAACCAAATACTAAACTAAACTCATCACAATCTCAAAACCCAATCTCCTAATTAACAAACATGCATGAACATATTTCCTCTAAATATTCAGCAAGCTAACCAACTAATTCAATTCAAGATTCTTACCTCAGCTGTGATGAAAATGCCCTTGAGCTAATCCCCAAGCCTAACACCTGGTTTCCCCAAGCCTTGATCTTCTTCAATTCTCCAAAAACTCTTCAAGCCTCCTTGGCACCTAGAATAAACGAGAAAGAGAAGGAGAGCTGCTGAATTCCCTTTTTCTTGAAATTTCCTAAACTTTATGTGTATATCCCAACCAACTAAACCTTAAACCACAGTGGAAATGACTAAGTTACCCCTTGCTCTTAGCTTATACCTCAAATATCTATAAGGGCAATTTTGTCATTTTCCTTAAATCCCGCTATCCACAATTTGCATCCCATAATTCCCGCCACTTCCATTATTCTCACACAATTACCAATAATTCCCCATCACCCACTAACTCCCGGTAATGTACTAAATTACTATAATACACCCCAAACCGGGTATTTAGACCCCGTTGTGACTTTTTCGCTAACTTGCTCATCGGGACCGCCTCTCGTCGAATAACCCAAATATATCCACATAATAATGTGGTCCCAATCACACAAGCACATATTCACATATTTAATATCTTTAAAATACAAGCATAATTATATTATAATATAGTTCACATAATAACTCAATTATTGCCTCCCGGCCCCCTAATCCAGGCACTAAGCCTTATTAGGAAATTTGGGATGTTACACCGACCTCCTAATGAAGGTCCTAAACCTTATTAGGAAATTTTGGGCATTACAAAGGCATACAGCGGAAGAGATGCTATGGCATCAAACTGGGAGATCAAAAGAAGAGGGGATGATGCGTCATCCGATTGATGGGTTAGCATGGAAGGATTTTGATGCTAAACATCCTGATTTTGCAAGAGATTCTAGAAATGTTCGTATGGGCTTGGCTGCCGATGGGTTTAATCCATTTGGCAATATGAGTTTATCGTACAACATGTGGCATGTTGTCTTGACGAACTATAATCTGCCACCCTGGCTTTGTATGAAGGACCATTATTATTTCATGTTGACTCTTCTTATTCTGGGCCAAAATCACTAGGTAAGGACATGGATGTATTTTTGAGGCTATTGGTGGACGAGTTGAATGAGCTGTGGATTAACGGGGTGGAAACTAGAAATGGTAAAAACAACAACATGTTCAAGATACGTGCGGCCCTTTTGTGGACAGTGAACGATTTTCTTGCTCAAAGTAGTTTGTCTGGATGGATTAGTCAGGGTTACAAGGCTTGTCCTACATGCAACGAAGACACATCCTCTATTCGAGTGATTGGTAATACATCTTATGTTGGTCATAGACAATTCTTGACCAGTAATCATTGGTGGAGAAAGGATACTCAATTCGACAGAAAAGTTGAGAGAAGACGTCCTCCAAGAAAGTTTACTTGTCAGGACATCTTAGATCAAGTTAATGCTCTACCACCTCAAGTCCCGGGGAAACATGAGAGGTTTGGAGTTTTGAAATGAAAAAGAGGTGCGGGGGATAGTAACTGGAGGAAAAAAAGTATCTTTCATGAACTTGACTACTGGAGTACGAACGAGTTAAAACACAACATAGATGTTATGCATGTTGAGAAGAATGTATGTGACAGTGTCCTTGGTACTATCTTGGATAATGATAAGTCCAAAAACACTACAAATGCAAGACATGATCTGAAGAATATGGGAGTTAGGGACGCATTGTGGATATATGAAGATCATAATAAAAATTTAATGAAACCACATGCTCCTTACGTGTTGACTTCTGAAGATAGGCGAGAATTTCTTCAATTTCTAAAAGGTGTTAAACTGCCAGATGGTTTTTTTTTCGAACTTGAAGAATAAAGTAACTGATATTGACTTAAATATCATTGGGTTGAAGCCACACGACTGTCATGTGATAATGCAATGATTACTTCCAGTGGGTATTCGCAAGTTTCTTCCATAATCTATATCACGCACCATAATGGAACTATGCAATTTCTTCAGACAATTATGTTCGCGGACCTTGAATGTAAATGATATGGAGAAAGCTCAAAGGGAGGTCATTCACATCTTATGCAAAATGGAGTTGATTTTTCCTCCAGCTTTCTTTGACATAATGATACATTTGGTCTTGCATTTTCCAGAAGAGGCTTTATTGGGTTGGCCAACTGAGCTAGAGAATGAGCTACACTATTATTTGAGCAATTACAATGCTTTATTAACACAATTCTAAGCTTATTGCCCAAACTAATAATGTCCTAAATTAAACAGCCAAACTCTGAGATAGCATCGGAGTTATTAAGGATTGCCTGGCACACTTTTAAACAATTTGATATGAGATTTGTTGTACACAAGTCTGAGACAGAGTGTGAGGCCCTGAACCACAAGTGATGCTTCCGCAAAATGTGGGGTGTCATTATTGAGAGGAGGGGCTAGTCGCAGGTGCTACAACTTGTCGTGCAGACCTATAAATAGTGGCACCAATCCCAATCTTCATCCTTCTTTCATCTATGCCTGCATCCACATGCAACATTATAGAATCCTCCTCCATAGAATCATCATGCGAATCCATTGAGACCCTGGTCCCATCTCCTCATTCCCACCACAAGTATTCTTCACTTGGGCATCTTGATACCCTACTAGGAAAATCCAATGCCCATGGGGACACAAAAGTGTTAGTAAGGCAAATATGGTCATGAATGGCCTTATTTTTCCTATACCAAATTCTCCAGCAAAGAGTGAGCAGTTGCTCCATTTTTTGGTAAGGCTCTCCATACAATCAATCATCGTCAAATAAAAATCTGGACCTTTTCTGAATCTCTCCAAGCCACGAGTTGGCCAACCATTTTTGATGGACCCATAACCACATTTCCTCACCGCGAACTAATAACCACTCTTAACAGTATAAATGCCTGAATCAGTGTGATTCCATGCAAGATGCTCTTATCCTTGAGTGATCGAGACTGGGATAGATAGTACAGCTCGAGCTTCCTCAAAACCAAAAGAATGGCGAATCAAGTCTATATTTTACTCTCCAGAGGGAGATTTCATATAGCTTACATAGACCAAATTCATCGCGCCAAAAAAGGACAGAGCCTTACCGCCACCCTGTTTGGGGATCCAGCAATCTTGAGTAATATTGACAGATTGACCATCCCGCACAATCCACCTAGAACCCTTCAAATGGATATCTCTTCCCCCACATAATGTTACGCCACATGTAAGAGGACCTTTGAGTCACTTTAGCATTGAGAAAAGACATGGTAGGGAAATACAAACCTTTCAAAACTCTGGCAGCTAGAGATAGGGGTGAGTGGTAAATTCTAGTTGCTTGTGTTGGTGATGAGTGCTTTGTTAAATAGAAATAGGTTGCGGAATCCCAAACCTCCATCAGACTTATGCCAACACAACTGCTCCCACTTACACCAATGCATCTTCCATTGTTTATCATTGCCTCCCCACCAAAATCAAGCACATAATATGTGGAGTTTATTGATTGGGGACGCTGGAAGTCTGAATAAGTTCATTGCATAGGTTGGTATTGCCTAAATAATTGATTTAAGTATGACCTCTCTACCTCCTGCTGAAAAAAAAAATTAACTTCCATCCTAACAACTTACTCCACACCCTTTCTTTAATTGATTGAAAGAGCCCACTCTTACTCTTCCCAACAAAATAGGGTAGCCCCAAATAATTCTCATGGAAAGGGACTAGGGGTACCACAAGGGTGGCAGCGACATCATCACAACGCTGAGGACTCATTTGAGGCGAGAAGCAAACTACTGATTTATTAAAGTTCACCAGTTGACCAGAAGCATTCTCATATCAAGCGAGAACCTCTTTGAATTTAGAACAACCCTCTGCACTCGCCTCAAGGAAGAAGAAGTTATCATCTGCAAAGAAGAGATGAGATACCATAGGTGTAACATCCTGCAAATTAGGGTTGGTTACTGTAACTCCCTGGTTATCCAAGGTCGTCACACTGTGTACTTTAAATAGTGCTTAACTCGCTAAATGATTCATTAGGCCATAAACATGCATCAAAGTGTTATTAATGGGCTAGGGTTAAAATCTTGGTCAAAAGGAATGGATATATTTTATTTTAAACATTTAACTGTGCATGGGATCCCATAAAAGTATTTACAAAGTTGTTTACAATCCAAAATGGTCATTATAGTTCAAAAGTTACAATCCCGCCAACCTAAGCGGCAAAAATAGGGTTTAACCCTAGTTCCCCTGAGAAACACCTTGGCCGTGGTGGTCAAGCAACCACATATGTACACGTCGCCACCTAAGTTCTCCACTCAAGGCTGGGTAAGCTTTTCTTTCCCTTTACCTGCACCACATAGCACCCGTAAGCCAAGGCTCACTAAGAAAACTTATTACTGCATGTATACAAGTATTAATAAATGATCATGAAATCATTATAGGGTTCGCAACCCTAATCAGATGATGATTGTTAAGTCATTCTGGGGTCCTGCACCCTGGATTAATGACTATTAAGTCATTCTGGGGTCCTGCGCCCTTAATAGAAGACTAATAAGACATCCTGGGGTCCTGCGCCCTGAAAAGATGAATAATAAGACATCCTGGGGTCATGCGCCCTAATTCATGTGACCATCAAGTCACCTGATCCTTTTAGCCCTAGCTCTGAGTAACGATCCATAGACTAGCCAAGCGCTTTAGTTTTCTTCGACCAATAGGTCGGACGAGCATATAATGCTCTTGTTGATTAGATCTAATCATATCGACCAGCGTTCAGTACGCTATTTTCGTTCTTGACTCATAAGTCAATTCCATACGACCAACACTCAGTACTTTTTCCGATCCTGAGTGATAAGTCAGAGCTTCACAACCAGCACTTAACAACATTATCGTTTCTGACTAATAAATCAGTGTGTTGCTCAGATAAACAATGAAATCAAGCATTCATAATGCAACAAATATCCAAATATAGAGCAATCAACATGCTTCAACAATAACCATGTATGTCACATAATGGGTGCAGTTTTCTTACCTCAGACTTGAGCATAAAATAAGTTAAGAACGACCCTTGAGAACGATCATGACCTTAGGCCCTTAGCGGCCACATAATCGTAACCAAATATGAAATCCCATCAATAAAATGAGTAATAAAAGATTCCCAGACCAAGTCTTAGCCCCCGAGACCTCGAACCCCACTAAAACGGGTAATAGATTCGATCCCGGGCCTTAAGGTTTGAAAACCCGTGCTTAAAATCAAGTAAAACCAAGTCTGGCCAAAAACAGACAGGCGGGCTACGACCTACCCCCAAGGGTCGCGACGCGCCTCCCAGACAGACAGGCCCCATGTCTGGGTGCTAGAGGCAGGCCGCAACTTGCCCTTGAGGGTCGCGGCACGCCTGCTAGACAAATCCTAGTGAAGGCTCTGGGGTTCACTCAAGTCCCAATGCCCATGAACTCGGTCGCAACTTGACCCCGCGAACCCAGCTCCCCTACATTTTCTTCAATTCAAACTCAGCCAAAAACAAAACCCAACAATCCCAATATCAAAACAAAACCCCAACACAACATAACCACCCATCTAGCAATAAAACCTAAGCTTCAAAACACCTAAAACACCATCAAATACTCAACTCCATAATCAAACTATCAAGCTTACAAACAACCTTAAAAACAGAGTATAATATCAAAGATTAAGCTTAGAATCCTTACTTCAGATATGATTTGAATCCTCTGAATTACTGTAACACACTTATAAACCCTCAAGCCTTAAGAACCCCATGCTCCAATTCTCCTAATTTGCCTCAAAATCCAACCGAGAGAGAGAGTAAATGATCGAGAGAGAGAGAGAAGAGAGCAACTCTGTTTTCTTCCTAGGTTCCTTCTACAGCCATCCTCCCTTAGTCAAGCCTATCTAAAGCCTAAAATGACAGAAATGCCCCTAGGGCCACACTAATCCCTCAAAGCCACCCAAGGGAAAATTTGTCATTTCCACCTACCCCGTTAATCATAATTAACGTCCCTCAATTCTCATTACTCCCAATATCCTCAAATAATTACTAAATCATTTCCCATTACCTGCTCATTCCTGGTAATGTTCTAAGCACCAAATTAACCCTAGGCTCACCCCGAGCCCGGTAATTAACCCCGTTATGACCAAACCGCTAACTTGCTTCCTAGGATCGTCTCATGCTAAATAGCTCAAACATAATCACATAATAATGTAATCTCACCCATATATCACATACACGCACATAAATATACAAAGATAGCCATATATTAATACAATGCACATAATCTTGCATATAATCATATAATAACGCATTTAATCAATTATGGCCCTCCTGGCCCCCTAATTCAGGCACTAAGCCACATTAGGGAATTTGGGACATTACAGTTACCACGTGTGTATAAATTAGTGCTGGACTCGCTAAACGAGTCATTTGGACTAAAACATGTGATTAAGCCACTAAGGGTTCGGGTATTAAAAATCTTGGTCAAGAAATAAACATTTCCATTAAAAGAAAACTTTAGTCCTTACATAGGATCCCAAAATACAAGTTTAAAAATTGTTTACAACTCAGGGATTACAAAATAAGCCATCCTAAGTGGCAAAACAGGGTCCAACCCTAGTTCCCCTATGACACCTCGGTCGCGGCGGTCGAGCGGACTGCATATGTATACATCGCCTCTAACACTCTCCAACTTATGGCTGGCCAAGCTTCTCCTTACCCTTACCAACACCACAAAGCATCCATGAGCCAAAAGACTCAACAAGAAAACACATTAACAGATTCAAATAATTCACAAAACATAACAGCATGTTTAACAGTAATAACTGGAACCAAGCATACAGACTGTACAAATAAGTGACCATAGGGTCACACAAGTGCGTGTTGCACTCCCACGGTGGCCTAGCCATAACGCCCTGCGCTCAGCTCACATAATTCCAACCACGGCTTATAAGTCGACCATCAATCCATTTAAGCCTTCTTCAACTGTGTAGTCCCATAACTACACAGTCTTAGAATCATCACACTTGACCTTCCCCAGGCGATGTAGGATTGCACAGCTTTTTACTCGGTCTTTCCCCCTACGGATCACAGGATACTGACTATCACAATCACCCCCCATTTGGGGTCCGACGTCCCCGTCGGCCCACTTCCAGCTTTATCAAGGCTCTGATACCATTTGTAACGCCCTATGTCACTATGGTTACTTCATGGAATGACGATTTTCCCTGCAAACCAACACGAGTATTTTTAGCGTGCTTTTTCCTCACTCACACGCTTCCTGGGAATACTTCCCAAGAGGTCACCCATCATGAGACTACTCCAGGTCGAGCACGCTTAACTTTGGAATTATCAAGTAATGGGCTACCGAAAAGAAGATGCATCTTGTTGGCATAGGTAGTACCCATCAATCCATTTAAGCCATCTTCAACTGTGTAGTCTCATACCTACACAGTTTTAGAATCATCACACTTGACCTTCCCCAGGTGATGTGGGATTGCACAGCTTTTTAGCTGGTCTTTCCCCCTATGGATCACGGGATACTGAATGCCATAGAGGGTCGCCCTATCTCAGACCCCTTGAAGGTGTAATATTTCCAATAACTTCCCCATTCACGTCAATTGAATAATTGATAGAAGATACACACAGGAAGTTCCAATTTACTCTGTCATATGCCTTTGCCATATATGCTTTGAATGCACAGTACCCATTCTTGCCCTTCTTGTGTCATTTGATAGTGTTGAGACACTCCCCACCATGGCGTTATCAATAATCAACCTCCCAGGAATGAAGGCACTTTGTTCTTTTGAAATAATGTTGCCCAAGCACTTTCTTAACCAATTAGTTAGCATTTTAGCAATAGTCTTATACAAGATATTGCATAGACTAATAGGTCGGTACTCAGTAGTATTGGTAGGAGTCTTAACTGGGGATTAGTGTGATAATGGTATCATTGATACACTCCATGGAACATGTGTCGTGAATAAACTCCAAGCAAGCTCTACACATTTCCATTCCCACAATAACCCAGAATCTAATAGAATCCAACTCCTATCCCATCTTTGCCTGGGCTTTTGCAAGGATTCATTTGAAACAAGGAAAATCTAACATCATCATCAGTGAATCCATGCACGAGTCTACTATTCATGGCACTTGTCACACGTTTTTCAACAACACTAAGAACCATTTCCAAGCTAGCCTGTGATGGTTGATGAGAGGTGAACAACTTCCCAAAGTAGACTTCAAAAACACTATCAATCTCATTCGGTTCCGTCACCCAAGAATTGTTCTCATCAAAGATGCCTTCAATCATGTTCTTCTTCTTTTGTTGTGAAGCACTTTGATGTAAGAAAGTTGAATTATTATCCCCCAACTTAAGCCATGAATCTTTTGCTCTAGCTGCCCAATATTTCTCATCTTTATACAAGAGCATGTCTAGCTCTTTCTCTACTTTCTTCTATTTTCCCCAAGAATTCTCATCCAATATGTTATACATAGCTATCATTTCTTCTTTCTTCTTTTTAATGGAAGCTCTAGTGTGTTTAAAGGAATAATGGTTCCATTCATTAAGTTCAATAGCCAACCCATGCAACTTCTCACTCGTGGCCATCACATTAGAATTAGTCCCATGACCCCACGTCGTTTACACAACCTCATGACATTCCTCCTCATTTTCCCAAGTCATCTCAAAGTGGAATCGTAATTTGGTTCACCTAACCTCGCTTGCGTCATAACTCCTTAGAATTCTTGTAAGGAGAGGCCGATGATCCAACCCCCAAAGCTTGAGATGTGCCACGAAAGGCTTAGGAAATAAATCTGTCCATTCACTGTTACATAACATCTGGTCTAATCTATCTTGTGTAAAAGAGCCATTCATATGTTTGTTGCACCAAGTGTATCTACCACTGTCAAAACCTATATCAAAGAGGTTTGTGTGGTCAAGCGCTTGTCGAAAATTCTCCATTAAATAACAGCTCCTAGGCGGACTGTTGTTCTTCTCTTAGTTGAATAAGATTTCATTTAGGTCTCCCCCTGGAAGCCAAGGGCTTTGAAACCATCCCCCAATCTTCTAATCATCTTCCAAAAATGGTGTCTCGTGCCACTATCTGATTCCCCATACAATCCAGTATATCTCTAATCGAGTCATGCGACGTAACTAAAACATCAATATAGTTGCGGGAATACTCCACCAAGTCAACCATCACTCTATCTATCCAAAATAAATAAAGATCGCCACTTCTCCCTACCTTGTCGACAAACATCTTGCCATAAAATATGAGCCTAACCCAAACCAATTCCAAAGATGAGTGAGACAGTAGAGTTTCTGAGAGAAAGACGATGTCAAGGTCGTGCTCCCGCACGTGGGAATGCAGAATTTGGAACGTCCAGTCATTAACAAGACCTTGAACGTTTCAAGACATGCAATTCATAATGCTCTGTGGCCCTGAGAGTCAGGGACCACCGATTCAAGAGTAACTTTTGCTTCACTCCCAACCTGAACCAGTAGAGGATGTGAGGCAGTTGTGTCATGTCCAAGAGGGATTCACCAATGCAGTATGAATCCCCTTTTAAAGGAATTTGCACCTCCTTTCCTCCTCGTTTTAACATTTTTTTTTTTTTTGGGATGTTAGCTTTCAAAGCCCCACGGAAGCTCACTTTATTTTTCTTCTTCTTGGTTGTGTCTTGAGTTGAAGATGGCTTCCACAGTATTGGGGAAGACGTAGCTTGGGTTCTGAAACCATCTGAATGAATTTCTCACTTAAGTGAACCACATGCAGGTCATGTGAAGAGCTTTTAAATGGCTTCATGGGTTCAATTGGTGCATGGGAGGTGACGTGGCCAACTTCTTCATTCAGTGCAAGGGAGGTCACGTTGCCAGCAGCTACTTTCGTGTGAACAGAAGCCTTCAGGATGCCAACTTGCTCCAACCACACACCCATCGCATTGCTAATTTTCCTCAGTTTCCTTCTTTATTACTTTCCTTTTTATTGCCAATCTCTTATTTGATGCACAATGCATGCCTAAATCCCTACATTCAAATAACATGTTATTTTAAGTCATAGGTCTACTCAAATCAGAAGTATAACTATATTTGGAATTTTCTCATCCATATCACCATTACAGAGATTTGGCAAGTTTGAGTTTTCCATATTTGTGCTAGTATACACACTGGAAACGGGATGCCATTTAACACCACCATCCTTTTTTGGCAACTTCCCTTTCCTTTAAACCTTTTTCGGATCAGCTCTTCCCATT